>NC_072477.1:4815262-5142137 GCF_027574615.1 Eptesicus fuscus
GTCTATCTGATCCCCTTGTCTTACTACTCCAATCCATCGTCCCACTGCCAGCAGAGTCATCTTTTCAAGCACAGATCTAATATCCTCCTCCTGATTTAAGCCCTCTCCACTGTGTACAAGGAAAGCACGGCACACGGATCCCATGGGGACTTCGCTCTCCTTCAAGTCCCCACTAGGCTCCTTGAGCTCCAGGCGATGACACTTTTCAGCATTCTCTGAGCATCCCATGCCCTTTCACTTGCTGATGGCTTTGCTGCTGCAATTTGTTTGCCCATATTGAGAAAGGAGGGGTGCCGATTGTTTTTTGAGTAGCTATTATGAGTGTGGTCTTGTTAGGTACTCTGCATATATCATCCCTCGCCCACCATCCTCACTCCACTGCGTCCTTCAAAATGAAAGGCAAGTGCCCTTGCTCAGTGAAGCCTTCCTCGATGTCTGAAGAAGTAGCCTTCCCTCCTCCCACTCACCGTATTAGAATTCGGTGTGTTCAACCTGGTTCCCCATCTAAAAAGCCTGGATGGGGGATTCTTTTGCAGATACTGTATTGAGGCAGAACTCTCAGGTGAAACCTACAGGAAAAGGGAGCAGCAAGATAGTTCTGGGAAGAACATAAGGTTTTGGCTGAAGTCCAGCCTTGCCCAATCCCATGGGGAGCTCTGGGGAATGCATTGTCCTTTGGAAAAATTAGGGGCTAAGGCTTTAACTCGCCCTGCCAGTGATACGTTGGCTGTAGGCCATATCCTGATGACTAGGTGAGGAGAGTATACCCTCCTAGGCCTTGCTGGGCAAGGCAGCACCATTGGCCATGGTGACCTTCTGGAAGTACATGATGCCGTGAGCCGTTAGCAGCCAGCACTGGTGACAGTCTGGTGGGAGTCATCTGGGGTCTATTACAATCTATGCTTCACGTCTTTGTTTGTTTGTTGACCTGGATCCCTCCCATTAGCCTTAAAGATAATGAATGTGTCTTCTTCATATGAAATCCCCAAAGTCCAGCCTCATATTTTTTGACATGAAGTATGGGTCCTTTGTGGTTTTGAATGAATGGGCTATCTATAGACTCCCTACACTCATCAGAGAATAGTTCTAGGTTCTTAGAATATAATGAGCAATTAACCTGGTCCTGGGCTTCCAGAAGCTTGCTGTCCATGGGAAGATGGGGAGCACACGGATGTGAGCTGTCCCTGCAACCCTGTCCGAGACTGTGTTGAAGGAATGACACGTGCAGAACTGAGTTTCAACTATGAGCTGGGCACTGTGTTAGGTGTTTATCTCATGAGATGTGTGTACAAATTAGTGTGTTCTTCCACCAGAACCCTTAGGGAATGAATGGTGCCAGGCATCCCCACTCCCCTGACTCTAAAGGAGAATGCCCCCTCCATGCTAGGACATGCTCAGCTGTGAAAATTTTGGAAAATAAACAAGGAAGAGACTGGAAAAAGCCAGAAAGAGCAAATGATTCATGGAATACAGAGCGAAGATAGTGTGGAAGGAGAAGGCAGAGAGAGACAAGCTGTGAGGGCGATGTTTGCAATATGCAAGGAGGAGAGTGGAATGGTGAGAAGTGGCTATTGAGGTATTTTAAATGTGACAGGGATGAGGAAAGTGGAAATTTTAGATGCCTGATGGGTACTAATTGCACATGTGTTTTTCTTCGTCATTTCCTTAAGAGGATAAATAGGCTGTGGAGGGCCTTTAGCTATCTGCTACCTGATGTGTTTGTTTCAAGGTGACACTGTGTGGAGATGGAATCACAGGAGGCCCTGGGATACATTTGTGTTCTTCACACAATATCTCATTTAATGGTTATTAAACCCATTTTAATTGGAAAAGTGACTGAGGATCAGAGAAGTTATGTACTGTACCTAAACTCAGCCAGGTGGGAACTACTGAATTCAGAATCTGACTCCAAGTTTATCAGGTTCCAAATGTATTCTCGGGCCACTAATACACAGTGTCCCTGATCGGGAACAGAGCTGATGTGCCCCGGAAGACTGCTCGGGGCACATTAGGGGACATTAGGGACACTGTCTTTTTTGTTAAATATATTTTATTGATTTCATAGAGGAAAGGAGAGGGAGAGAAAGAGAGAAACATCAATGAGGAGAGAGAATCATTGATCGGCTGCCTCCTGCATGCCCCACACTGGGGATCAAACGCACTACCTGGTCATGTGCTCTGATCAGAATCAAACTGTGACCTTCTAGTTCATAGGTCAATGCTCAACCACTGAGCCACACCAGCCAGGCAGTCCTCTTAAGGACATGGCTTTAGCTGGTCCAGAGCAGAGAGAGTTCCCTGTGGCCTGAGATGAAAGAAAAGACCTGTGGATTGACGTGGAGCTTCCACTGGGCCGGCTGATGACGAAACGTCCTGGGACCACTTGGTAAAGGGTGAACTGAGGAGAGATACAAAAGCAAGAAAAAGTATTGTCCTGCTCTTTCATGGAAATGTCCTCATTACTATACACTGGCCAGAGTAATGGGCTTCTCCACAGAACAGTTAATGCATTTAAAGAACTACTGAGTCTTATTCATTTGTACTAGAGCCCTGATGCATGAAATTTGTGCATGGGTGTGGGGGTGTCCCTCAGCCTGGTCTGCACCCTCTCCAATCTGGGACCCTTGAGGGATGTCCAACTGCTGATTTAGGCCTGATCCCACAGGATTGGCAGTCAGACATCCCTCTCACAATCCAGGACTGCTGGCTCCTAACCACTCACCTGCCTGCCTGCCTGATTGCCCCCTAACCGTTCCCCTCCCAGCTTGATTGACACCTAACTGCTCCCCTGCTGGCCCAGTCACCCCAACCACCCTCCCCTGCCAGCTTGATTGCCCTCCCCTGCTGGCAATCTTGTGACAACATGGGGGTGGCCATCTTGTGATGACATGGGGGTGGCCATCTTGTGAGGGCATGAGGGTCAATTTGCATATTACCTCTTTATTATATAGGATTGCCTCGCGTGACACCAAATAACTGATGAGACAACACAGCTTGCCTCTCCAGTCTTTGCTTTGAAGTTGTGTGGATACAGCCATCATATTATCATCCACAGAATCTGATAGATCAGCCTCCTCCTTTCCTGAACCCCTCTGTCTATAGAGATTCTATTCATAGGTTTCAACAGCTTTGAATTATGTCAAGAGCTAAATCCCTCTTGGAAAGACAAAATAAAACTTCTTCATTTTCAGTTGTAAGAAAAGCCCAGGGCATGATAAGATGATGGGGGGAAAAACGCACACACCTGAATCTGGGATCAGATCCATAGACTCGCCAACTGTGTGCTTTGTACAAATCATTTTCTCCCTCACAGCCCTGGTTTTCTCCTCCGTAACGTGGGCCTGATTAATCCCTGCCCTTCCCACTTCATAGGGTGGTGAAAATGATCACATTAAATCATGGAAAAAAAGCAGAGCTTTCTCTGAATCAAGAGGAGAAATATTTATAGAAAAGATGTTTGCTTGTCCTTGCGTGAATTATCAATGATGCTCATCTGGTGTTTTAATTAATAAGGTGTGTGATTTTTTAATTTAAAGAAGATTAAGTCTCTGGAAAGAATAATAGCAGAAGAGCATGAATTATGTAATTTTTTTTAAATGCCCAACAATGGTCGAGATGAAGTGGTTGTCTAAAAACAGAGACTTTTGTTGAATTCTTGGAGGGGACTGAACTGATTAGCTCTATTGTGAAGGGCGCATTTTCCCCCACTTTAGATAATATTCACTTATTTTTATATTCCTTAAGACTTTATGTCTTTTTCACATCCCAATGCATTTTTAAAAAACATTTTCCTTTCACATTCTATGGCATAATCAGGAAGCAAATGGGGGGAGGGGTTGAAGGATTGTGCTTGTCCCAGAAAGTAGTCTTAAGAGCTCCTTGAGAACTTGGGCAAGCTGGAGATGACTCAGCAAAAGCCGAGACTGGAAACCTGGGACTCCCCGCTTACTCCTCCTCAGTGTCTACCTTCAGTCACAGAAGGAGTTCGAATCTCCTAGTCTCTTCAGATTCCCTTCCTCCTTCCCTGTTCCCACTTTCCCAGCCCAATGCAAACCCACACAGCCCTGTGAAGACATTCAATGGTCTCCACAGGAGGTCCAGCCTCAGCCCGCCTATCAAAGTCCGGCTGCAAGCTCCAGTCAGAGGTCCTTCCAAACCCACGTGCATGGATGTCCACTTCCAGCCAGCATGAGTAGCAGGGACTACCTTTACTCTCTCACCCGAAACAACTGAAGAAAACCACACAGATTAAATCTGCAAAACGAATGTTTTGACATAAGGGGGTAGGAAAAGCAGGCATCCCTGAAATATGGGCAGCATATAACATGAACCCTCACTGCTTACCAGGAACAACTTCAGTTCCCAGCAGCCAGTGCATGAAAATGAATCCACAGAGTGTGGGGTGGTGAACTCAGAGCAGTTTCACCTTCTAGTGGGGGTACTAGCTCCAGACTAAACATTGCTCCGGACCCAGCGAACAAAGCTTAAAATCAAGACCAAAGACTCAAACTTCTTCCAAATAATATCACCGGGTCCTAGAACAAAGGACCTCCCCGAACAAGGCTAATTGCATAGTGCCTGGCATTCCATAGATAAGGCTAGTCATGCAGAAAGGCAGAAAAATATAAGTGATGATGACAAAATCAATCCATCAAAACGAACCTGGGAATTATGCACATAAGAGAATTAGTAGACAAGGGTATTGACACGGTTATTATAACTGTGTTCCTTATGTTTGGAAAGGTAGTTACACACATGGATATAAAGATACCAAACCCCACTTCTAGAGCGGGATGCTACAATGTCTGTGTCCCTCTGACGTAGGGCTCAAAGCTTCAGTGATGCAAGATGAGTGTCTCATAGCCCTACTGGGCAGCATCCACCCACAGCTAGTAACACTGCATCGCATACTTAACAATGTACTCAGAGGGTAGATCTTATGTTGTGTTCTTATCACAAATACTCATTATTATTATAGTACTAATAGTGAATAAATACATTTGGGAGGTAATAGACATGTTTATGGCCTAGATTGTGATGAGAGTTTCACAGAAGTATAAATATTTCAAACTCAACAAGTTGTATATATTAAATAAGTATGTACAGCTTGCCCTATGTCAATCATACCTCAATAAAGTGGTTTACACTATTTTTTTAAGATGATATGAAAATGACAATGACTAAACTAGAAAATACACTGGGTGAGATTAGTAAAAGAATCAATGTTGCCGAAGGCAGTATTACTAAACTTGATGTCGGAGCCCTAGAATGAAACTCAGGGGAGCAAGATGGGGAAGAACTGGAGCACCAGCCAGTGAGCTGTGGGAGGACTTCGATCTGCCGAATGTGTGAGGAGTGGAGAGGGAGAGGGCTGGGTGAGTCCTTTACAGTTGCATAGCAATATCTCCAAAACTTAACACAACATGAACTGTTTCACCTGGTCTCTGAGGGTCAGGAATCCAGGCACACCTTCCCCGGGTGGCCCAGGCTCAGGGTCTCTGAGGAGGCTGCCCTGGAGCTGCTGGTCCAGGCCTGAGCACCTACAGCCTCCACTGAGGAAGGACCCACCTGAAGCTCTCGGGTAGTTGCTGGCAGCCTCAGTGCCTCCCCCAGAGCGTCCTCACAGCATAGCAGCTGGCTTCTTCCAGATCAGAAAGAGAGAGAGAGAGCAAAACAGAAAGCACCCTGCATTGTACAAGTGAATCTTGGAAGTGGCACTCTATGGCCTCTGCCACACAGTAACTGTTTCTGCAGAGCCAGGGAGGGAACCACACAAGAATGTGACTGTCAGGAGTGGTGGCCATTGGGCGCCATCTTTCAGGCTGCTTAGCACAAGGGTCCGGAGAAATATTTGAAGAACTAATGGCCAAAAACATTTAAAATACGATGAACACTGTACACCCACAGATCCAAAAGACTCAACAAAACCACACCAAGGCTCATCTTTGCCTAAAACCAGTGATAAAGAGAAAAATAAGCCAGAGATTTCACTGGAGTGGCTAAAATTTATAGGACTGTTCATCCCAAGTATTCCAGGACCCGTGGGACAACGGGGCCTCCGCTACATTGCCGATGGGACTCCGGCAGTGTGATTATTTGGAAGAGAGCTCTGCAGTGTCTTAGAAAGGTGACCATATACCTCTCAGATGCCCCTGACAGATGAAATTGATCCAAGGCAGAATAGAGCATATACACACGTGTAGACGTGGATGCCATGTGTATAGCAGCTTTATCTGTCGCAGCTGAAACCTGAAACTCGAATACCCATCACTAGGGAATGAATAAACATTGGGATACACACGGCCCCAAGTGTCATTAGTACCGAGGCTGAGCGAACTGGAGTCAGCCCAAAACACACCAAGCTCGGGGGGTCAGCTAGGACTGCACTGAACCCCACGCTGTGCTTGCAAACTTGACCCTTTCCTGTCAATGTCTCCGTCGGTCCTTTGGGGACAGTGATACCTTCACCACAGGTCTGTCTGCTAAGCCAAAGGTCACCTGTGACCATGTTGACACCCGCAGGCACCCATCAGCTGTGGCCATTGTCCTTGTTCATCGATTGCCCCAGTGTTGCCATGAGAGGAATCAACTTTGATGTCTTTTTTTCAAATATCGATGAGCCCAGTGAAGAGCTGGGTGCTGAGGGGAAACGATACGGTCCCAAGGGGAGGAGGCCGAAGAGGGACACATGCTCACAGCGCGCCGGGCGTGGGCTCAGTAATAAGCAGTGAGGCCCCTGATTGGGAAATGGGGAAACTGTGACCACGACACTACTGACACTTGGAGCCAGATAATCCTTCATTATTGGGGGGCTGCTCTGGACGCCGCAGGATGCTCAACAGCAACTCTGGTCTCCACCCACTAGGCGCCAGGGGCACCCGCACAGTCTGGGTGTGACTCCCAGGTGTCGCTCCTCTTCCAAGACCCCATGTCACCGAGCACAGACCCAGCAGGCTTCTCTGCCCCCCGCACCAGCCCGCTGCCCTGAACCTGTTCCTTGGAAACCCCTTGCCCATCCTCACCCAGACTCTCCTGTCCGCTCTGCCTTCACGTGCTTCTCTGCAGCATTTGAAACGCCATCCACCTCTCCAGAAGGCCTGACTTTTTTCTGAATCCATGACTGCCTTGGACATCCATCCCGTCATCCCATTGGCTCGCCTTCCAGTCTCACCCGCACAGAGATCATGAACCCGCTTCTGCCGAGATTCCAAAATCCCACCCTGTTTATTAGCATGCAGGTCTCCCCGCCATGAGAGTGGCAGTCATTATTTTTCAATATTAATGTTATTGTTTCTCTGGAGCTTCTGCTGTTCTGTGATTCAAGGGCCCCTTGTCGGATCCCATATGTAGCATGTTTATTAGATGTAATATTTTATCTCTTGGACTCAGTGCCTGACACTATCATTTCCTTCTTATTTCAATAAAAATGATCTCCTTCGTCGCGGTTCTGACAGGAGCTAATGGTTTTCTTTATCACGAGAGAAAGGCAGAGGGGGCACGGCTAAGAGACGAAATGAACTGTATACATTTGTGCCTTAATTCAATTGACAGCACAAACTCCACTCTTAACGCAGCAACTTCCTAACATTAGATGCAGCGAAAGGAAGCCACTGGGACAGCCGAGGGGTCTCCATGCTTCTGGACTTGCAGGTCGTGGGTTTGAAAAGCAATCTCCACACAGAACCGGCCAAACCAGGAGGCGCGGGTCGCAGATGCTCAGACGAGTTCCACTTGTCTTCCCTCCTTCCCGCCTTTTTTCTTCCTTTGTGGATGTGTGGCGGGGCGTGGGGGTGGGGCTGAGAGGGCTTCCTATTGATGGAGTCTAATCCAGTGCTAATAGATTCCAGTGCGACCACCCCCTTCCAAAGCCCAAGCTCCGTGGTTTGATGAGAATTCGTTCCTGCCTGTAAATTCCAGGTGCATTCTGCCCTGCTTTGCAGATTTATTAGGAAAGAAAAGATAACGTATTCAGTGTGCAATTCAACGAGGGGCATTTCAGCAGAAACCTGGGGGGGAGACAGCAGATGCCAAGCAATGGCGAGGGGCATTCAAAAAACTTCCAACCCTAGTTTATGCTCAAGAAGTAGTTGTTGAAAGGATAAATGTGAGTAAACAGATACAGATATGCAAAGTCAACTCAAGGACATGCAAATGGGCATGGGATGCTATGTGAGGCTCTAACAGGAGGGTATGGATTGACATCAGGGTGATGGGACCATCTACAGGAATAGACAAAGCCTGAGGTGGCACACGGGGGCTTCCCATGGAAACGTCCATTCAGCTCTGCTGTGGCTCCTCTGGCCTTTTTAGCTCAGAATCTCCCCTTCTTGCCTCAGGAGCCCTGTGTGTCGTTTGGGATGTCCATCATTTGGGCGTGCAGGCAGAAGTGGGAAGCCCTGACCCGGGAGAAGGCGGGGCTGAAGAGTCTGGGAATTCCCCTTCTTTGGGGAGCCATGCCATTGTCTCCAGGGGCAGCTCTTGAAAGACCTGTCCAGTGGGAATTCTTCAGGGGAGCTCACACTTGGAAACATCAGCACATCCCCCGCCTCTGCTCATCCATCCACTGATTCCAGGAGTGATAACTGTGTTCGCCCATGTGCCAAGCTCTGTGCTGGATCCTCAGCTACATCGTAAAGGAAACAGACAGTCTCCTCCGGTTCTCTGGCCAGGAGCCTTCCACAGCCAGAGCCCCTCCTCTGTCAGACCCTCTGCTCAGAGCTGGGAGGCTAAGTGGACCAACACGCACTTGCTGCTGGGAGGAGGGTCCTGTCCAGGGATGGACACAGAGATGTTAGCATCTGAGTTCAATACACCAAGATGAGTACAATTTTTCCACAATCCCTGCTTCGTCTCTTGCCAGAAGTGGCCAGGTTGACTTGTGAGGTGTAGAGCCGGGGGCTCTCTTCCATCATTATAACAAAAGGCCGCCGGGCGAAACAAGATGATTGGTGGCCTGACACCACCTGATGTCCCTGCAGGACACCACCTGTGTCACCCTCCCTGAATAGCCGGTCCATGAGTAGGAAGTTCTACCATTGGGTGGGATTCACTGAGTCCTAGTAAAGATAACTAAACCTAGTTCCAGGCAATGAGGATACACAAAGGAAATAAACTCAGCCTTGACCTCAAGAAGCTCCCAAGCTAGTCTACCCACTGACCTCAGGTAAACTCACTCCCTGATGCTTCTCACCTCCCTTTGCATTTTATTATCAACTAGAGGCCCGATGCACAAAATTCATGCAAGGGGTGCAGCCTATCGCATCCCCGCCCACTGGTCTTTCAGGAAGGTCATCTGGAAGGTCGTTCCTCCCTCTGGTCTAATTAGCATATTAGCTCTTTATTATACAGGATAGTGCCTTCTGGCCTGATCACAGAGACTAAAAGAGCATGATGATCTCAAACAGCCTTTGTGTATTGCTGCCCACGGATGGTGTGCCTTGTCCTACTTTCCTGCTTACAACCAACCCTTGCTCTGCATCTTCCTGGGTGTGTGATCTTGGGCAAGTTACTGCCCCCACCCCCCAAGCCTTAATTTATTCATCTGTATGATGGAGAGAAGATTAGCTCCTACCATGTAGTGTTGTGAGGACACTGGAGATCATGCAAATGAAGTTCTTAACACAGTGCCTGGTGCCAGTGGCCATAGTCCCTATGAAAGAATTTCAAAGATAAGGCTCTGGTTAATGATGTATCTCTTTACATTAAAAGAAAATATCAGAGGCTACTTTACAAGCATCACACCATCGACAGAGAAGATTCTAAAAAGTTCCAGAAGGGCAAGAGGCACATTTAGATGGAAAAGAGAGGAGAGCAGCGGAGAGTTCGCTGTCAGAACACGTAGGAAGTCCGCAGCTGCTGTGCATTTGAAAACTTCAATTCCCTTTGTCTTGGTGGGGGTCTAAGCATCAGTATTTTTCTTTTCACAAAGCTCTACAGGCAGAGCTAAAATGTTGGGTCTGCCTTTCAGGAAACAATTGGTAAAACATCTACTGTTTATCTTTGTGTCCCATTTATCTACACTGTCGATTCTGGAATAAAACAAAAGAGAAAAATCTCAGGGGAGGGTGATGGGGCCGAATGGGTCTTTAAAAAGAGAAAGAAAGAATCAAGTTTATGAAAAACCATCAGAATCAATTCAATGAAATGATTTTCTTCTTTAAAAATCAGGTACTTATCCATTGCCGTTTCATAACATCCCATTCCCAGTGACCTTGGCATTCCTTAGTCTTTGTCAAACATTTCATAATAACTTTCACTGTATATTAATAAGACCATAAAATACGTATTCCATGCAACAGGTTTTCTATGTCTTTTTATATACTTTTCCAGCCATTTATATTTTCCTAAAATGTAGGATGAGGGAAGAAAAAAAAAAAAAAAACTCTTGATTTTGCAATTATTTTTCCATTTTCTTGTGGCCTAACCATATAAATACAACCAACAGAAGCATTCTCAGGAAATTATCAGGCAGTGAGTGTCTGGATCCTATTTCTGGGTCCATGTGAATCTTGGATTTACTTATTTATGGCCTCTTCGGGTTATACTGAAAGACGAATTGAATACTCAGTGTCCAATTTCTCTCTATTTGCAAATTTATGTTCGATGCAAAGTATAAACTGATTTATGTCCAAAACAATGTATAAACTGAAGACCTCATTTCCCCCAGAGGGTTCATGTATAAATTTATTAAAGTAACTCCCTTCCTCCACCCTCGCGATACTATTTATTACACAGAAAGGGAGCTCTAGTCCCCATGTCTCCCGTCTCCATGGACCTGGCACCTCACCATTGCCTACATGTCTGTGAGTTGAGCTAGGACACAAATGATATGAAATTCATCTCTTGCTGCTGCTTCTGCTTCTTCTCTTTCTGTCTCAGCCTAATAAAAATGAGCACAGATCGAGAGAGGGGAAAAGAGAGGTCTGAACATGCAAGAGGGTGAGAGGGGAGGGAGGAGACCTCGGGAGGGAGCGCGCACACACGCACGCACGCTCCGAGGCAGCGTGATGGATAACTGAAGTGAAGGTGTCAGGATGGTATTATGTAAATTACCACGACAGCCAAGCCATGCACTGATGATTACCGAGGATGCGAGCGGAGCTGTGCTCCCCAGACGCCTGTGCTCCTTGTTATTTTTCTTCCCTCCAACTACCCTTGGGGTGGATTCTTCCTGACCCTGGTCCTTGGGAAAAAAAAAAAGTCCTCCAAGAAATAAGTTCCCCTTCACCAACATACATTTCTCAGCTCCCCTAGCAAGAAAGAAAAAAAAAAATGAGAAGGAAGGATGTGACAAGTCTCTCCATGGATCCTCCCCCTCCCTGGATGCCAACCAGACAGACGTCTCCCAGCTGCCTTTTGTTTAGCTCAGTGAAGCAGTTGGCTTTATCAAGCACCTTGATTGCACTGTAGTTTCAAGGGCAGCATCTAAAGGAGAGAAACTAGCAACAAAAAGAGTGGCTCTGAACTCATAAGAAGATGAGAAGTATCTCTATATATACATATACATATACATATATATACATATATATATATATATATGTATATATATATATATATATATGAAGGTATATTTTAAGTATGCTACTTTTATGCCATCTGCATTTTATTGGGGCATACACACTATGTTCCATCCATGGGGTCTTGTTGATTGTAGGTTAGGGTTTACAAGGTCAGAATTGAAAATATGTTCACACAACTTTGCAACCTGTAGCCTCTCCCCAAATTAGAGAGATATGCATTAAATGAATGAGAATACCACAACAAATGCTCAGTATTACTTGGTTTTCATTCATTCATATATTCCATCATTGGTGTGCAACATATTTATTGACCACTCACGGTGTACCAGGCTCTGTATAGTTCTGGACCCACAAAGATTCATGCCAGGTAGTGTTGGCCCCATGGAATCATGAGCCTAATGGGGAAGCCAAGCATGGAAAGAGGCCACACAGAGAAGCCTGATACTAGATTCAGAGGAGTCCTAGGATTATTAAACAGAGCCACCGGCTCACCCATCAAGGATTCATTTACCTGCCTGCTTGTTCTTTTAGCTTGTTTGTCCTTGGCATAACCTGTCGTTTCCAGTCTCCCCAATTCAACACCAGGGGTATGGAATAGTCATACTGGCTGAATTTAGGAATGTCAGCTGGTTTTATGATTATTTTGAAAAGTGATGCTAGATCCTAGGATTTGATAAGCCAAAGCTTTTAGTATCAGACTAGTTTAATTATTCTTTCTTTTCCTCAATCCATCTTCATTGAACAACTGCTGTTTGCCAGGCTCTGTGCTGTGAGGTGAGGGTGCCATCATGAACAAGGCAGATACAGTCTCCGCCCTCAGGACGCTCCCTGCCCAGTGAAGAAAGGAGACACTGACGCACTAAGCACACAAATTCCCAAGAGCACGCTGTGATAGAGCTGGAAAGGAAAACTGGGTTTGCCGTGAAAGCCTCCTGAGACCTATCTAGTCCAACTGTTAAGGAAGCTTTGAAGATACAATGGTCCCACTGAGATATCAGCACAAATAAGAGTTCGCTTGATGAGCTGGAGGAGAACAGTGGGTCAAGTGTCTGGGGCAGAAAGAACACCAGGGCCTAAGGGCCTAAAATGAGCAGAGATATACTCAACTCAAGGAATTGAAAGAAAACCCACCAACTGGAGAAGAAAAAGAGGTCAGGAAGGAGGAACAAAAAGAGGCTGGAAAGGTGGGGTGTAGCCAGGTCAGAAAAGGCCTCCTGTCTCAGGAGGAAGCTCCTGAGATGTTTGAAGTGATCATATACGTGTGGATTATGGAATGTAGGGTGAGGTGCCCAGGTGGGAAAACTCAATGGAGAAGATAGGTAACATGACTGTGGACTTTGTGAAGACAAGAGTAGCCTGGTCTACCATAATTTTGACAATAATGGAAAGAAGAGGTGAATTCAGAATATGTGCTAGTGTGTGAAATTGACAGAAGTAGCAAAGTGACTGAATCCGGGAGGATCAACTAGGGAAAAGAGTTTCAAGAATGACTTCTAGATTTCTGATATGCCCCATTGGGCAAATGAGTCATCAACATAGCACATCATTGAAGCTCACTCCTATATTGACTATTTAAACCAACCTATTACTAGTACGTACATTCTGCTAGATCTTCCATTGCCCTTTGTATCTAGCGAACACTTACCACACATAACCGTTTTTGGCATATTGCTCACTTCATGGGGAGTATCTGGTCTATTTGATATGTGTAAATATGAGGTTATTCTTCTTGACTCCACTTGCTTCAATCACCCAGGCCTCCAAGACCATCCAACAAGATGCAGAAGTCAACGCATGTCACTTCTCAAGGTACAAATGGAAAAGGGTATCCCTCGCAGGACACCAGTCAAACTCAGGAACTGACCTAGGATGTGGGTTGTGCTTTGTGTCTGGCCTGGCTGCACGACCCCACGATGCCATCAAGACCCCTAGCCAGCTGCAAGCAGCAGAGTAAGAACTACAGCTCCAGACCTTCTTGGAAATTAGCTGAGTCTTTGCCACCAGTCCTGCCCTGCCAGACAACCCCACACTGGCACTCCTCCTGGAGCTGTGGAGCATGTGGTTTATGAGTTGAGAGTTCATCCAGATGATCTCTGTCCTGTGGGTGCTCACGGCTTAGCCTGAAACCTTTAAGATGGAAGGAAGAAACACACAGGACAACACAGCCCACTGTACAGCAGACTCTAGATGATTTTGTAAATCAAATGCATGTGAAAATGTTAAGAGTAATTACCATTATTATTCCCTGCTCTCCATCTGCCAACACTAAATGCTCTCTATGCATTTTCTCATCCAGTCCCCACACCACCTTTCTGAGCAGGGTCCTTGATCAGTTCTGTTCTCCAAGGGAGGACTTGAAGGGTCAAAGGCTCATCATATGACCCAAAAGGTAGACTATTTGCTCACATCCACACAACCAGTTAAGTGGCCAGCCAGGATTCAAGGGCAGAAGTCCCTGCCTCCAAAGCCTGAACTTTTAGTCACCATGCCATACCTGACCATCACTGTCTCTTTTATCTCTTATTAACATGATTGTTCATTAGAACCCAGTCACAACTCACACTACTGTAGTTACTATTAGTTATAGCCGTATGCATGCCATTACATATGTAAAACATTCTGAAACATGGAAAGCTATAGGGAAAAGAGGACTGTAGGGTGCCTGGGAACAACTCAGTGATGAAACCCACTGAGGCGAGAGAGAAATCAGCATAACATGCTGAGGAAAGAGGAAACGCGAGTGCAACAACTGAAGTGAGCGGTGAAACCACTGAAATGAGGAGCTCCCAACACATGGCGGAGGACCGGATGGCAGAGCAGGTCGCTAACACCTAACCCTCGACAAAATGCAAATCACAGTATGTAACCCAAACACATGCAAGGCCCAGCCAGGTGGCTCAGATGGTTGGGTGCTGTCCCATGAACCAAAAGGTTGCAGGTTTGCCCTGGCCTATGTTTCTCGGTGATTAGAGAGCATCAACCTGTGAACCCAAGGATTGCAGGATCAATTCCTGGCCCAATCATTGATGTGTATCTCTCACATCAATGTTCTCTCTCTCTCTCTCTCTCTCTCTCTCTCTCTCTCTCTCTCTCTCTCTCTCTCTCTCTCTCTCCCTTCCCCACCTTTCTTCAACTCCCTGTCTCCCTCTTTATCTCTCCCTACTGCCATTCTCTCTAAAAAAATTCAATGGAAAAATATCCTCAGGTGAGGATTAACCTGTTTCATCCCCTGTTGGGGCACATACAGGAGGCAACCAATTGATGTTTCTCTCTCACATTGATGTTCCCCTCTCTCTCTCCCTTCCTCTCTCTAAAAATAAAAAATAAATAAAATAAAACATATCCGTCTGTAAGGGTTACAAAGGAAAAAAAAAAGCTTATGGGAGAAGAAGAGTTGAGAAATCTTAAGATGATTAATTTTGTCTTCTATGGAGAAGAGTTAATGATTATTGCCTGCATTTGATATGTAGTTAAATAGAAAGAAAAAAAGAGCTCTGATATATTAATGTCATTGCTATTTTGGGAGCTTTATTCAAAGGCAATCATCTAAAAACAAGAGTTAAGTTCACAGAGATTTTCATGTAAGCATTATTTGTAATAAAACAAAGGGAATAAGGAAAACCTAAACCAATCACAGGACAAATTATGAAAGTCTTATAGAGCAAAATGATTATTATGAAAACTGTGCTACCACAGATAAAATGCCTATGTGATTAGCATGAAATGAGGAAAGCAGGGTGTTTAATCATTTGTCCACCACCTTTGAAAGTATATAAAAGGTTGGGTGCATAGAGAGGAAGTTTAAAGGAGATCCCTCGCCCTTCTCACACTCACACACATGCACACTCCAGCACCCGGGGAGGCCTGGCTTCATGCTTCCTGCTCTGTTTTCTATGTTCTGTCTGGGCTGAGCTTGACGGCGCATGCACCACACCATAGAGCGGATGAGCATTTTTGAATGAATAAATGAATGAATGGGTGGCTTGCATTTTTTTTCTCTTTGAAATCATTACGCTCTTGCTACTTTGCCTGGTAAACCAGGAACCCCATGGCTTTCTGGTCTCCCTGTCCATGTTTTTGGAGCCTCCCCAGCGGTTCAGTGAGCGGATGCTTTGCTTTCCAAGACCCCGGCATGTCTTCTCCAGCTGGAAAACAGATCTTACGGGAGGAAAGCATTTTACGATCTTAAAGGACTCTGTCCAAATATTGCACGGCAATATTACACAGTATAATCATTGGGGTCATATAGAAAGTATATAAAGATTGCTATTTTAATTTAGTTTTGCTTTAATAGTATACAGCCCCTGATCCTTGTGGGATCATAAATAGAGACTCAAGGACGTGAAAGAGACAAGTCCTGTGACTTAATCTAGTCCCTTCATTTTCCAGATGAGAAATAGACTGAGGATGCTAAGTGATTTATCTAAAGCAACATATTGCGTTGGTGAGTCATTCAAATCTCCACTTTTTAAAGGGCCAAAGTCTTTTTAGCATGTTTGCTTGAGAAGAAATTTAAGAACGAGGTGCGCTGAGCCGTTAGATACCAGATGCAGAGTGGTAGATGCAACAGTAAGCACAGATCATGCCTCAAGGGTGCCCAGGGGCTGTGGGCAGGGCCACGTGGCTGGCAGAGAAAGGGAAGGGCAATCAAGAATAAGTGATGGCAAAAGCCAGGGTCCAGGCCAGCAAGACAGTTCCTAACCCAGTGTGGCCTGCAACAGCGGCTCGTTTCCCTGGTGCCGGCTCTGCGCCTGCTGCGTCCTTGCTGGGGAAGGAGACATGAGTCAGCACCACTTCCCAGGGAGGAGCTCATGGTCAGGAACCGAGTCAGGTGCCTCTATGTTGTGCCCAGTGCCATGGGAGGTAAACCTCGAACCTCTGAGATTGGAATCAGAGGCTGCGGGGCCTGCCAGGCTCTCAGAAACCCATGATAGTGACAAAAGCAAGAAGATAAGAGGAAAGAGTCTCCAGTAATAGCGCCAACTGCTGAGGATCCATTGCACCCACCTCGTTACTCAAGCTAGAGCCTCTATCAAGCTTAAGGCCACAGTGTCAGGGCTCAGCATCCAACCAGAAGTGTGCGCTCCGAATATGCCAACCTTTCCCCGTAACTGTTTCCAATGTTTAAAATACTTATGATGCGTACTACCTTTTCATCTCAAAATGTCCGAGGCGGGCATTTGTATGTACATGCCCGTATGTGCATGATAACATAAAAAAAAATAACACAAATGAGAAGAAAGAGAGAGAAATAAATCTGTCTGTTAGGGCCCAAGCATTTGCTGTAGCTCTGCAGTGTATACAATGTTAACCTTATTGCAGGCTTTTATTTTAATAAGAATCTCTTGGACTAAATAATGGGAACCAAATACAGTAATGTACTTTCCAACAATGCTATGGGCAGCCCCCTGGGACAATCGGGGGGACGTGGGAAGTGACACTTGTACAGGTTTAAATTTGAAATTGCATTTAATTTGTATGTCCTATTGCTTAGTTGAAAACATGTACCTTGAAGGCAAATGCAGAGGGAAATGGGCATCGAGCTAAAAATATGTGAGAGGCAATAATTTGCCTTGATGGCACCCACACCTAGATGGGGGGAGTAATGAAGCATCTCAGGGGAGGTGTTTCTTTGGCTTACTTTGTTTGCACGCTGTTACCAAGTTGTCAAACTGAGGACTGTGCGGAGTGACTGCTCATGAACTTTTCTTTTGTTTCAGCTCCTCATCAGCACACTCCGTCCCCGTGCACTTTCTAGCTTTCTTCCATTGATTTATCCAGCATCCAGCGCCTCTAATGCACTCACCATTGTTCTAGAAACACAGCAGTGAGCAAGACAGGCCGGGGATGTGGCCCCGCTGGGCTGAAGGTCTCATCCACTTGGCCTTCCATCACTCTCTTTCCCTGCAACTCACGTGGGTTAGAATAAGACTAGGTCGCAGAGACTGTGGCCAATAGTGGTGTCATACAGAGGTAGTTAGGAGTAGGGAAAAGACTGGGGAAAGGCGGGGGTAGCTAAAGGAACCCTTAGAAAGTGGCAGGGGTCAAGCTGAGAAGGGGACTCCTACAGCTGAGCTCAAGGGATACACTCATGCGCCCCACTGGAAGGGAAAAGGGTGTGAGGACCCAGGTGGGGGCTCCTTGGACAGCTCTGTGCCCACAGGGCCAGGGTCCACAACTGTGTCAGAGTGGCCACCGTCCACATGGAGTGAGGGAGGTCACCTGAGTTCAATGCACAGACTGGCTTAGAAAACGTCTGTATATGTCAAATAATCAATGGAGCACATTAAAAATAAGTCTTGCCCAGCCAATGTGGCTCAGTGGTTGAGCTTCGATCTATGAATCAGGAGGTCACAGTTCGATTCCCGGTCAGGGCACATACCTGGGTTGCGGGCTCGATCCCCAGTGGGGGGGGTGCAGGAGGCGGCTGATCAATGATTCTCTCTCATCATTGATGTTTCTATCTCTCTCCTCTCTCCCCCTTCCTCTCTGAAATCAATAAAAATATATTTTTTAAAAATAAGCCTTTAATGCCTGACTAAAATGAAAGCTCAGCCTAAAAGAGCCCGAGTTGACACAAATTTAACCTCTGACAACCACACTACTGTATCCTGGCTCAATGTCTTGATCATATTCTACAGAAGAGCTAAGCTGGGAAGTCCTGTTATTTGAGAACCAAACTAACGAATTCACTCACATTCCTTCACTTCATGCCTACCCGCCCCAAAGAGTCACCACGGGGCTGAGGCTTGGGAGACAAGCTCTCCCATCTATGGGGAATAAGGGTGGACATAGGAAGGTCATAGGTTAAGGAAATAAGGAGGGGCTGCATAGAGTGATAGAAACACCAAGAGATGTCCTCCCCTTGGGACCCGTTGGTCCCTGCAGGCATCATCCTACAGCCTCCTTGTGTGTCTGTCAGGCAGCTGTGGTTTCTGCTGCTGTAGAAAGCCTCGCTCAGAAGAGACCCAGGGTAGACCATAGTCAGAGTGACTGTGGCCAGAGCCCACATCAGCTTCATTTCCTGACTAGTCTCGGGGAGAGATGCCGCCCTACACTGGGAGGGCAGGCTCTGTGGCTGATTCTGCATGTGGTCCTCAAAGGATCTGAACAGAGCTTGGGATGGAGTGGCCACGGTCAGTGGGAAGGAATAAATACATGCTTGCTGCCGATTTAATTCATTCTCCTGAGTGGAATCAAAGGACCTCTAGGCTCTATGCAGATGCAAGGGAAGGAGAGAGGAGGTTCCTGAGAGGCAGGGCTTCATCGCAGAATGGCAGAGGGTAGACTTTAAAGAGAGACTCGGTCCCTAATGCAGCTTCCACCATGTGATGCAGGCGATCTACTCACACTCCGTGAGACTCGCGATCTTCATTTGTAAAATGAGGATGATGACACTACCCACTCCGTAGTGTTTTGGTGACACTTAAATGAGATCATTCGTGTTCAGCACTCAGCATAATGCCCAGCTTGCAGTAAGTGGCAGTAAATAATAGCTATTATCAAGAGTGCTGGCAGTAGGTAATATTCAAACAGACACTCTAAATTTTTAGATAATGCTAGTTTCTATAACAGATAAATCCCCCAAATTTCAGTGGCTTGACGTATAATAAATAATGTGTCTCTTACATAACATCCAGCCAGCAGAGGGGCCAAGAGGAGGAGAGAATCTACCCCATGCAGTCATTCGGGGACTCAGGGGGACAGGGCTGTGGGGGGTTTAACATATGGTTCCCAAGGTTGCTTTAAAGCAAAAGCATCGCATGGGAGGTTTGTGAAGACCAGTCCTGGAAGTGACACTCTTGCCTTCAGCTCACGTTCCATTGTCCAAAATTCAGTCACATGGACCCCGAACCACAGGGAGGCTGGGGAATGCAGTGAAGTCTGTTGGGAAAGAAGAGAAAGAGGGGTTAGTGAACAGTCCGAATTTCTCAGCCACTTAGTCACCCCACTATACTATAAAAATCAGGACTGGAACCTGAGTCCAGGTTCTGAACTATGAGCTCTTTCAGGTACTGTTTCCAGGCCCTGCACCCTCACAGCTGTGGCGCGGAAGGAGGGCTCGGCCGGGATGCAGGTGTGGGGCACAGCTGTGGCTTCCAGGTTGGAGGGAGCAGGTGAGCCAGGTGATCTTCACAGGCCCTTCCACCTCTTGAGCAACTGCTTCTCCCAAATAGGAGGGTTTTAGCGACATTGTCAAGTGTCAGGAAATTGTAGGAGAAACATTTACTAGAGGCAGTAACCGGTCATGAGATCTTGAAGCGCATTCCTTAACCTCAGATTCCTATTTGCCTCATTTGGACAACAGAATTACTGTGACAGGAAAGGGTTGTAATGTGTTTGGAATAGGGCATGGTGGATAACAAGCACTCAAGAAATGGAGGCATTATCCAGGTGGTTTTATTTAGACACCGGGGGAATGGAAACAAATGCTTTCCTTCATCCCCTCCCCCCATTTTACCTGCTGGTAGGCTCAGAGAATCAAGCATTATGGCGTCCAGCTTGCTAGGTGAGGCCTGTACGTGGCTCAGCCCTCAGTGAAGCAAATAATCCAGCTACTTCCAGTACCAACCCTTTCATCCAATCACAAGAATGGAGATTGCCTCCTCCTGTTCAGGTGAACTTCATTGATTCCAATGAAGAAAGTATGCGCCTTGCCTCCTGCTCAGAAGGTTGGTTGCACAGGTCGCCTGTGGTTGCCTTCCAGGTGTCCTTCCCATCTCAGCCGCTCCTGGTTGTACATGACCATTTGGAAGAAGAACTCAAAAACCCATTTCTGTCCCCCAGAATGAATCCATTTGCATCAAAGGCCTTAATGAGAACTGTATATTTTGCATAGGTGTTCTTCCCCAACAATAACCTTTAAAAAAAATCCCATCCAACCTGTCTATTTGCCAAAATCCCCTCTTCTCTGTGCCCCACCCTCAGAGGCATTATCTCCTCCCCTCCACCCCCCGTTATCACTCAGCTCTGAGGGTCCCTGTCTCTTTCTGCATGCATCTTCTCCTTGGGAATTGCATGGGCTAGCCTCCATTGTGAAGAGAAATGCAGGCTTCCCTCTGCCTCCGTCCTATACTGGGACACCCACATCTTCCTAAGAATCCTCAGGAAACAAAGAACTTGTCAGTTTCCAGGATCTGGCCTCTTTAGAAGACATTGGGGGTGCCCGTGGCAGGCAGGGAGGGAGACATGCAGTCTGTGAGCCAAGGTCATGATTCTCTAAAGAGTGAATCTCAAACTAAACGCTTTTGTTTGTCTTTGTTTGCTTTTCAACTAAATCATAGTCTTTGCTTTGGAAGCAGACACAGAGGACCTATCTATCCTCATTTCATGCTGTAGCATTGGGTTAGTGGGATGCCTCCTTCCCCCTGGATGTTGTCACATGGAGGGCTTGGGTCTCCTTAGTCCCATCTTTTCTTTAATATTCAACTATTGATGAATTTTGCAGATTAAAAACAACAACAATCAATCAAAAAGAACATATCTTTTAATGAGAGCACTTAAACACCTTTTCAATGCACGCTTTCATGTTCTGGAAGCCCACAACATCCATTTTCATCTCCAACTGTTCTAGTTTGGGTGGTTGGGTTGAAGAAGTCTGCACACATGGGGAAACTTCATCAATTCTTTCAATTTTATTCTCTGAGGAAAAAAGCAAGTGCATAACTGGGTTGAAATGGATGGAAACATGGATTGAAAGGGGAGAATGCATGTATTTGTTTTCATTTTACGTAAATAGATACATGCTGAGATGTAATAGTCACTGAGGAACCAACATGAAATCACGGCAAATGCTTACCTACAGAAGGTATTAATGTGTCAGAATCCAAAATAGCTTTGAGAATTTTCCAGAAATAAAGTTCCCCTCACTGAACATTAGAGAAGAAATTTAAAAAAAAATGAGATTCAAGATCCCCAAACTTCCATCTCACCTTAGGGTCACTGAAACCCGTAAATGTCTAGTTTAATTCTTAGGATAGTTCATAAACTGAACATGGTGGGGGACAGATAAAAATGTGAGAGATGCTGTGAAAAGTGGAAATCACTAAAATCAGTAGTTCTGTCATGTCATCCAAAGATCCAGGGTCCTTGAAACTTTCAACTCTCTACCCACTGAGCCAAACTGGTTAGTCTATGATGCCAAGACTGTTATTTTTTTACTGATGCCTAGATGTGCTTTGCTTTTTCCACTACACGACATTCACATTGATGTGCAAAGCACTGGTGGGAGAAACCACTGTCATCTGAGCACGCATCAGGGCAGTGGCCTCAGACGGTATTGGTAGTCATTGTCTTCACTTCCTGATTTATTTGTCTTCCGCCCGGCCACTGTGGCTCAGTGGTTGAGCATCAACCTATGAACCAGGAGGTTTACAGTTCATTCTCTGTCACGGCACATGCCCAGGTTGCAGGCTCGATCCCCAGTGTGGGGTGTGCAGGAGGCAGCCGATCAATGATTCTCTCTCATCATTCTTTTTTTTAATGTATTTTATTGATTTCTTACAGAGAGGAAGGGAGAGGGATAGAGAGTCAGAAACATTGATGAGAGAGATACATCAATCAGCTGCCTCCTGCACACCTCCTACCGGGAATGTGCCCGCAACCAAGGTACATGCCCTTGACCGGAATCGAACCCGGAACCCCTCAGTCCACAGGCCGACGCTCTATCCACTGAGCCAAACCGGTTAGGGCTCTCATCATTGATGTTCTGATCTCTCTCTCTCTCTCTCCTTTCCTCTCTGAAATCAATAAAAATATTTTTTAAAACGTAGTTTCTACTTTAAAAAAAATCATGGGCCTCATGAAACTTTAAAAAATATTAATGCTATGATTTCTTGATGTGGGAGTACAGGTCTGTTTAGTTTTCTACTCTACAAATTACCATGGTGGCTTAGAACAACATACGTTGATTCATCTTCTAATTCTGTAGGTCAGAAATCTGACATGGGTCTCACCAGGTGATCTTAATCGAGGTGTCATTGTCAGTGGGGGTTGTCTTTGCCTGACAATGATAGAGGAGAATCCATTTCCTGGCTTCTCTCAGCTTTAGGTGCTGCCTGCATTCCTGGATCATGGCTCCGTCTTCTCTGGTCAAAGTCAGCCACATTGCATCTCTCTATCTCTCCTTCATGGTCGAATGTCCTTCTCTGAATTCAGCCAGGAAAAGCTTTCCACTTATGAGACCAATATCTTTAGGCTGAGCCCTCCCACTTAATCCAGAATTATCCTCTCATCTCAAGATCATTAACTTAATCCCATCTGCAATGTGCCTTTTGCAAGGAAGGTAACATGCTCAGCCAAAGACTAGGACATGACCATTTTGAGGGGCCATTGTTCTACTGAGCACAGTCTTTATAGTATTCCAACAAAAAGGGAAATAAGGCATATGACACTTCTGATACATACTGAAATAAGATGGTAGTCCCAAGCAAGGGCACTTTTTGTGTGATTATTTCAGTTGTGAGCTAAGCTGGTGTTTTATTCATGAAATACCATTTTTACTTGAAGCACAACTTACAGGCAAATGAGAATTGTTCAGATCTTGGGGGTTTGGCACACACTTTTTTTTAATGAACCAAATGAGCTTGAAGTTTTTACTTGAACAATAATTTCATTATTGGCAACAAACAACTTATTGGATTAGTTGTCAATAATGAGTTTAGAGCTTTCAGGTTAAATTAGAACTTTGGGAAACTTGCATCTGCTATCAAGGAGACTCTGAATCTTTCCCAAATATTAAATACTTTTCTTATGAGATCAGTAGAGATATTAATGAAGGTAACTTTTTTAGGTAATGACAAAAATATGTCAGTATTTAAATAATCAGCATCACTCAAGGAACTGATATTTTCCAAATCAGATATATATAATGTTGCAAAGTCATATATGGACCTACCAGTAAATTATACCTAGAGTTCAAGATAGTCCAATAGATTGTAATATAACAGAGTATGTAAAGCTCATTGATATTGTTTCAGATTTCAAATTCCCATGAATCCTTAAGAACTATCCCTTGTCGAGTTTTGGTTTAGTGTCAAAGAAGAATTTCTCAAATTATCTGAAAAGCTATAATTCCTCCCATTTCCAATGACACAAACACTTGAGGCTAGATTTTCTTCATCAACTTCAGTCAAAACCCCCGTCGCAGTATTTTGTATTCAGAAGCAGACATGACAGTCCAACTGTCCTCCATTAAAACATACATTAACGAGATTTTTTAAAAATGTTAAATAACATCACTCTTCTCGGTGATATTTTTTGAGAAGGAACCTCATTACTTTACAAGTAATGGATTAGTTATTATTTTAAGATAAATCAGTAAATGGATATTCTATATGTCTGTTTTATTTCTAATATAGTAAATACTGATACAGCCTACATGAGCAAAGCTATTTGTGTCCTCAACAGTTTGAAGACTGTAAAGTGAGGCCAAAAAGTTTAAAGACATATATATATAAAAAAAAGCCAACAGGCCCAATCAGGGGCAGGGCCGGCCAGCCAGCCAACCTCCTGCAGCCCCTCCCCTGGCTGGCCCTGCCCCCAATCTTCTCCCCCACCCTGATCGGGGGCTGGACTGGCCAGCCAACCTCCCGTGGCACCTCCCCCGGCTGGCCCAGCCCTGATCAGTCCTGATTAGGGTGGGCCAGACAGACCCAACATGTGCATGAATTCATGCACCAGGCCTCTAGTATTAAATAATATCAAAGATAAAGCCTTTAGGTAGTAATGTCCCATGAGCTGCTTCAGCCAAAGGGATTATGTGTGTGTGTATATATATATATATATATATATATATATATGTGTATATATATATATATATGTGTGTATATATATATATATATATATATATATATAGAGAGAGAGAGAGAGAGAGAGAGAGAGAGAAATATGCAAATTAGGCTGGGATTCCGTAATGGTCATAACTGGACAGAAGGAGGTTGTGTGTGCAGGTGAGGCCCAGAGCAGAGATGGAGACAGAGATAGGGGGGCTGGTGAGCCGCTGCGTCCCCACTTGGGCCGGCCCCCCGGAACCGGAGCGGACATGGACAGGGACAGAGGGGCCGGACCATAGCTTCCATGGCTGAGCCCAGGCCCAGAGAGGAGATGGCAGGCCCATCTCCCAAGGAAGCAGCGTGGCTCCCTCCTGCCTCCCGTGGAACCGGCGCGGCTCACTTCCGGCTCCCATGGGCACTGGTGGCTCACTTCCGCCTCCCACAGAAGCCGCACAACTCCCGTGAAAGCAGCGCAGCTCCCCGAGGTGTGCTGTGGTTCCCGCTGGCTCCCTCACAAGTGGCGGGCAGCCTACTGCGCGCTATCTGCGGGCTACTAGTAGGTAATATTACAGGAAAAAGGGACTCCATGTTTTGCTTACTGGGAAATCTATTTACCTGTGGAATCCCAATCAGGAAATGACATGATGTATCATATCAATGGGTTGCCTTCAATGGTCAGTTTAGTGGCTGATCTCTGATCTGTCCATGTTCCAGGGTCTTCTTCTCCAGACCACGTGCCAACCCAGAACCACATCACAGAGAACTCACTTGAGTGGGAACATCCTGGTGTCCCTGCTGCAATGAACCTTCTCAGTCCTGTGAGATGGAGGAAAGAAGCCTAGCCGTGTGTATAGTGTCTGGATTGCTGATTTGATTGGATGGGAAAGCCCCAAGCTCAGTAGATGGCACATAAACCTGAAGGATGGGATGGCATTGGACCCTATTGAGGAGGAAAGCAGGGCCAGGCACACTATCTTCATCAATGGGTGGCCAAAGGGCCATGGACAGTCCCTAATGGACCCGCAAGCGGTGTGCCTTGTGTGCATTTTCTGGGAAGAGTATCCATAGACATTTCCAACAATATTTCAAAGAAGCCCCCCAGGGAAGTGTAAGAACCACTGGATTAACGTTTCATTCACTACATGCTTTCAGCTGGTTTGTGCTCCCCGGAGCTTTGTTTGTGGATCCGTCACCACAGTCACCACACTCTAGAGTACCCTGTGTTATAAGCAATGAGTTACCCTGACCTGCCAGCCTGTAAGCTCCAGTGAGATCAGAGCTGTGTCCTACTCACCGGGAATCCCTGTTTTTACAAAGTGCTTTAGATATCATAGGTGCTCAATAAATTCTATCAGGTTAAATTAAATTACCTCATTTACATTGAATCATGTGTACATTCAAAATGATAAGTTGTAAATAAGCCCTATGCAAATAGCATATACTCACACAGATATGTGTATATATGCACAAATTACTTCTATGTCTGTAAAGCAACTGGCCCTCATTTATTCATTATCTATTAATTGAGTCCATGTGGCAAGTCCTGGAGACAAACAGCTGAAAAAGGCATCCTTTCCACCCTGATGAGCTCACCGTACAATGGAGGACGTAAGGGTGGGCTTCACAAGAACAATACGCTGTGACTCTCTGGCTTTGGAAGACCCAGAGGACTTTAGGAGCACAGAGTGGAGGACAGTCACGCAATCTCTGGATGCAGGAGATCACCGGAAGCTTCTCCAAGGGGAACATCCTAAAAATAATACTAGTCATAAGACTTATGTGGGCAGGAGAAATACAGCAAGAGGACCAATGGAGAAAGGCTTTCAGGGAGCAGAAGGTCCATGTGAACATGTAAAGAAGCTACAGTGTGAGAAATCATGGTATACATTCACACGCACACACACACACACACACACGCACAGCCCATTGCTCCAGAAGCACCATTGACTCCCATCAAATCCATGAACAACACATTCCTGCTGGTGAATCCTCAGTTTTTGCCCTTAAATATTAATGGATAGGACTAGATCAGTGGCTCTCACTCCTACCTGAACATTAGAGTCACCTAGAGTATGATTAAATGTGTTCTTGTTCAAGCTACATGCTGTAGATTTGAAATAACAAGGCCCTCAGCCTCCTGGCTCTGTGGTCTTGGAGGTTCTTCACATCCTCTCCCTGAGACCCATTTTCCTCATCAATGTAATGGCAGGTATAATGCAATCTCATCTGATTGTATTGGTCTGGGATGGGGTCCACGTATCAGATCTTTTAAAAAGTTATCCACATGATTCTACAGAGAGTCACTGACTACTAAGTAGGGAATTCCTTCTGGCTTCATTCATTCTTTTCTCCATTCAGTCTTTAATTATTTATTTTTACTTCTCTATCTACGAATCATGGAAGCGTATGGCATTCCAGGCACTCTCCTGGGTATTTCTGGGACAGCAAATGGAACAGGTCCATCCTTGTCCTCATGGCATTTGCAATCTAGCAGATGCTCAGAAGGATGGTATCTGACTCAGCTTTGGCCCAGTGCCTGATTTTTCCCACGCCTACCACTACCATCACCTCTGGGCCAACTGATGTTAAATCCCTAGATGCAGTTATCCAATCACATGTATATACAGTGTCAAGTCCAGTTGCTGCCACACCATTTTCTTATGCATCTGGTCCCAGAGTTATGGTAATCTGTCATTTCAGTTTGCATCCCAATCCTTCCCTTGGAGGACTAACTGTCCAGACCACCCCTCTTTCTACATGCCGTAGACTTGAAGTAACAGGGCCCTCAGCCTCCGGGTCTGTGGTCTTGAGGGTTCCTCACATCCTCTCCCTGAAACAGCTTCCTCATCAATATAATGGCTGTTGTAATGTCATCTCATTTAAACTTCAGAAAACGAAACTTACGAAGTAGATATTGTTTCTTATGTTATAGGTGGGGAAACGGAGGCTCGGGGAGGTTAAAGGAAGTTTGCGCTGTCTCGGCCCTGGGAAGTGTCTGATTCTGTCTAGAATTTAGTTCACCCCAAAACAGCTGTGCATGGGCTCTTTCCATCATACTCATTCCAATAACGTGGCCACCACTCAGACAAGCTTGAAAGGTCCTTGGAACCCTCTGGAGTCCTTCTCCAAGCAAGCGCTTGCCTTATGTGCATGCCTCGTCCTTGATTGCTAGCTGTATACCAAGGCCCGTGTGCTTCATTGATCAGTACCCAGCTTCCCTTGGCGAAGACTCTAAAGAGCAATGCAGTTCAGCCAGCTCGGTCACATAGAAGATGAAAATGTCCAATGTCTGTGCTGTCCTGTCCCGTGGGGTAGCTGTGAGTCTGCGGTGACTATGACACACTTGCCACGTGGCAAGTAAAGCTAAAGAACTGAATTTTAAATTTTATTTTGCCTAATTTAAAATTGAAATAGCCACATCACTCGTGGATACGCATTCAGACGGCAGAGTTGTAAGCTGTGTGTTCGTGACAGCGGCAAAACATCAGAAATAAGCGGTCCTGCGACCAGGCAGCCGCAGCCTGTGTGTGCTGCGGGCGTGGGAAGCTAGCTCCTGGGCTCATTGGTCATGTGCACACACGGTGCTCAGACCGAGGCTTGCAAAGTGTTACCATGAGCCTCTGGGGGAAACTGAGACCTCCAGTACTCCACCAGGACTGTGGGCAGCAACTATAGCGTCACGTCGGGGAAAAGCCAGTCCCAGTTTGGAAACGGACACCAAGAGGGACACCAGGTTTCTAGCTCTGCCTTTCCTTGTCTTCACACACTGTGAGCTGTTCCGCTGGATGCTGAATGGAGAGGCCTATTTTCACTTCAAAAGCCTCTCCTGTGATTCAACACTGGACCAGCGAACACGTGGCCCCGGAGCAGAGCGTCCAGGCCTCCGAAGGAGACACCACGTTCCCCGGCAGAAAGGTACGCGTGGTCCTAAGGAGAGCGTGCGGGTCAAGGCTGGGACAGCAATGACCTTTCTCTGTAACCCGCCTGCACTCTTCCATGTTAACATACTGTGAGCGGCGCGGGAGTGACAAAACCAATCCATCACCCCGGAGCCAACACAAAGAGGAATAGAGAGGTTAACAGAAATTGATGACATCCCCGCTGGAATTGTACACTGATTCGGCCAGCCCTCCGATTGAAATAGACAAAGATTTATAGTCCGAGCGCGGACGCGGGCTCCCTTGATTGCCTTGATTTTTTATGCGCTCCTGCATATTTATCCCCCAGCTCATCACCGGCGTGTCGCGTTAGAATGCTGATTTGATTTCACATTCCGAGAGGAGCGGCTCTCCGCAGCCATTTGCATGATGTGGGAGAAATCGCCAGAACGGCTTCCGATGGCAGCGGCCACACGCTCGCTGGTGCTCACCTGCACGAGCAGGGTCCTGTGATATATATATTTTTTGAAATTCAGATTTCCTCTTGCTCCCTTCGGTGTAAAAATAAAAAAGGGGAATTATTCCAGATCCTGTGGATGAGAAATTGTATTTTGTCATGCCTGGGAGGGCTACCGCCGCATCGCGCTTTTATGAATTCGTTTGATATCGGGGCTGTGCGTTTCGAGTTTCAACACAAATTCTTCCCCCGGTGACATTATTACTGAAAGCTTTTATCAGCTCATTGTGACAGAAAATTGATTATTATCCTTGACATTTGATGGATAGCTTTCATAAAAGGACCTTTTTTTATTTCATGTTGGCCCATAAAGTCCCTCCCACACCCACCCCCCCAAAAAAAACTTTCCTAAGACACGAAAAGAATTTCTCAATTCCCTTGTCAAACTCCCTCTAGGCATCTGCAGTGGGGAAGCAAGTGCCTGAGACAAAAAGTTGAAGGGCAAGTACAGATCTGAACTTGCTCTCCCCACTACCCTGCACCCAGCCTGAAGTGAGGGAGCGCCCGGCAGACAGGCCCTGGGACACGCAGGTAAGACTCCACGGCTGATCCTTCAGCAGTTTCATAAGGAATTCTGCTTGTGACTGTCGGGGAGAAAGCGCATTGCCGCAGATGAGTCCGCATTCAGAGGCTGTTTAGATTACGTGTTCTCTTCAGCTGTGTCTGCTAGGAAGAGAGTCTCCCTACTCACTCGTAAGCACCCCATTGCGTTCCTGCCGTGTTCCCGCTCTCCCAGCTGACCCTTGTCTTAGCACTGTGAGAAAGACGGTCTTTTATTTAAAATATACTTTCATTGATTTCAGAGAGGAAGGGAGAGGGAGGGAGAGATAGAAACATCAATGATGAGAGAGAATCGTCAATCAGTTGCCTCCTGCAGGCCCTACACTGGGGATTGAGCCCACAACCAACCCAGGCATGTGCCTTGACTGAGAATCAAACAGGTGACCTCTTGGTTCCTGGGTTGCTTTTAGGAATTCGTTTGAGCCACACCCAGCTGGGCAAGAAGGATGGCCTTATCTCTTCTCTCCAGCTTAGGCCCTGAGGTTTGGACAGGGGAGGGAACTGGACTCGGGCCCCCTCGTGGTAAAGACAGACCTTGAACCCGTCAAGCTGACTTGAAATCCCGGGCCCATCCACTTTTTAACGCCCCACCTGCAGAGACCATGTCTAGAGAAACAAGGCGGGCATCACCTTTGGAAACACACTTTTTTCAGCTCAGTTATTCAGTCATACACACACACACACACACACACACACACACACACACACGTCATCCACACACACGTCACCCAACAGAAAGAACAATTGAGTCGCAGTGCCGCGCAAACTCCAGGCAGCTGCTCACCTTGTCAGCTCCTGACCTCACAGTCCTCTCCACCCCACACCAGTGTCCGCCCCTGCAAGCACCAAGGGACTCTGATGTATTGTTTAAAGTTGAGCGAAGTCACCTTAGTTTGGATTGGAAGATTGGGGGAGGAGAAGTCAGACACTAGCATTTGAAGAACAAAGCTCCTAGTTTCCATGGCACCCTCATGGATACAAGAGTGTTAGCAGATGTCCAATGTCACCGGCATGACTTTGAGGAGACGCCCCAGTACCCTGCCACAGACCAGGGTCTCTGGAATGTCAGCTCAGTCTTATAGAGAGAGGGGCAGTGAGGGGACCCCAGAGAGAGGGGCAGCGAGGGGACCACGCCCACATCTGCGGAGTCTCCTGTCGCAGTCTCTGATTCCCTAGAAACAGTTGGGTTCCCTCCCCTTTGGAGAGCCTCCAGGTTTTGCTGGGCATTTACAGCCCCCCTATGGGAAGGACTGGCTTTCTAACCAACACAGGAAATTAGTATTACACAGAATATGGGCATCTTCCATCCACGGGCCAATGCTCTAGCCACTGGGCAAAGCCAGCTAGGGCACATCAAGGTCTCCATCTAGGACTGTTAGGTTGTACACAGGAGAACACATGCAGATCTTACTTAGAAAAAACCATGCGGGTCGCAGGAGAACTAAAAGCCACCGATTCTCCAGACTTTGCCAGCGACCTCACTCCATGCCAACTGAGAACGCGCTGTCCTCCCGTCCCTCTGGGTGTGATAAAGGGAACTGGTGGGGCATCGGAATTAATAGAACAGTAGGTGTCTGTGGAAAGAGGAGATTTAAACTAGTTCATTAAGTGGAGGAGATAGGAAACTATTTGACGAATCAAATGGTCTTCATTAAAAGTGCACTTTCCCTGGGAGCTAGAGATGCCACTTAAAAATACATTTTTTTTTTCTTAGTAAGGAAGAGAAAACAGTGTATGCTCATCGTAGAAATTTGGAACATACAGCAGTGCACTCTATAACAAACACACACTTGTAATCTACGACTCACAGGTAACCACAATACATGTGATTTGGGGCAGGATTATTTTTTTCTCTGTTTATGTGCCTCCGAGAACTACCAATTAAGATCAAATGGTATATATTGTTTTTATAATTTTAAAAAAATTGCTTAACACTGCATCCAGAGTCTAGACATTCCCTTTTCTTTGGAAACTTGGCTTTTCATGGCTACATAGTATTTAATCATTAACACATAACATGCAACATATCTTTTCTCAGTTACCCTGCTTTTAATAAGCTCTTAGGTTACTTTTAGTTTTCATGGTTTTAGTCATGATGGCCAAGTGGCAAGAATCCCCATGAGAGATGGGCTGGATTATCCCATTGTTCAGAGGAGAAAAAGGTGGAATAGTCGATGTTCCCAGAACCATGCAAAGTGGTCGAGGAGGGCCGGGACCTCAGACCCACGTGTCCTATAACGCAGAGGTGCAGTATTGCTGCTCAGAAGAAATTCTCTAAATAGTGCAAAAGCAGGAACCTTGAAATGAGCCACTCGAACCAGATCAGAAGAGAAAAGCTTGTGTTAATTCCTTACTTTAACTCTTACCAGCTCTGTGTTCTTTTTCTTTTAATCCCCACCCTATGATATGTTTTTATTGTTGTTGTTTTTAAAATATATTTGTATTGATTTCAGAGAAGAAAGGAGAGGGAGAGAGATAGAAACATCAATGATGAGAGAAAATCATTGATTGCTTCATGCCCCACACTGGGGACCAAGCCTACAACCTGGGCATGTTCCCTGACCGAAATCGAACTGTGGTCTCCTGGTTCATACGTCAATGATCAACCACTGCACCATGGCAGCTGGGCAGTTTTTATTGATTTTTAGAGCGAAAGAGAGAGAGAGAGAAACATCGATGTGAGAAATATCAATTGGTTGCTTCCTGTATGCCCCCGCCCCCTCCACCAGGGATCCAGCCCACAATTTGGGTATGTGCCCTGACCCAGAATCCAGCTGCAAACATTTGGTGTTTGGGACAATGCTCCAACCAATGGAGCCACCAGGTCAGGGCACCAGCTGTGCTCTCACCTTAGGGACTCACCTTAGTCCCATTTCACCATCTATAAATCAGGCATTGCAGCCTCGTGGTGTTGATATGAGGATTAAAGAATTATATCCTGGAAAGTAGCTCAGGGAGGTGAAGTGTGGAGCAGGCCTTCAAGAAATGACAGTTTCATCATTGTGGCCAATTATTGTGTAAGACTAGAGGCCCAGCGCACGAAATCATACATGGGTAGGGTCCCTAGGCCTAGCCTGTGATCAGGGCCATCTTCCACTGCTTGCCAGTCCCCAGTCCCGCCCCACCACCAACACCCACCCCGGTTTCCCATTCGCCATCCAGGTGATGGGAGGGACCAAGAGGTTTGCCTTCTGCCCGCTTGCCAATCCCCAGTCCCTCCCTGCCACCACTCACTCCAGTTCTCCGTGGTTCCCCGTTGGCCATCCAGTGATCGGAGCCTTCAGTGGTCAATGCACCTCATAGCAACTGGTCGATCAGTCATCCTGGTCATTACGCCATTATGGTCACTGGCCTTTTATTATATAGGATGGCCAATAGTAAGTGGAGTGCAGTTTCCTCTCAAATGTCTGATATGGAACACTGGACTTCCATCATGCCATTTTATTCTCTTTAACTTAAAGTGTGAAGACGTTAGCAGACAGCAGCAAAAAAGACTCCAAACAATGAGCTTCCCATGCTCCTGGCCTGGGAGCCCTGGGGCACAGCAGAAAAGGAGTGATCTGAACCCTGGAGCTGGAGAACCTGAGACCAGTTTTCTCACTGCCCCGGCAGAGCCAAGATCAAGAGTAGGATTCACACTGCTAAAGTGCCTGCTTCTGAAATGGCAGGAATGTACTTGGAACAGAACTTCCTGAAAATAAATAAATAAATGCCCCACTTCCCTGGCTCTTCCCTTTAAAAGATGTTCTTAATCACTCCGCCGATTCTAGAATTGTGGCTTTCCATGCTAGAAAATAGCGATCTCCATCACTATCCAGATATATTGGGATATCTGCGCTGCACTCTCTCTCCTACAACGTGTGCTGTGAGTGTGACATCCACCCCTGAGTTCTACGACGTATCAGGAAAAAAAAAATGAATGGAAACTATTCTCATGAATGAATGCTTTTTATTTTGATTGCATGTTACAATGATAATATTTTGCATTCGATACATTATCCAAATTAACTTCATCTGTTTTACATACCTTTTTAAGGTGCTACTAGACACTTAAAATGTGTACGTGTCTCACATTACATATCTATGGGATATTGGTGGGAGGAGGGGGGGTCTGAAGTGGCCCCAGCTCAGTGACCCTCCCCAGACCCTCCAACACACTGGGCAGGAAAGGCCTGTTCAGGCTGAGTGTGGGGTGATGGATTTCCCCCACAGTGACCTTCAGAAAGGAAGGAACTGCTCTCCATGTGGGCGCTTTGGTACCTGAAAACATCTCTCAGTTGTTTAGTGTAAAGCAAAAAAAATTAGTTGAAGCCCAGTTTTAGACACGTTGCCCGTGTTCCAACCTGGCGTGACTGCCCCAAAGGGACACTTCTGCTTTTTGTCCCTTGACAGTGTGGTCACTAGTCCCCCAGAATTACCAAGGGTTTCCTGAAGCTGCGTAGTTACTTTTAACGACAATTATTACAGCATCTGAAAGTTTCTCCTTTTTAAAACCATTTTCATGGTATAAGCAGAAGTCAGGATTCTCAAGGTGTTTTGTTTTTTAAATGACTTCTTTCTTTATCCAAAAAGTTGTGTTTCTTAAAAATAGGGGGGGAAAAAGAAGAATTCTTTAAAAATAAGATTCTCAAAACATTCATTTTCCTTGAGAATTCTCAAGGGGATAATTCTTGAGCTGAACTACTAGAGTAATACTACTGATGTGATACTTAAATATATATATATATATATATATATATATATATATATATATATATATACTAGTAGCCCATTTGCAGGAAGAATCCTGCAAGCGGCTGCTGCAGCCGTGTGCGCTGCCGCAGCCGCCGCTGTTGCTGCCTCCGTGCCTGCACCCATGCGCCGTTGCTGCCCGCCCCGCTCCACCCCACTCTGCCCCGCCCGGGCTTTCCCTCTGGCAGCCACCTTGCTTTCCACTTTTCCTCCCTCTTCCTTCTGAGTTGTCTTCAGTCTTCACTCCTCCCTCCCTCAGTGTATGCAAATTAACCGCCATCTTTTTGGGTAATTTGCATACCCGCCCTGATTGGCTGGTGGGCGTGGCTTTGGATGGTGGGCATGGCTTGGGCATAGCGAAGGTGCAGTCAATTTGCATATTACTATTTTATTAGGTAGGATTGATTTAATAAAATTCAAAACCAATTAAAAATCCCCAAACCATGCAAATTGAAAAAAATGATTCGCAAATACAATTGACAAATTCCTAATAGTCCAGGTTCAATAATTTATTTTTATTTCATTCACAGTATTAATGTAAGCACTGTGTTTTTCAGGTATTTTAAATATGCATTGTAAAAGATTTAATGGAATATAAATAGGCATTTGACTATTTCATCTTCATTCCTTAAAGTTTATATTTTTAAGTTGACTGAAACCTTTTATTTGGATCTCCTCATTGGAAAAAAAGATGAAACTTGGAGTTCATGTTTCACCAGATATATGTGCATATATACACATGCATAGACATATATGTATGTACATATATGTGTATATATACGGAGATAGAGGTGGAGAGAGATCTTAAGGAATTGGCTCATGAGGTTATGGGACTGGCAAACCTGAATTTTGCAGAGCAGGCCAGCAGTTGATACAGTTGATATTATAGTTCATCTGAAGATTGGGGGGCAGAATTCTTTCTTTTGAGGGAGCAGACAATTCCAATGTGTTTTCTCTTAAGACATTCTTCTGATTGGATGAGGCCCACCCATATGATGAAGGGCAATCTGTTTTACTCAAAGTCCATCCATTTAAATGTGAATCTCATCTAGACATACCCACAGGAATCATTCAAAATAATATTTGACCAAATACCTGGGCACTGTGTCCCATCCGAGTTGCCACATAAAATTAGCCATCATGAGAGTCCTGGGGATTTCCTTGAGGCCCTGAGTGGTGCAATCTTGGGGTGAGAAAGAGGAAACAGGTAGAACATAGAAGGAAAAGGCTGCTCCTCAACCTTTTCCAATGGAACTATCCAAGAGCAGCAGTACTTGGCGTTAGCAATGCAGCGTGGGTCTCAGCTTGGGAACCTCCTTGCTGTACTTCCTGGCGTTGAATCCATCCTCCACTTGCAGAGGGAAGGTGCCATGAAGAACAAAGAACTCAACCTTGAGATTCCAACTGGACATTTTGTGTCTAAAGAAAAACAATGCTCTTGAATGTGTGATTTTTTTTTCAGATAGAAAAAATGTTTTATTAATTTAAATAGAGAAAAAAAAGTTGGGTTCTGTAACATGGCCCATGTTCAAAAGTCTGAGGCTGAGGCGAGAGGTTCACTGGGGGCAGTTCGGTAGACAGCAGGGTAGGGTGTGGCTTTGGGTTAGGCAATAAAACGTCGGTGCAGTTGGAAGGGGCTGGGGGAGTTGGAGGGATTGCAGCCATGGTAAGAACACTTCCTAATAATCTGTATTCTTAGCCCAAACCCTTGTCCAGAGGAGAGAGGGTGTGAGATGATAGACATTACAGCAGAAATGTAGAGAAGTTCAAAAAAAGGTCTGAAACGCCCAGGTGACGCTCTACTTCCAGTCCTGCACAGCGCATGGCAAAGTAGAGTAAAGCATATGTTAGGACCAAATTGTGGGCGTGTAATACAGTGTGATTACTGGTTTTGGTTAAACTTCTGCCTTGGCCATGACCTGGTGGTTATAGGTTATCTGGTCACGTGTTCACTCATTTCCCCTCAGGGAGTATATACCTCTTACACGGCAGCAGCGGGCTCTGAGCAAGAGGCTCAGGCTCATGGTATTCAGTTGGTGTCGTAGTCCCTGTCCTCAAAGACTTCACATTGTAAGGGACCCCATGAAATGCAGACATGGACTCACCAATAGCCCGGATGCTCCTCTTCTTCGGGGGCACAGGCTGGCCCCCGGCTATCTCCCTCCCAGCGTCCTGCAGTGCGGCTACCTGGCTGAGCTCTGGATCATGCGCAGCCTCCCCTGGCCCATATTAGGCTTCCCACTGGATCCTCCTTCATTGCAAGAGCGACAGGGAGGTAGAGTCACAAGCTAAGGGTCCTGGTCCCCAAATGACTACCCCAAGCAGAGTCCCTCCCCCCACCCAAGGTGCAGCCTCACTCCTCATCCATGAGTGAGAGCTAAAGTCATCGTGCTAAGCCATTGAGATGTGGGGATTGTTATGGCAACCTGACCTGTCCTAGGGGCCAGGGGGGGGGCATTAAAAAGGCTCCCCCATCAGCCAGCCTAGACTGGCGCATGCACTTTGGAGGTATGTGTGTTTTATGGTTGGCAGGGGAGCACACAGTGCCACAAAGGAGACTGGCCTTCCCTGGACTCAGGCCAGGACAGCAGTCTGCCTAGTCCTGATTCATGAAAACAGAACAAAGGGGTAGTATCCCAGCCCGCTGCCGGGTCCACTGACTCCCAACGAGTAGATGTGTGTTGGTGCATGGACTGGGACCCCAGACGTGGCAGAGATTAGATGCTCAATGAACAAAAGAAGCACATGAGTTCTACTGAGGGCACCTGCAGGTGAGTTGGGGTCGGGCTTAGAGGGGGAGGGAGGGCCAGCCTCCTGCAGGCCTGGAGGAGCCAAAATCATTTCCTCCCAGCACAGCCTCTTCAGGCTCAATCACTTGGTTTTCCTCGAAATACGGAGGCCCCCCTTCCCCCTGCACCCCCACCCTCGCCTCCGAGTTTAGTTGTGCTTCACAGCCATGCATTGCTGGGTCCTGTGGCCACCAGACCTTGAAATCGGTTCTCCGACGTATTATCAAGCGCTTGTTCAAATTCATTGGAAGCCCCGGCTATCTCCCTCCTCTCATCCACAGTCCTTTGGGAATGAAAGGGAAACAATGGATTCATTTCACAAAATTCATCACATTTACATATTTTTATCATGAGCTCAACGAATGTTTTTAATTAAACCGTATTTTAAAGAGGGTAGAGAGGGAGAGGCAAGATGGTAAATATTTAACACCTAATCAAGGGGAGAGAAGCGTGAAGCTGAACCCCTCATTAAGCGGCTTGGATGGAGGGGGGGCCCTGGAAGCAGCCTGGGTTGGAGCCCCCGCCCTCCCTTATCAGGGGGTGACACTGAGCAAGCCATTTCACCTCTTTCAGCCTCATTTTCCTCATCTGGGGGAGTGGGAAGGATGCCAGACTCATGGGATTATTGGCAGGAGAGCTTAACCATATTCACAGGAATCCTGGCCAACATTTCCAGATAGAAACTGTCCAGGCACTGGACCCAGCCCGCAGCAGCATCCTGGCCTTGGCCCTGTAAAGGACACACTGTTAACTGCCTCAGTTTCTGGAAGTGTAAATTGAAGGTTAGGGGAATTAGGTACCATGCCCAAGGTCTCAGCAGGCTGGCATTCTGACCCTGGCAGCTGACGTCCGGAGCGCCCACTCTCAGTCATGATTTTCCTTGCCCAGATCATAGTACCTGGGACAAATACGTGCACACCCTCCTCCTTTCTCAAGTTCAAGCTGAAGAACAGTGTGTTCAGATGCCTTTCTACTTATTTCTACTACTAGAGGCCTGGTGCACGAAATTCGTGCATGGGGGTGTGTGTCCCTCAGCCCACCCTGCACCCTCTCCAATCTGGGAACCCTCGAGGGATGTCCGACTGCCCGTTTAGGACGATCCTACCAGGATCGGGCATAAATTGGCAGTCGGACATCCCTCTCACAATCCAGGACTGTTGGCTCCTAACTGCTCGCCTGCCTGCCTGCCTGCCTGATTGCCCCTAACCGCTTCTGCCTGCCAGCCTGATCACCCCCTAACCACTCCCCTGCCAGCCTGATTGATGCCTAACTGCTCCCCTGCCAGCCTGATTGCCCCCAACTGCCCTCCCTTGCAGGCCTGGTCCCCCCCAACTGCCCCTCCCTGCAGGCCCTGTCACCCCCAACTTCCCTCTTCTGCCAGCCTTGTCACCCCTAACTGCCCTCCCCTGCAGGCTTGATCACCCCCAACTGCCCTCCTTTGCAGGCCTGGTCCCTCCCAACTGCCCTCCCCTGCTGGCCATCTTGTCGCGGCCATCTTGTGTCCACATGGGGGCAGCCATCTTGTGTTGGAGTGATGGTCAATTTGCATATTACTCTTTTATTAGATAGGATGGCTCCTACTTCCATCTTATATTGCCTCCGCAGCTTACAAAGCAAGCCTGCACAAATTTCCCTCCAAAAACACAAATAACCGAAGCTCCCTCCACATCAGGGCAGGCTCTGCGAGGCCGGGTACCCCGGGGGCACCTACATCAGAAATGGGAGTGCACAAACAGGGGAGGTGATGGAGAGCAAGAGAGAGAGAGCTGTACCCTTCAGCCCTTGGGCATGCCCTGATCCAGTGGCTTCAGGAGGTGAGTCTTCAGTCTGTCTGGTTCCGGGAGTGGTTGGATGCATGGGAGCCAGGGTGCAGGAGGTGGGGGCAAACCAGAAGGTGCACCCTCTCCGCACTGTGCTAAGTGCTCTGCCGAGATAATTGTATGGCTGCTTCTGCAATCAGTTCTGAGAAAATTGCTCCTCCCAAATTAGCTTCCCCTTATGCAATAATTTTTAGTTGATGGCATTGAATTGCTGCAAAGAAACTCTGTGTGTGTGTGTGTGTGTGTGTGTGTGTGTGTGTGTGTGTTTTCAAATACTGGACAAATAGCATGAGTAGACATTGTCATTATCAGAAGAGGACACTTTGATATAAGTTCAAATATATCTGAATTGCCCTCCCAAAATACAAGAGAGTCTCCCTTTCGTCCTCTCTGGCTTTCTCCCTCCTCCTCCCTCCCTCCCTTCCTTCCTCCTCTCCTCTCCTCTTCTCCTCCACTGTCTCCTCCTCCTCCTTTCACGTAATTACAGCGCCCTCTGCACTTCCCACTTTCTGGGTCACAGAAGAGGCAGCTTTCACGTTGCAGGTGAAGTACTATGAAGAACAACATTTCTCATGGAACTTCATCACTTAGGCACCTCTTTAGCCTGATACTGGCATGATGATCATGCCGGTCCTCCTCGGCCATGTTCCCACTAGCAGGGCAGCTCTATTTCCCAGGAGCAGTGGGAGGTGGGAATGGGCCGGGTGTGATCTTTCTGGAACTCTTCCGCTGAGTCTGCTGGGACCAGGGACACAAGCCGCCTTGTCAAACCATGCAGTGCATTCTCACAGAGTGTGGGGGGGCCTTCCTGGGTCCCACCTGAGCCCAGGTGAAGAGGAGAGCTGCCCATGACCAGGCTAAGAGCATCAGACACTCGCTTGATCTCACTCATCAGAATCCAAGCCCTGTGTGTCCACCATGAGGCCACAGGGCTTCAAGATAGAAAAAGCAGCTTCTGCTTTGAATCATCTCTGTCAGAGGTCAACCAGCCGGCAGTGCACCCACTTCAGCAGTTTAGTGGGGCCTGGATGGGTACAAGGGTAGTGTGATGTTTCAAAGCTCATTTGAATACACCACATATACTTACAGCTTAAAGGGGGCAGACAATGAAAGCTATGTCTCTTACCTAGCAATCTGGGACACGATTACCTAGTTACCCCAAATGAGAGAAAATAAGGTTTTAAATTGTAAAGGATGGGCCATCTTAAATGAGAAAATAGCAAAGAAGAGAGAGGGGATGGAGGGAGCTCTCCAAGGGTGTTGAATTGCTGAAGGAAATAATTCTATTTGCATCACCCCCAATAATTCTGCCTGAGCTGATTTATTCTCCATACATGAGGTATATCTCTACAAGAGTATATTTCATTTTCACCCAGAGTGATAAAGGAAATATTTGGGGGTGATATCGAGCAGGCCTATAAAAATAAAAAATAACTTTATTATTTTAAATAGGGCATACTTGATATACACATCCCGGTTCGAATTTTTATAATATCTATCTTGCTAGACCTTCCGCCTATAAAACAATGTTTTTTATGGGCACCGCTGTGATGCTAGGTTGTCAGGTATATCATATCAGCGTCTCAATTATGTTCTTTAGGAAACTGCTCCTTGGCCAGAGGCCTAATTTGTGACTGGATAGCAACATCTGCACCCGATGAAATTTGTCATCACCTGTCATCCAACCTATTGGCTGCTGCCTAGCAACAGGTCAGTTGTAAACTGAGTATTTGCTGAAGTAGATTAGTAATATTGTTGCCATATCAACTACCTTTGTTAGTTGATCAAGTTGACTTGACTGAGAAATGGCATTGAGGAACCATGCATGCTGTATGAGGTAGTAATTGCTCCGATTCAACTACTGATTTGGACTATTGGGTTGGTATCATCCTCAAAGACGTGTTCTCTCCCGAGGTGGTACTCATTCAGGCTCTGATATCACTAAATTGACTCCCCAGTGATCCAGGAATGAGGCCTGCAGGTCTGGAAGAGTCACGACATGACTCTACCCAAGGTCCTCTGAGACCTGGTCCCTTCTCCTTCCACCACACAGGTTTCCCAAATGCGACATTAAGCGATGCACTGACCAGAGTCAGGACACAAGAGTGGCCCAGAGACCAGGTTCACCCCTGTCAGTGTCCTCCATCCCGTGGGGGACAAGGAGAAAGTCCCCTGTCAGCGCAAATTTGACTGGAACGCATCGCTCAGTCTGTCCACCAGAGTATTTACAAGCAGGGTCAATGGCTCCTTACACGCAGCACACACGGTGCCCAGAATACTGCCAGGGGCCCATAAAATAGGTATGTTTAGGAGACAAAGTGTGATAATGTGACTAGTTCCAGGAAAATAAGCATGGCTATAGTCAGCAACTTATATTGAACAATGTTCAATTTACTATTTTTATTTCAGCCACAGCTGTGAAAAAACCAGAATGTTCAATAATAGGCAATTGATTGAGTAAGGTATTGAACCATAATATAGTTACTTAAAATGGTGTTGCAAACAGGGTCCTATTATGACTTTCTTGGTTCCTGGGCCCTTCAAGGGCCCCTTCCCCCATTAAAAAAAGACATTTATATATTATGTATATCCACATTTTATATAATTCAAAATAGGTAATATATCAAATATACTAAAATGCTATATTAAAATAGATACTATAGGAAATATATGCAAAATGATATATTACACATATAATATAACATATTTATTTATTATACATTTATATATAAATTTATATATCTATGTGAAATAACTATATACACACATATTTATATTTTTACATTTTAGATACTTTTATAATATATAATATAATATATGCAATAAAATATCGTATATATTTAAATATAATAAATAATATAGATAATGTAGCAAGTGTATTAATAACATATTATGTAAATATATTTTTATTTTAAAATATAATATAGTGTATATCTATAATAATAAAAGCATAATATGCTAATTAAACCGGACGTCCTTCCAGATGTCCTTCCGGGACTATTGCTGCTGCCTTGGCCCTCAGAGCCCCTTGCACAAATTTTGTGCATCGGACCTCTAGTATATATATAATGCGTGATATAGGTACACATATTCAAACAATATATAATATAAATCAATTTTATTTTATGTTTATATGAATGTTCTATGGAGGAACCCCCCAGCTCTGCCACTATAATGTGAAAGCAGCATAGACAACACATAAACAGGTATGCCTGGCTATGTTCCAATGAAAGTGTGTTATGGACAGTACACTTAAGTTTTATACAATTTTCACACACCACAAAATGTCCTACTTTTCTTGCACCATTGAGGAATGCAAACCCCGGTCCTCGCCTCTGGTCTACAAAACCTAGTGGTGGGTTCAAGCTGGCCCCGGGCCTCGGTTTGCTCACCTCCGACGTGGAGGGTGAGGACAAAGAAAAGAGGTTCTCAGTGGCCAGGCCTGGGAGTGACACCCTTCATTTTGTTCACACTCATGGGCTGGCACTGGTCACGGGTTCCCCTCTACAGGGAGGGCAGGACTGAGGTGAGGGCAGCTGTGTGCCCAGGAAGACATGGGCATGGGTCTGGGTGACACCTAAGGGCCTCAGCTCTCTCGGCACATACACTCGGTGACCTGAACCGGAGGGTGCACTTCGCCTCCTGAGGATGACCTCATGCCCTTTGAGACTTTCCAGCAGCTTCTAGACACAAGATCCCTCTCCCTCCCCGCTCTCTTGCTGTGCCTCTGTCTTGCCTTCCTTCTGCCTCGGCCTCTGCACCGTGCTTGGAAGGCGCTGGTTCCTCTATGTGCCTCAGTCCTTCAGTCCAGCTTCTGCCGTAAATTACATAGAATGACTCAGAATAAGATCGCTTTCCAATTTGCATTTCATTAAGAGTTGGCTGTTCTGTCACTTCTCCTTCAGACATGTCAGCAGATCCTGTTCACCTGTTTCCAGGTGAGAAGACAGAGTTAGGATATATTTAATTACCAAACAAGTGTGTAAGGTCTTGGCCCACACTCCCGAGAAGGTCGCCCCCACAGCCGACCTTATAAATTGGTTGTGGCTGCTCCCCGTGATTGTCAAGAAACTTGCTTTCAGAAAGTCCTAATTACATTTTCTTGATAACATATTAAATGAATTGCTTGGGATAACACGCAGTTTCTCAGTCCGTGATTGATTTACAACCCAAATATAGTGCAGCCCGAATCCGCTCCCCGCGAGGGGCTGGGCCTTGTGAACAGTGCCAGGCAGTAAGCGTCTGACTAACTCAGAATACAGAGGACTGAACGCAAGACTGAAAAAGAAACAACTCTAAATTACCAGGACCGTGGCATGGGCTGCGTAACACTCTATGATTCAAGATGCTACCGCTGAGATGCTAATTCTGCCCACTTGCATGCCACCGAACCCGCCGTCCAGGAGAAAAACGGCTCTGATGCTATCAACTTCTTGATTTTCCTACTTCAGAAATTTTACCAGCTGTTCAGTCTATTAAACAGCTCGGGTGGGAGTTTCAGATGGAGAGGTCCTGTCAGCCTTCACTGTACCTGTGAAAGGAGGGGGGAGCTGGGGAGCCGTCAGAGAACAAGTCTGGTGTTGGAGACACAGGCTGGGGCTCACCTGAGAGGAGGTGCAGAGAGCCTTGGCGTGGAGGTCAAGGTACCAGGGCCACTGATATCTCAGATATGCACCACGAACTCCTCGCCCTATTGGCCACCTGCTAGTCTCCAGGAGACGCATCTTGGACGCATCTCTTCTGCTGGCCCCTCCCCATCAGGTGCCAAAGGGGAAGCTTCCTGGACCACCTCTTTACTATCCGCTAACTTCTGTCCACCTCCACTCTCTGTTACACTTACTGTCGCCACCCTCCAACCCACACTGCATCAGAAGCCACATCTGACCCGGCCATTTCTCAGCTTTCAGTGACTCGGGCTCCCTATGGCTCCTAAGATGAATCAGGGCGACCGTGCATGCCAGCTCACCCAGCGCAGTCCCAGTTTATGCCTGTTGTCCCAGCATAACCACTAACAGCACCTGCTTTTACTGTCTCAAGTGTCCCTGTTGGGATGATAAATGTTACCAGCATCCTAGTTCATGTCCAACATCCTTACTGTGCTGACCCCTTCATCTCCTCACCCCCCTGCTCTCTGTGCTACAGGCCTCAGCCCTGCAGACACTCTGGCCCCTGCAAGTGCTCTGGACACTCTCTGCCCGCTCCTGACACAAGTGTTCTTCCCCATCTGAAATGCTCTGTACCTCCCCATCCCCCCTTCAGATGTTTGACTGACTGGCAAGTAGCCTCCAGGGTAACTTTCTCAACCCCCCACACAGGACAGATTCTGTTACATGTTTACCTCATGGTTGGTGTTCTTAGCACTCACCACACCTGAATAGGTACACTAATTGTCTATAGGTACCCAACATCTATCACATTCTTCCCTGGAGGTTAACTTTGGTGAATGCATAAAAGCAGAAAATCCTACAGATGCTCTTGTTGATGACCATGGGTAGGTAATTATTTGTCAAATGGATGAATGAATGACTGAATGAATGAATAGATTATTTTAGTGGGAGATAAGAAAATAAAATGAGCACCTACAAATGGATATAATTTTATGAGGACACAACTTGTCACCCTCAGGAACGAGCTATACAGATGTTTGTGTATGAAGGGGTTCATCTAAGAAAAAGAAAAATTAAAGAGAAACAGGAAAGAGGAGGTGCATGGCTGAGGGAGAGGTGGTGGCAGATCAGAGAGAAACAACAAAAGCAAAACTGTGCTACAAAACTGTTTTTCTTTTTTCTGGGTGAAGGTGATATCACTCAACCAGGTCTCAGAATAACTGTGGGAGCAGGCGCAGAGCTGTGGACATGTGAGGGCTGTTGCAGTCAGATCTGGACACCAAGAGAACAAGAGGAATACTGCTCATGGGATCCCCACAACTCCCACCCAGTTCTCAAGTCAGCCCCTTCCAAAGTCTAATTTTAGCTCAGAGGAGACTAGAAAGGTAGCTCATAAACCAAGAGGAGAGCTTCCGTGTCACGTGATGCACAGTGAGCTGGAAGCCAGAAGTGCTGATGACCACGCTGAGCACCGTTCAGAGGGTCCCTGCCGCGTAGAAGCTGGAAACCAGCCAGCAGGACCTAGGGGAGCGCTGTGTTAACCCAACTTAACTTTCTGCAAAGATGAAATAAATGGTCTACGCGGTCCAGTGTGGCAGCTTCTGGCCACATGGAGCCATTGAGCATTCGACATGTGGCCAGTGTAACTGAGAAACGGAATAGTGCATTTGGTTTCATTTTCATTCATTTCAATAGTGGCTGCCATATTGAGTAGTAGAGGTGAGGGGACAATAGCTCAGCAAGTGTGGGAAGAGACTGGAATTCCCCAGTTCTGCCAGGGTCCTCAGAATGGTAGGGCTGTTCTGGAAGAAAGACATTTTGGAGGCCAACTGAAGACAGAAGAGAAAGGAAAGGTACACACAGGCTTGCTTCAAGAAGACAAATTCAGCAGCCCTCACGTGGAGATGGGGGTCGTGGGGGTGGAGAGACTGGAGGGAGGAGACAAGGAAGGGGGCCTTCACTTGGTCATCATTCCTTTAACTTGATAAACCAGCCCTGATAGTGGAAATCTGATCAGCAGTAAAATGAGGGCCCCAGAAGATCTTTTTGTCAGTGGGACGGCTCTTAGGCAGGTCATTAGGTCAGAGAGTTGGGGAGCCCTTGTGGCCACAGGCCAGCACACACCAGAGGACTGGCCATCAGCTGAGAGCTGATGACCTCTTGAGAGAGGCCACGAGTTTTTGACACGGCTGTCGGAGACCGTGTTGAGCCCATTGGAAATTGCTTTGGCCCAGCACGTAAGCTCAGGGGTGTGGACAGGCAGGCATTCCAGGTTTGTGATGCTGAGTTCAAGTTGGCCTTGTGAAAGCCCACATTCGGAAGGCATTTATTCTTCTCCTGCTTTCCCTTGGACCTTCCAAGCCACCCATCTTTAAACCTCTGTCTTATCAATAATGTGGCTAATAGTGGTATAGGCCTTGTAACCTTGCTATGACCATTAAATAGCATGTGTGGTTTATTCCTAATGTAGAGTAGCTGCTACAGAATTCTGTGTGTTTGTATTCTCTCCATGATGTCTTCTCATGAGCTTTGTCTTTTTCCATTATTTAAGCATTTTCTTGAAAGACATCACGCGCCCTCATGCAGCACAGGTATAAAGACACGGTGCTTCCAGACTGTCAGCAAAGGTATCCTTTTCATCTCGGTCATGGTGGAGTTGTCAGAGGACAGGTAATTATTTCTTCTGCTGTGTGACAGTAGAAGTTGCTAAAAATAACAGGAAGGATATGAAATAAATCACTGATACCTAAGGTAATGATAGTGTTATCCATTATTAACTATAGCAGTAATAACAATTAAGTAATAACAATAAGTAGCCAGCACAGAGAGCAGGACATCTTTGTGTACCCTGAGCTCTGAGGGAAGGAAGCAATGAGATTACTACATGTCCAATGCCTACGTCAGTCAGACACTGTCCCTTACAGTTGGCATCCCACTCCAGCTTTCCCTAACACCTTCCCTTCTGGGGATGACCCTTAAAGCATAGAGGGTCGTCCAGGACATGGTAGAGAGGAGAGAGCTGAGGGATGCAAGGACAAGCCATTCAAGGCTCCGGAAGCCATGCTAAGGATTTGGGACTCAGTTGGAAGACAGGTATTGTATGTGCACTGAAGAATAATAATGAAGGGGAAGGTTCTGGAATTAAGCATCAAGGAAGTCTATGTCTTTTGTGTTTGTGGCAATTGCAATCTCTTGTACAGTCCACTGGTAGTCTCAAGCCATCCACATTCCACCCCTTGAGCTGGGAAAAGAATAAAGGTGGGAGAATGGTGGGAAGGTACAGATATCACCTACATCAAGGGCAAGAGAGGGCCTGGGGACTGTGTCCGGGTGATAATGAGGAAGGGTGGACACAAGAAGACATTTTGGAGAAAGACATGGCAATGCATCATCATGCTCTCTATGTTTATTAATTGTATACTAACATAAATAAAGAAGAACAGATTCCAGGAATGCATATTTGCACTCAAAAAAGAGAATTCTGGGTTTAGCAGTTGTAACTCTTCCCTTCCAACTTACCAACTCTGTCTTGTAGCTCCAGTCAGTGATTTTTTGGATGGACACCCTGGTGATGGCAACTTTGCCCTCTGTGAGTGATAATGACTCTAGAGATCATTCCCCCTGCCACATGAATTACTTGCTATCTCAGCAACTCAAAATCTCCCTTCTCTTTGGCTTGAACTAGGAAATATAATTCTGATATCCAGGAATACCTGTATGGTATGAACCTCTCATCCCACCCTCAAGGTGTCTTCATTCCATCAGCCACCCTGCATGGTAGCCATTCCAATCTCGTCCCGCTCTCTTGAACTCCACCTTCTATAAGCTGTTAGTATGCATAAGAAAGTTCTCCACCAGCCATTTCTCAACTAGAGTCCTACTTGAATTCAACCATTTCTTTTTTTTTAATATATTTTATTGATTTTTTACAGAGAGGAAGGGAGAGGTATAGAGAGTTAGAAACATCGATGAGAGAGAAACATCGATCAGCTAGCTGCCTCCTGCACACCTCCTACTGGGGATTTGCCTACAACTAAGGTACATGCCCTTGACCAGAATTGAACCTGGGACCTTTCAGTCCCCAGGCCGACACTCTATCCACTGAGCCAAACAGGTTAAGGCTCAACCATTTTTTAAAGACCATATTGGTCTGTAATGTTTTGGGGTTATAGAAATTTAAATATTATACAGAAAGCTATAAACTGCCTTATGTTTATGTATGCTCATCCACAAAATTTATGTACAATTTTATGAGATTTCAAGACCCTTGAAGCACAACCATACATTCTTCACCAAGTCAAGGCACCTCATTTTTCAACTTCCTGGCCAATGCTCTCTTACTGGAATGAATTGTACCACACATGTTGGTATTACAGCCCCAATTAAATATTAACCTCCCTGAGAACTATGAGGTGTCTTTTTCTACTTGGCTCCTGGCTGAGCTACTGGTAGAAACTAAAGTGCCATAGACCTGAGATGGCGTCCTAGGCCCATCAGCTATCATAAGCACATCGAGGATGCACATTCTCAGCCAAGTGAGCAGCTGTGCCAAATACACAAGGCGGCTTGGAGAACACCTGAGATTGTCTACTGACACATCCAGCCATGTGTGTGGCACATGGTAGAAAGTCCTTAAATGTTAGTTTCATTCACTTCAGCGGGAGAAAAACCTTTTCAAATGATGTAGGTCTTTAAAATTCTGTCGATGCCTGTGTAACAAACACAGCAATAAATAAAAGAGGAATGAATGTTATTAATAGCATCACCCCTGAGGTTTGCAGCTCACTTACAATGGTTAGCATTAATTTGTAAAATAAGATCTGAGGCCACGGTATGAAAGAAGATGAAGCTAACATGCAGATGTATTTGACTTAAATATATCCTCCTGGAATAGTTCACACCTTATGCTAACTTTCTCCACAAAAGTTTGTCTAAATAAGTTAGGGATGTTTAGTTGCAAGTAACAGAACACTTTACTGGAAATGGCTGAACAGAAAAGGATCATTATTGGCCAGGTAACTCTGTTGATTTAAGCCATCCAGTTTGTGGTAATTTGTTACAGCAACTCTAGGTAACCTGAGTTACAAATCCCATGAGGCTTTATCCCGGGCCTCAATGAATGGTGTGAGCAATATCCGATTTCTTGATTCTATCTCTCTCTTCCTTCCTTTCTCTCTCCTCCTTTCCAAGTCCCTCCATTTCTAGTCTCTGCTTCCATTTCTTGGTTGCTATTCTTCAGGGTCTCTCCTATAATGAGCAGCTTTCCTCTGCATTCCCATTGAAAACAAAAGAATATGATTCCCATAAAGATCAATGAAGTCAAGTCTCATTGGCACTGTTGGTCTGAGCAAGGTCATGTGACCTTCTCTGGGTGGTCTAATCCCTGTGGCCACAGGGCAGGACATGCTGGATGTCTTGAGTCCTGTCGCCACCTTTGGAACTGAAGGTAGAGTTGATGCTGGCCACACCATGTGGCTAAGAAAAATGTGGCAATCTTAGGCTGGGGATAGGGGACGCAGTAGGTGGAAGGGTGAAATAAGGGCCTTTGCAAATGTATTTAAAGGTAGAGGTCTTGAATGAGATCTTCCTGGATGAGGGTGGACCCTAAATCCAATGACAAGTTGTCCTTATATGAGATAGAAAAATACAAGACACAGACCCACAGAAGAAAAAACCATGTGAAGATGGAGGCAGAAATTGGAGGGATCCTGTCATAAGCCAAGGAACATGGATCCACCAAAGCTGGAACGGGTGAGGGAGGAGTCTTCCCTGGAGCCTTGGGAGGGAGTGCGTCTCTGTGGACACTTAGATTTCCAATGCCTGGCCTCCAGGTCTGTGTGGCAATAAATATCTGTTGATTTAAGCCACCCAGTTTGTGGTCATTTGTTACAGCAACCCTAGGACACTAATGAGAGCTTAGGAGTTGAACAGAGGCAAGCAATGCTGGAGAAGTATTCAGGAACAACCCACTAACAAGACCAGTTCACAGATGCGAGGAGCTGAGAACCAACTAAAAAAACAAAGTGCTCACCACGTTGGCACTGAATTCCTGGTTGTGCCAATCACCATAACAGGTCCTCACAATGGAGTAACAAACAGAACGAGGGCCCTGTCCTCAAAGGTCCCAGCATCTAATGGTTAGGTGAGCAAACAAAGGAGCAGATATCCCAATACAAGGCGACAGAGCTGCAGGAGCAGTACCCAGGTCCCAGCATGGGCAGAGGCTCTCCTAATCCAGCCTCTACGGGACAGGGGCAGCTGGGCTAAAGGACCAACAGCAGCGAAAGCTGTGTTCAGAAGATACCTTTTGCTTTGTGTCTGATAAACCAAGAAAGAGTTAATTTTCCAATAATGAAGAATGGGTTTGTCTCTGGCCCTCCATTCTCTAGAGACCTTTCAGGCTCCCAAAGAGAAACATGGCACATCTTTGGGTCTCTCTAGGGTACCATTCATCCCTCCCTTCTCTGCTCCTTCAGCAAGCACAGCCCGGGCTCCTCCTGGGGGACCCTCTGTCTCTGGAGCTTCTCCCACTTGGAGGTAAACATTCTCCTGGTGCTCCTTCCCTTTTCCTTGTATTTTCCACTCCCCGCCATGCTGGAGTCTCCTTTTCCCCTTTGTTCTGACAGCCAGATCCGTCAAGGCTGGTTGCCTCCATTTGCCTGGGACACATCTTCTGCATATAGATTGATGAGTTTAATCAGCGAATCAGGAGGAAGCCTTGGGCATCAATCACTGTCAATGTGCCTTCTTTCTAATTTCTGATTTGCTGTTTCCAGTTATGAAGGCAATAACACAGTTTCTCTTAAAGGTGAAGCCGAAAGTTTTGAATTTGAATGTTGTAAGAAAGTTCTATAACCTCTTTCAATTTAATCCATCAGAGAGAGAGAGAGAGAAAGAGAGAGGGAAGGAGGAGATGGCCAGCATCCTCTGGAAGGGCCGTCATGCTCCTGATCACATTACTCAAGATCCATGCTGAGGAGCATGTTAACAACCCACTTAGAACCCGAAGGAGCATGTTTCCTATTTCTTCCCTTACCAAACTCACATCCTCTTACCTTCCATTTCGTTTTAGGAAGCATCCTGACAAGACAGGACATAGGAGAACCTTGTGATTATTTTGTTTTTCTGTTGGGATAAAAGCCTGCATTTCCCATGAAAAAAATCACCCAACATCCTTTGGAAAATCAAATCAGCCTGCTGCTCTATCTCAAATGCTTCCATGGTTTCCATTTTACTGAGGATAAAGGACAAAGTAAATAACCACAGCCTGCAAGGCCCTGCTTGGAGATATCCCTGCCTATCTTACCTGAACTCACCCCCATTCTCCAGAGCATCTGCATCTCTTACAGGCTTGGAGTATCCATGGAGGCAAGAAACACAAATGCTCTGTTCACTGCTATGAGTCTAGCACACTGCCTGTAACACAGTAAATTATGTTTTCTAGTAATACCATTGTCTGCAGGTAACAAATAGCAGTTTGTGCCAAGTGGAATTTACTCTTTACCAGGACATTTGAAGGTAGGCTGTGCCAAGATTGGCTTGTCAGCTCAGTTATATCACCAGGAACCCACTATATCGCCCCCACATCTCCTCAATGCTTAGCATATGGTTTTTCATGCCTAGACTTTAGGCCACACGGTTCCAAGATGGCTGTCATGACTCTCATCATCATATCTTCACATGAACCACAACCAAAGATGGACAGCAAGGAGTGATCAGGATGGGCAAGGCCTCTCCTCATAAGCCCCCTCTCCTTATCAGGGCAGAACCCTCCTTCCCAGAGACCCTCTATAGATTTTTCTTTGTGTCTCATTATCTATAATTGGATAACTGGCCACTCCTAGCTGCAAGGGAGGCTGCAGATAAGCCAGGTAACAGGGTCTTGTAAATAAGTGTAGGGTAGCCAATCACCAGCGTTTGATACACAGTGCTCAGGAAGTATGGGTAGGCAAAGCATTTGTTTGGAAACACTAGCATTGAACACAATCTGTTGAGTCACTTCATTGTCAATGTCGGGTCCAATTTCTTAAACTTTTTTTTCCCATCTGAAGCTCGAAAAGGTCCAAAGACACAGAACTAGTGAAGTGCTGAAATCTGACCCAGGTCTGCCTGCTGTCAGGATCTAAGCCATCTCTACTTTCATAAACGCAGCATTCCTGTAAGAGGTCTTGACCATCCAAATCTGAGATTCGCCCCAGCTAACACTCACCACAGTGAGACCTTCCCGGAGCATCCAAACTCTGCTGAAGCTGATGGCCACCTGTGAGGCAGCACCACCGAAACGGCAGCTGCTCAGAGTTTGAGCTCAGAGCTGCTTCTCTCGTTAATATCCGTCAGTTAGATTTCTGGTACCAAAGACTTAGTAAATGCAACTCGCTGTGGTTGGCCATGCAATTTATGTTTTTAATTTTGTAAACAGTGCCTTGTTGCTATGGTCAAAGGAGGGGTTTGGGTTGATACATAAGCAAATATAGCCTTCTGGTTGCGTCATGCCAGAGTTGCAAAATATGGCTTTGTTCAGCAAATGCCAGTGCTGACAGCTGCATCGCCATGGCCGTTGAATTATATCCCCTCACATAAAGGGAGAGATAAAAGGCCTCCGTAATGTGTGGCATATGACACACATACATGCATGTACACACACAGGAGGCACAAATGGAGCCCCCCGATGAGCTCAGAGCGGCACGTTCCAGCACAAACACAGTCATGCCCAGAACTTGGCTTTGTCATACAGTTGTGTGGAATCCCCTTCATTTTCTCCTTTTTTTCCGTGCTAGTGACAAGATCTAGGCTAGTGTCAATGTGAGTGCTGCATTCCAAGCCAAAGATAGAAGGAGTACAGTAAAAAAATAAACTAGCCTGGCCAGTTTGGCTCAGTGGTTGAACATCAAGCTATGAACCTGGAGGTCATGGTTCGATTCCCAGTCAGGGCACATGCCTAGGTTGCGGGCTCAATTCCCAGTGTAGGTTGTGCAGGAGGCAGCCGATCAATGATTATCATCATTGATGTTTCTATCTCCCTCTCCTTCTCCCTTCCTCTCTGAAATCAATAAAAATATTTTTAAAAACTTAAAAAAAAAAAAAAAAAGGAAGGAAGGAACTACCATAACAATAGTCATCAGACAAATAACATTGTCCTACACGTCTCTGGCCCGCATTGCATTGTGCATTTTCAATTCTGGAACGTAAGGGCTCAGCACACTGCTGCCGGGGCAGAGGTGCAGGAAACCAAGATCCCCCGGCTAGGGAAGGAACTAGATCCCTGTGACGGTGAGCAATCGACTGCAAGCATAGGCACATTTCCTCCCACCTCCACAGCCCGTGTGCGTGGCGGTGACTCTGCGTGCCCTCCCATTGTGGGTGGGATTGTCTGCCCCCCTCTTAGACTCGGGCGTCAGAACTTGTTTGTGACTTGTTTTGGGCAATGGGGTATTAGAAAATTAGAAGCAGACTTTCTGAAAGCCTTTGCTCACTTCCACTTCCTCCCGGCCTCTTCTACAATTGCCCTGCGAGCATGGCCAGGCCAGCCTGTGTGGGCGGAGATCGAATCCGGCAGAGCCAGGATGCCCCAGTTGTCCTGGCTGAGGCCAGGCTACACCAGCTGACAGCTGGCTGACCCCAACCTGCAGCTGACGGTCGATGCTTGAGTGAGCCCAGCTGAGACCCAAAGAGCCACCCAGCTGCCCTATAGAATTGAGAACAATAAGTGTCATTTCAATCCACTGAGTTTGGGGGTAATTGGTGGCAATCAATGAATGATAAACATAGCTGTTTATAGATCTAGACCTAATAACCCAAACTCCTGATTTCAAAGGAGTGATTTTCCCCAAAATATTTCAGTTTTACAGAAGGAGAAACTGGGGTGCAGTGAAATTGAGTCATTTACAGCAACACAGGTAGAGAAGAATACTGTTATTCACTTTAAAGACGGGCTTCATAATTGAGTTTCAAGAGTACATTATAAGAATAGCACCTACTTTTCAGACACTAGCCCTCCCTGTGGCATGTGTGCTCAGGAAGAGGTTAATAAGTGAATCTCTGAGTGAATGGCAGTGTGATTTTGCCCCCAGATTCTCTGCCCCACCAGGATAGCTCCCCCATTCCAGGATGGCCCCTCCTCCCAAGCCCACTTTTCCCACATTCACTACCCTCTCTCTAAGGCAGCAAGGGGTTTTCAACCCTCCCCGCTCACTCCTAACAGTCAGCCAGGCTTGCTGCCTTTCGCCAGCTATACGCCACATTCTTCTGCAGAATTTGAGTCGATACCCTCATCACTCCAACTGGGACTCAACATGGAAGGGCACTTGCCAGGCCCACATGTATGGAGAAGACACAACACAGCCCTGAGGCCCCTCGGGGATGCAGCCATGGTCAAGGCTGTGGTGGCTCAGTCCTGCCTGACTTCTCAGGCCCACTACCTTCTTTCAGCTCGCTTCTCCACCTTGTGCATCAGAAAAGGCCACGTTTAACTCCTAGACATGACGCCAATGCCAGGTTCTGATGCCCGGTCTTCTCCACCCGAGGTCTTCCCACTTTCATCTGTCCACACCCAACCCACATTTCAGTGTCTACTTGAAAAATAGTAGCGGATCCAGGAATGGTATATTTGTTCAGAAAGCAATGCCCTTATGCTTCCAGGATACCCCTCAAAGTGTCCCTGGGACACCCGGGCACAGGCTCAGTGCTCTGGCACAGATGTTATCTATTGCTGTGATTCTTGTACTTGAGGGAACCAAGATTCAAAGCCCTTGTCTCTGGCCCATGGTTTGACCTGGCACTGAGTAGAGATAGAAAGTGAACCTTGGCCAGTTGACATCCTAAGTCAAGGTCCTTCACCCTACACCTCCGAGGATGTCTGTGATAACTGGACACCAGGCCACCTCTAGGGGTTGGAATGACAGCGGCCTTTGCTGGAGTGAAGGAATGCCTTCCCTGTGGGGCACATGGTGAGAGATGGCACCTCTGCACCTGCAGCCCGGCCAAGTCTTTCCTGCTGTGCTCAACCTTGGCCAGCCTCCCCCTCCCTGACTCCAAACCAGTGGTCCGCAAACTCATTAGTCAACAGAGCCAAATATCAACAGTACAACGATTGAAATTTCTTTTGAGAGCCGAAAACCGACTTCTGCGCATGGGCCACGAAGTTTCAATCGCACTGTATGTGCGCACCCGCACGTGGTATTTTGTGGAAGAGCCACACTCAAGGGGCCAAAGAGCCGCATGTGGCTCGCGAGCCGCAGTTTGCCGACTACTGCTCCAAACCCATCTCTAGTCTCAGAAACCGAAACCAAAGCCTAACACCAAGAAACAATAGACCATCATCGCTCAATTGAAAGTTGTAGAGTGTGACTGTACATCTTAACCACATCTGCAAAATACCTCCACAGAAACACGTACATTGGTGTTGGAATAAATAACTCAGTGCTCCAGCCCAGCCAAGTTGACACATGAGACTAACCATCAAGAGCCCAAACACCAGACCCCAAATACCTGAACCTCATAATAAATCTCTGCCAATTAGGATGAGCCCAGGGAGACCACTATCCTGTCTGTCTCCCTCTACGGAAAACATGCAAATGAGTCCCGAATGGCAGTATTCATACATTTGAACATGTTATTAAAGGACTTGTTCATCTACTTAGAATCCTAGCATTGGTTTTGATTTTAAAAGAGTAGTTAGAGAATACAAAATTACAAGATATTCACAGTGAAAGATAAGGAAACCAACTTGGAGGAAACTTGATTGTGCATTTTTTTTTTTAGTTGCACATTATGATAATGCGGTCAGTAATTAGTATCTGTCATTTACTTTCTTTTAAAAATTTTGGAGATTCCTTTTATCATCTATTGCACGTTCAAATAACATTACATGTTAAAACAGTGCTAAAAAATTTTACTTTAATCTATTAAATATATGTATTCATTTGTAGCTATACGTGTTTCTGTGTGTCTATAAATACATACACTTACATTTTATACCTGTGTTTGATGCTTCATCTTAATTATGTTAATCGAATCTTCTATATTTATATTTATTTCTAAAAAGTATTGACAATTCTGGAAAGTATTGACATCTCCTACCATGATTACATATTTGTCAATTTCCCCTTATATCTCTGACAGTATCACTTTATGTTTTTGGAATTTATACAATTAGCTGCATAACAGTTTATGTCTGTTTTATCTTCTTAGCATGGTGTGTATTTTACTTCTAAGAAATAACCTACTTTATTGTTTTAACTACATTTCATCTTGAATTTTTTTTGCCAAAATGGTATTACTATCAAATACATTTTATTTTTATCTAACATACATTCCCCTACACTTTTCTCTTTACATGTCTTGTGCTGTTTTGTTTTAATTATTTTTTTTAATTTTTAAAAATGGATTTCAGAGAGGAAGGGAGAGGTAGAGAGAGATAGAAAAATCAACAATGAGAGAGAATCATTGATTCACAATCTCTTGCATGCCCCACATTGGGGACCAAGCCCACAGCCTGGGCATAAGCCCCTGACTGGGAATCAAACCTTGACCTCCTTCCTGGTTCATAGGTCGACACTCAACCAATGAGTCATGCCAGCTGGGCTGTTTTAATTGTCTTAAGTAAGTAAAAATGTTCTTTTTGTATTTCCTTTTTCATTTTAACTCAGTCCCTGTCTCTCTCTTTATGAAGATAAATTGAATTTATTCACACTTATTGTCATTACTGATTGATTACAACTGGTTGCTCTAACTCTATATTTTCTTACTATGACATTTTGTTGCTTCTTTTTGCTTCATTTCTTGTATTTTATGAGTTTTTTATACATGTAAATGTTCACATTCCTATCCAAAGAATTGTCATTGTAATGTACATAGGCTTGTGCACATGTGAGTATGCGCACACACATTTGTGTGTGTATTTGCGTATATTGTGTGTGCATTTCTGCCCTAGTTGAATAAATCATTCACAGGAGAATGAGACATAAACCCTAAAGTCTACTGTTGCCAGTAGGACTGAGTTCCATGAATGGCCTTAAGGATCGGTGAGCTGCCTGGAATTTATGGGAGATTATTTGCATTAAAGACCCAAATTCTTTACTCCCCCTGAATCCATGCCCTTTGCAATGTGACTTTGGAGCTCCTCCCAGCAGCAGCTCAGGCATCTTTTGACTTCCAGATTTGTTCTGGAGGATATCAGCATGTGTGATAGGAACAGAGATCCGACAAAGTGCTTATACATTTAGACTTAATTTTGCTCCTCAGCCTTTATTATGAGAAAACATCCAAACTCGCCTGATAGAAAATGAAACACCTGGAGCAGAATTGTACCATTTGTCTCAGGTTAGCCCATCCATGGTGAGCCACGAGCGAGGCACACCCAGCAATTGACAGAGTCCAGCCCAGACCAGAATAGTTATTAATACAACAACTAGAAAAACCTGTAGGTCGTGAGCTAAGTAAATGTTGGTTTTTTTTTTTATATCGAACTGCTAGGTTTTGGAGTGTTTTCCTACAAAGCTTCTCTGTGGCAATTGAAAGCTGACATGGCATGTGTGAGAGAAAGTGAATTTGTCATGAGCCTGCAAAGGATCGAGGTCTCTAAGGATTTCCAAAGAGTCATTCCAAATACTAAAAATGAACTTAGATAATGATATCATGGTTTCTTGAGATCAATGGTAAAGGAAAAGCTAAGCTTTTATAAATTATAAAAAAAAAAGATGGGAATATTTTGGAATCCCCACAATGCCTTGTCTGGCTAATTTTTATAAACCAATATTTTCATGAAGGGTTGTATAAGGTAGATACTATACTTTACCTTGAAATCTCATGTATTCTTGACATTTTAACTCATAAAACAGCATGGTTTTAGAAGTGGGAGTTCTGATTAACTGCAGGTGTTCATTGAAAATGTCATAGCTTGGGAGTAAATTCAGGATTTCTACCATCTACCAATGGCATCCTTGACTCATGGAGATGGAAGGAATCTCAGATAATGAATTGCATCTGCATCAATTCACTCAATGAACACTGAGAACCTACAAAGGGTTGACAGTTCCACCAAGGAAGGGTTTTACCTTGATGTAACCTGTACCTTCTCCACCTACCTGCTGCTCCCGCTGAGCCCAGACTGAGGAGATTCAGGGACAGCATGGCTGGATCTTCCCTCTGCTCCTGTCCAGGCTTCCCCCAGGCTTCACCAGCTACCTCCTTGCACATATAAGTACTGCCACCTTATCCATGAAGACCTGCCCTACTATGTCCCAGATCACTGCTGAGCTTCCTTCAAAGCAGCTTCTGTGCGGCTTCTTGCTAGTCTCATTCTCCTCTGGATTGTATCTCTACCTCATATATATTTATAGGACGCAAATATCACACCTGCAAAACTCATTGATTTACATGTATTCATCTACCACTATTCTATTTTCTTCTTTAAATGGGACTTAAAACATTTGCCTTAAATGTGCAACAAAAAGGAGGTGCTTAATAAATCTTTGTGAAAATAAACACATTCCCTTCTGTGTTGAGCTGTGAGACATAGAAACGTGAAGACGTGTGTCTTCCCTACAGCTTAACTTTTTTATGTTCTCTGAACAACAGGAAGGAGTGAAATCTGAAGAGTCAATATCCCTTTCTCTGGATCCCAATCTAACCCCCACCTGAGTCGAGCCTCACACACAGACGCACCTACAGAAACAAAACATTGAGGGAGTATGTGTAAATGTACCCCACATGTGCCCTAAATTCCAAAAGGCTATATATATAGAAGCCCGATGCACAAAATTCGTTCAAGGGGTTGGGCCCCCACCCTCCGCCCTCCGAGGTGGCCACCTTAGCTCTCGCAGCCCTGGCTTCATCTGGAAGGTCGTCTGGAAGGATGTCCGGAAGGACATCCAGTCTAATTAGCATATTACACTTTTATTATTATAGATCACCCAATGTGTATGTCATAACTTGAATTATATGTACACATTATATGTTACTATTACAGAGTGCATAATTCAGAATTTTCAAATTTATTAGAAAAGGAAGGACAATGATTGTAGAATAAAATAATAGAATGCTGTTCTGGAAGAAATTCAGCAGGAGTCCCTCAGTGTACCAGACCTAAGAGGAAGAGCCACGGTGCTTCAGCACCAGGGACAGTGGCACATTCCCTCTGGTCCAACTACGACTGGGGCATGGACAGCTCCCAGTTGAATTGGTTACTGTAGGGGAGGATAGATAGCTGGAAAGAGAGGCAGCCTCCAATCCAGGCCCTAGGACTTCCATGTCAAAGGCTGCATACTTGTGACCCAAGGGACCTGATTCGACAGCAGATGCCAGGGTACGTGTGCAGCTGTATGTAAATGACAAGGAGAACCCTGTCTTTTGCCACTTGGCCAGGCTTTGTATGGCGAGGATTGGTAAAGCCTGCACGTAGACTTCAAAGTGAGCAGTGAATTTCAAATAATATCAATGCGACGAGTGAAGCGTTGAGCACTATGTCTGTGGGAAAAGCTGACTCGGTGAACAACAAAGTCAAAATGGGACCAAGGAACAGCTCAGAGGACGGAGAGAGAAGCTGGGCTTAAGGGCTGGGTGAGGCAAACAGGTACGAGGACTGGAGCTCCATGCCAATACATGGCAGGCTGGCATGTGGGGCGCCCCTGCCCCTGCACAGAACAAGCCGCATGCCATGTGGCCTCACATCAAGAGGTGGAAGCAGTGGTTACTACTCAGGCAAATGAGCCCCTCCTCCTGGCATGTCTGTTCCTTCACCTTAATTTGGCCTAACTCCTTAAATTCTACTCCACCTATCATCCCTCCTACCTTCTCAATGAATAATCTGTTCATGCATTTACTCAACAAGTATTTAATTAGTGCCACATACACTGAGTGGCCAGATTATTATGATTTCTGAATGCATAATAATCTGGCCACTCAGTGTACTTCTCTTGAGTACCTCATTTATTTGATATCAAAGATGCTATAAATCGTGCACCTGATCCGTTTTCCCCTTTGCACTGGCTGATAGAAAGCTCAGGGCAAATAGGTGGTTGATCTCCAGCAGAAGTCTAGAATACTTTTGGTACCCATTGGAGATACAAATACACTGAGTGGCCAGATTATTATGCGTTCAGAGATCACAATAATCTGGCCACTCAGTGTATATACCACAATCTTCTAGTCCTTTTTTAAAAATATATATTTTATTGATTTTTTTACAGAGAGGAAAGGAGAGAGGGAGAGAGTTAGAAACATTGGTGAGAAAGAAACATCAATCAGCTGCCTCTTGCACACCTCCTACTGAGGATGTGCCTGCAACCAAGGCACATGCCCCCAACCGGAATCAAACCTGGGACCCTTCAGTCCACAGGCCGACACTCCATCCACTGAGCCAAACCGGCTAGGGCTCTTCTAGTCCTTTAAAAACACCTCAAGCTACTGGGTTTGCCTTGTTCATTATTTATTCATTCATCTATTCTCTCAGTTATCCAAGGAGCACTTGTGTGGGGTGCCATCCCAGGCCAGAGGTTGCAAAGATGAGGAAGACACAAGCTCTGTCATCCAGGAGCCGTTGGTCCAGGGGACGAGACTGGTTTGGAGAAGCCAACAGCATGGTAGTCGCCCGACAGAGAAAGGACGATGCTGTGTGAACAGGGAGGGGAGAGACACTGCCACCCTAGAGAATTCTGGAATACGTTTCACCCTCAAACACACATTGGGCATATCACATGCGCTCCGAAGTACGCGAGGCACTTTCATTCTTTAAAGCTCAGAGCAAGCCTGTGAGATGGAGAAAAGGGGAAACTGAGGCTCACAATGGTTTCCCTTTTGCTCCCAGTCACAGAGGCTGCAATGGCGGGGCCGGGATTTAGCCTCAACTGGGCCTTTGGAGTCAGCCCTTTCCAACTCAGCCTGGCCCCCTTCCAGAAGCTCGGGGAGCTGCTTCTGAAAGAGCCAGAAGAACAAGCGGGACTTTGTTGTGCTGCCACCTGTGAAGTGGCGGGGATGCTGAGGGGACCCGGCCAGGTGAGGGCAGAAGGGCTCTCGCCGGGTGACGGGCAGCCCCCAGCTGCCACCCGTGGGGGATGCCTCCCCGTTTCCGTGCTGAGGACCCAGGGGCCCCAGGGCGGTTTCCGTGGCAGCGTGAACCCCCCTGATGCCCTGACCCATCTTTGCCCGTCTCATTCTTCTTCATAATTGGACCGGCTGCCGCTCGCTGCTTACCTGATTAGGGGTTCACTAGCCCAGCAGAAATGGGATCTAAGAGGATTAAAAAGTGAAGAAAAAAAAAGATAATATAAATTGAAAACAGCAGCTTCTCCAGCCGAGCTTTGGATTAGAAGTTGAGAATGCGAATCAGAAAATTAAAAAATGTGAAGGACGAGGCCTAAATGCGATGCGGACGAGTCCCTTTGTCGCCGGGCGCCCTTGCATGCTATTGTGCTGTGTGTGTCTGTCCCCAGGGGAAGAGATCCCTGCCTTCGCCTGGCTCCCAGGGGCCTCCCAAGACCGAGGTGCAGCCTCGCTTTCTGACCTCACCCTGCACACACTCCCTCCCCGCTCCCTCTTCCCTGTGCTCATGCCCTCCTTCCTCACCCTGGGGCCTTTGCTCCCACAGGAGTGGTCCCCAGGCCACAGCTCTGCTGTCCTCACTGCCCGCATCCTCCTGGTCCTCTGGCTGAGAGGCAGCCTCCTTTCAGTGTCTCCCATCGTTGCCCCGAAGTCGCCTCCCCTCCCTGAAGCCTGTTGCACTTGCTCCATCTTGTCAATTACTTGGCGCTTTTCTGCCTCCAAAATAGCATCACTGATGCCTTCTCTCCCTGGTGGACTGTGAACACACCGTCCTCTGTCAAGATGACCTTATGCTTTTATTTGCAAAGGGCTCTTTGGTAGGGATGAGGGAGCCAATGAGCTACTGCGTCGATGCCTGGTGCGCCACCCAGGCACTCCAGCCTCCAAGAGCGAGGCTGAAACGCAGCCTCCTCCAGGGAGCAGCCACCTCTCACCGCCCCACCCATGCCCACTTGCTCCCCAGCCCTCCACCCCTGCCTCTCCCAGACCCCAGGGAGCGTGCCACTGCACCCACAGCCTGATTTGGCTCCTGTTGACCTCTGCCTAAAATCACATTCCCGGCACTTCTCCTCCTCTGTCCATGGGAAATCCTACTCACACCCCCTGAAGTCTTCCGGGGCATCTCTAGGGCTGGCTACCCTTCTTTATCTGTGCTTTGTCCACATGTTTGTTTTAGAACTTGAAGATCGTCTCAGAGTGTGTGCTGCTTTGCTTCCTGTGCGCCTGTGTGGCCTGCATCCCACATGTCTGTTGGGGATCCTCACAGCGGGTTCCTCTAGGACGGAGGCTCTGTGACCTTGCCTCGTGGGTGTGGCTAACATTCCTGAGCTCTCCCTGTGTGCGAGGGCCTGTGCTCACAGGGTGGTGTCGTAGACTCAGCACAGCACGAATCCTCGGGTGGCCTCGTGCACAGGCACAGAAATGCTCGCCCAGGCCCAGGGAGGCCCAGCCTGTGCTGGGGAGCCCTGCCGGGCATTGCCTGCCTGCGAGGCTTTCACCAGCTCGGAGCTGAGAATGCCCCCGCTGCCCAGCACGTGTTTGCAGAAGAACAGGCATAACAAACGAGCTGAGCTCTTCTCAACACTCACAGCCGGCCACGTGCCTGAACATCGCCTCTCCCCAAGGAATGTCCTGTTCTCTCTCTCACCTCAGAGGTGGGAACACCAAGGCTGAAACGATGCAAATTAGTTTGTCTAGAGCCACCTGCTGATAAGGACGGAGACCAGACCCAAACCCTGCTCTTCCAGATTCGAGAACAGAGCTCCTTCGCCTTCCTTAACCCAGCGGGGTTGCAGGGTGTGTTTGCCCAGTGCATGGAGAATTCTAATTAAATTTCCAGGAGATTTCACAGGATAGTCACAGCTGGACCTCAAAGGAGGCTCCCAGAAATGCTGCTGCTGGCTCCCCAGGCCACGCCCAGGAGCAGGGATTTCACAAGGACACGGGAGAAAGCGGCGAGCTTCTGGATGCAGGTGGGAAGCAGCACCAACTGGACTCTCTCTCTAGAAAACCAAAGACTAAAGGGTCGCTTGCCTTCCTCAGTGATGAAAGTGAGGCCCAGGCCCCTTCCCCAGGGCACTCATTTGAGGGCGCAGTCACCATCTTAGAGCCACACCTCTGAGTCCTGGAGTGGACCGGGCTTCGCAGACCCCATAGGCAGTACCCTCAAGCACTCCTTAGGCGTGCAAGACCGCGTCCTCGGGTAAACCTTCCCACAGGGCGGAGCGGAGACCAGCCTGCATCAGGACACGACGTCTGGTCTTCTCATTGCTGGTCCGATACCTGCTGTTTAAGATCAGCCAAGACAGGTGGACACCAACATCGACAGCATCCACAGTGTCCTCGCCTGTGCCCTGACCAGGTGGCGCACGCTGGCCTTTCACTCTGTGCACTGAGTGTCCACAACGAGCCTGCTCAGTGCCATGGGCAGGGACGCCCCGGCCACAGGACCAGCCTGGCTCCTGCCCTCACTGAGCTTCCAGACAAGTGTTGGGTGAATGGGCTCATGCAGGGTGATTATTAGGACCTTTGATGGAACAGACTAAGCAAGACCACAGAGCTGACCCGCTCTCTCAGGGTGTGGCGGCCACTCTGTCCCCGAGCCGGGCACTGCTATGAGGCTCAGGGAGAAGGCTGTGCAAAGGGCCTCGTCAGAACTCCAGGGCCCTGTTGGTGTGAGTGAAACCGCAGGGTCTGAGAAATTCTATCCTGCCCCCAGCTCTGTGGGCTGGGCCAGCTAAGCCAGGCATACGCTCTTCTGATTTCAAACAGAGAAGCCACCAGGACCCCAGATGCGCACGGAGACCATTTAGGATGCCCGAGTCCAAGAAGGCCACGCTGGGGCGGGGGCGGGAGGAGAGAGGCGAGGACGGGGCTGAGGCAGGACGTGGGAACAGGAGCAAAGGAGACCGCCTCCGTGGGAGACTGTTTCAAAGGGAAAGGGGAAGAAAGGTAATTGGAGAAGCCCAGGCTCCATCTGCTCAGACTCCGAGGATAAAGGCGACGGGGGATTAGGTGACCCGAGGCCGCGGCACCCGGGATGGAGATGCCATTTGTTAGCCCCTGCGCGGTGATTATGTTGAATGCTGACCCTGATCCCTTTTGTCCACGGGAGATAATGAAAGCTGCTCTATTTGAGTCTGAGGGCCTTTAAGTGACCCATTAGCAACTCCTACTTCCAGCCGAGGCCGGCGGGCTCTACAGGACAACGCAGAGCCACGGGCAGGGGCGTACGAGGTTCGCAAGAGGGGTTCCGCCATCCGGTAGAACAGAGTGGAAAGGAGGAGCGGGTAGAGAGAGCAGAGTCCTGCCCTCAAACCCAGGCCCTGACTTGGTGGTTCAGTGTCAGAGTGACCTCTTCTCTCTGGTGCTCGGACACAACACCTGCCTCCCCGGGTGTTCCCAAGCTTGACAGGGGGCCCTGCATGTGACAACAGCTTTAAAAACTCCCTGCCCTGGGGATCGGAGCTCTTCACAGCTCCGAAAATGTCTTCTTGAGGCCACCGGGTGTTTGACATTCAAGATTTCTCAGGTTTTGGAAGATAACATGGTATAGGTATCCTATGCCACATGAGTCCTCCATCTGGGGTCCAGAGAACCCTCCTCTCCCAATCACCTTGCCATCCAGGCTTCTCTCTGCTTCCAACCACTTACCACCCATGGACAGGGTGTCATTTGTTCACTGATGCTGGGAAGATGGGGCTGTCTGGGTGGGAACTTCCGCTTCTTTTGCCATCACTTTATCCCCTGTACCTAGAACAGGGGGGGCACCCTATGGACATCCCATAAATAGGTACCCAAAGATCAATATGACACAACTGGCTCTGTATGGTTTGTTAATAATGATAACAACAATGGATCGCGTGTATTGAGCACCTACTACATGCCAGGTGCTTTCTAAGCATGTTCTGTGCGTTACATTTATTTTATTCCGACAACAAACCCTTTAAATCGCTTCTAAATGAGGACATTTGCCCAAGGCTAGAGGCTACTCGGCATGGAGTGGGCGCTCAACCCAAGCTCCCTGACCCAGAGCCCCCCACATGAGGACATGAGGGGGCGTTGCCCCCACAAATACAGAACATGGCAACTGTCCTCACAGCCACATGCGAGGAGGCAGAGCCCTAATCCAGGAAGGGGAGGGGCAGGGAGGCTCCGTGGAGAAGGGGCGCTAGTCCAGCAGCCCCAGCACACGGCTTTGCTCCTCATTCATAAGGATTGGCTGCACCCCTGTCCTCAGGGGTCCTCATGCCTGAACCGTTCCCACCTCTCACGCTCAGAGCTTGACTGTATACATGGGTTTAAGTATCAAGTGCTTCACTCTCCATTTCATTCTGGTTTGCCTGTATTAATGACCATTTATATAATGCACACTTAGGAGCTGGGCACGGCATTCATCTCTTTATATTTATCCTAAATGCAGCTGCAAAGTGGAGATCACTGCCATTGTCCACCTGGGGAGGAGACTACGGGCGGGGGGGCGGGTGGAGGGGTGGTACCTGCCCCTGAGCCCGCGGAGTAGCAGACATGTGTGTCCTGGACCCCTTGTCCATGCTCCAGGGGTCCCTGCACACGTTCCAGCTCAGGTTGACCTCCACCTGGAGGGGTTTCTAAAGCCATTCGCTGGGCTTCTGAGAAGGAAACCCTCCCTCCCCACCGTCTCCTCTCCCAGACTCCAAAATCTAAGTTCGCTGTGGGGTATTTCAAGGACATTTCTGAGTGCAAAATTAGCACCTGCTATTGTAGCAAATATGTGAAACCAGAGGATGGTAGATTTAGGAATAAATATTCTGACATCCAGATATGACCACTGCTACCTTTTTAATATTTTTCTTTCCTTTATATGTAAGATCATGTTTTGGGGCATATGTAATATCATGCTGCAGGTAACGCGGGTCCTACTGTGTTCACCAGACAGAGTGCTGAAAAGTGCCCAACAGACCAATAATTTCTTTCTATAGTTTACTTTTAGTCGTTAATATTCATTGCAGAATCCAATATATGAGTGGGCATTTAAGTTGTTAAAAATTAGATTTTCTCTTACATTTGGATAATCTACTGAGGATAGATTTTCAGCTGTATAATTGTTAGAGGCCAAAAAAATGTATCTTGACAAGTTCTTTTTTTTAAATATATTTTTATTGATTTTGGAGAAAAAGGGAGAGGGAGAGAGAGATAGAATCATGAATGATGAGAAAAAAAATCATTGATCGGCTGCCTCCTGCACGCCCCCACTGGGGATCGAGCCTGCAACCTGGGCATGTGCCTTTGATGAGAATTGAACCTGGGACCTTTTAATCCACAAGACAACGCTCTATCCACTGAGCCAAACTGGCTAGGGCTCTTTAGGGGTTCTTGATACAAATGTTAAAGCTCTTTATTAAGACCTCACTCTGCCGGCCACCACCAAGCTGAGGGGTTGGCCGGTTACCTCATTTCGTCCACAGGAAAGCCTTGAGGAGGGCAAGGTCACCATCGGTTTTACAGGGAAAGTTACAGAGAGGACAGCATGTCCCTTCCAACTGCCTTCCAGAGACAGTTAATCCACGGGCCCTGTCTTCTTCTGTGGGTGAAACATTGGGTCTTATGTAGACACCGTCCCTGGGGCTCCCTTAGATGCCTGTGGAACTCTTTGTGGTAATATATTTCATTGGCCATATTTTTCTCTCTGGTCAAAAGCAAATCACACAAGGTGTTTAGAAATGCAATTGTGACGCTAAGGTGCTTTTCTTTAATGCCTCCAAGTGAGACCCTTTTAAACACCATCTTTAACTTCACCCATCAAATGATTTCAAAGGCAGGATGTTCAGCCATATTTTTCAAACTCATCTTTGACCATTTAACTGTTCAACAATAGAACTTAAATCCACACTACAAATGTTAATTCCTCCCCATAGGGCACAATCCCAAACCTTGATGAAAAAGGAAATTAGGAATAAAAACGTATGTTCACACAAAAACCTGGACATGGATACTCATAGCAGTTGAATATTCAACAGGTGAATGGCTGAACCCCGTGATGCCGTCAGATGGTGGCGTATTACTCAGCAATAAAGACAACCCATACAGACAGCAACTTCGGTGGCTCTCACTGGAATTGTGTTGAGTGAAAACAGCCAAAAGTCCAAAAGGCTCCATGCTGACAGTTTTATGGATGCATAGTGCTCTTGAAATGACAAATTGAAATGGAAAACCAGTTAGTGAAACCAGGGTTTAGTGATGGGGCCAATGGAAGCAGAAGAGAGGTGGACGTGGTTATAAATGTCAGCAAGAGGGACCTTCGTGGGATGGGCCTCTTTGGGACCTTAGCTGCTGGTGGAAAGAGGAACCTCCACACGAGATAAAGTTGTACTGAATGAAGGACACAGAGAACGAGGGCGAGTCACCCTGGGGAGGCCTGACTGAGATGGGTGGATTGCATCGTTATCACCATCTCCATGGTGATATGACAAGAGTTTCAAAAAATGCTGCCATGAGGAGACCTAGGTCGAGTCTACACAAACTCCCTCTGTGCTGTTTTTCACAACTATCAGCCTGAAATTCTCTCCATAAGATTTTTAATGAAAAATAAATAAAGCAGCCCTACTGGCATGGTTCAGTGGTTGAGCATCCACCTATGACCAGGGAGGTCACAGGTCCATTCCAAGTCAGGGAAAATGCCTGGCTTGTAGATAAGCTCGATCCCAGTGTGAGGCATGCAGGAGGCAGCCAATCAATGATTCTCTCATCATTAACGTTTCTATCTCTCTCTCTTCCTCTCTGAAATGTGTGTGTGTATATATATATATGTAAAATAAATGCACACACACACATATACATAGCCTATATAATAAAGAGGTAATATGCAAATTGACCCTCACACCCTCACAAGATAGCTGCCTACAACCAGGCCAGCAGGGGTGTTAGTGAGGGATGACCAAATGACTGAACAAGCAGGCTGCGTTGGGCAACCAGGCTGGCAGGCGGGACAGTTGGGGGTGACCAGGCCAGCAGGGGGGCAGTAAGGGGTGACCAGGCTGCGGGGGGGGGGGGAGCAGTTAGGAGTGACCAGACCAGGAGGGAGGGGACAGTTGGGGGCGACCTGGCCAGCAGCAGGGGGCAGTTAGGGGCGACCAGGCTGGTGGGGGGGGGGAGCAGTTAGAGGTGATCAGGCCAGGATGCAGAGATAGTGAGGGGCAATCAGCCCTGCAGGGGGTATAGTTAGGGGCAACCAGGCAGGCAAGGATGTGAGCGATTAGGAGCCAGAGGTCCAGGCCTAAACTGGCAGTCAGACATACCCCAAGGGGTCCCGGATTGGAGAGGGTGCAGGCTGGGCTGAGGGGGACCCCCCTACCGTGCACAAATTTCATGCACCAGGTTGACGTGCTGTGAAATAGAAATAGCTTCCCCCTCAGTGAAATTGATTCAGGGCATTTGGTATATCTCTGTGATCTTCTGAGGTCCCAAGGCATCTTCTCTACAAAATCTCCCTTGGGGAAGTCAGGGGTGGGACCAGGGTTCTGGAATGCGCATGGCTCATCTGTCTCTGCCAATCACCCCAGCCATGAGCATGGCATGACTGAGAGTTCGAGTCATGGTTTCCCCCCTTCTTTCCACCCCACTCATCCCAGGCACTCACAACCAGGAACATAAAGAGTTTTAACTTAAAAAAAAGAGAGAGAGTGAGAGAGACAATTTTGCTACAATGTTTTCCCATTTTGCTGTAACTGCTGCCAGCTGTGGGCTAATGTGGACCATATTCCAGGCGGCAGCCCGAGGCCTTGCCATGGTTGTGCGTTGCCCAAATAAGTGGGGAGAACGGTGAGCGCAGAGCCTGGTTCTCTGGGCCGGTTTTCAAAGCCACGCTGCTTCTCCTTCCAGAATCTTCAGACGCTGGAGGTGAGCAGGCTCCTGGCTCGGAGTCCGAGGCACAGCGGAGGGCTTGGCAGGCCCCCGGGTCCCGCTGCCTCTGCTGTCAGCTGTGGGCAATCTCCAGATTCGAGCGGCGGGGACTTCCAAGAGCCGCTGCCATTACCCTTGGTCAGTCTTCCTGGGTCACGTCGGGAATGTGATCCACACGCCGGGCCCACAGAGAGAGACTCAGAGAGCGGAAAGGCCTTGTCGGCCAAGAAGCTCCAAATAGGCACCGCCTTTGGTCTTGAAACCACGCATCCTTCTCTCAGCATCGCCCGGAGCCCGTGATGGGCCAACTCTCCATATGGGCTGCCTCCCGTTTGCTCTCATGCTGTGTTCACATCCTTGTCCAGAATTCAATCTCAGAACAGCACATTAGGGCAGGCGGCGTTCAAGTCCCTGCTTTAGACAGACTGGGAAAGGGACCAAGAGGTGTGACACGCTGCCCGGGGCCACATGGCACCTAATAACACATGGGGGCCTGGAACCCGCAGGGCCTCTGATCCGAGATGCCCCAATGCACCCTCAGCAACGTGATTCCTGGAAGAGCTTCTGAGGGTGCACTGGAGGGCACCTTCAATCGGAGGCACTGTCGTTCTTGGGGCACGCATGCCCGTGAAGGAAGGTAGGCCCCAGCCATGAGCAGGGGCGTTGGCATTAGTGTGTCAAAGGCAAGGACTTTGGGCCCAACCAGTATGGCTCAGTGGTTGAGCATCGACCTCTGAACCTGGAGGTCACGGTTTGATTCCCTGTCAGGGCACATGCCTGGGGTTGCAGGCTCAATCCCTGGTGTGGGGCGTGCAGGAGGCAGTGGATCAATGATTCTCTCTCATCATTGATGTTTCTCTCTCTCTATCTATCTATCTCTCTCTCTCTCTCCCCACCCCCTTCATCTCTGAAATCAATAAAAATATTTAAAAATATTATAAAAAGGCAAGGACTTGGGACAAGGGGTAGAAAGATTTCAGGTGTCACCTTCCCCCGATGTCCTCCCTTGTCACTCACCCCCATCCCAGGCTGGATGGGGAATGGTCTTCCCCAGGGCTGCCCATGACCTTCTAGTCCCCTCTCTGCTGCAGCCCCGATAAGCATGCGGTCCTGGGCTCAAGTCCAGCTCCTGCTTAACCGTGAGATCAGGATGTCACGGAGTTCCTCCTGCTCTGGAGACAGGTGGCCGTGTGTGGCATGCCTGTGCACATGCGCAGCCTGGCCAGGGAGCCGGAGCTGGAGCCGGAGCCCCGCCAGGGCCGCCGCGATCTGCTCTGCGCAGGTCATGTGCCTCTCCTCTCCTGTGTCTTCAATTAACCTCCAATTAACATCATGGACCCGCCAGCCAGGCAGACTTCAAACAGACTCCTGCTTCCATCTCGCCTGCAGATGTCCTTGATTCCCGGCCACTTGCAGCCCTCAGAGGCAGCGGGTGCCTCCTGCACCAACCCTGCCCACCTTAAACCTAGAGGGGGGCAGGTTGGCCTCCCCGCTGCTCCCCTGGGGCCTGGATCTCACCCCCACATCCCACACCAGCGCCCAGTGCGGGGTTCAGGGGCTGGGAAACAAAGCCGGTTGCCCAGGAGATACCAGGGTGTCACCCCACTGCCTCCCGCAGATTTCTCCACCCCCTCTTCCTCCTTTCCAAAGGCCGGCTGTCTCTTCTCATTCACTCCGCCTCCATCCAGGCTCTGGTCTCTGCGTTTTCTCTCTCTCTCCTCATTCGCCTCCTTCATTTCGTCTCCTCCCTGACCCTCCCCTGTGCCCACTGTCTCTGGGTGGCCTCCCTCGTCCTCCTCCTTCCCAGGTCTTGATGTCTCACCTCCAGTTGTCAGGGCAGCCTCTTCTGTTGCTCCTTCTCTGCACCCGACCCCTCCCCCCACCCCTGCAGCTCTTCTCCGCTGTACAGGGAAGGGCCTTCCATCCACAGCCCCTATGCACAATGCTGGCCGTGCCCCGGTTCCCCGCCAAATGGAGACGGGGCCCCGGGTGCTTTGCAAAAGTTAACTACGGCTCCAGGAGATTCGCACTGTGACCCCCCCCTACCCCCGTTGTACAGATGAGGAAGCTGAGAGGCAGGCCGGAGCATCAGCTTGCCCAAGGTCATACAGCACGTAGGCAGAGGAGCCAGGCCTCAGCCGGCTGCCGGGCCGCAGTGGCCCGTCTCTCCTCCGCCACGCTCAGTCGTCTCGCCAGCGCCACCTTTTTGTGTGTCTGATTCAAAACGAATGTGGCTCAATATTCATCCAGCAACGCTGACGGGAAGCCCAGCATCAGTGTCCACTCCCTGCTTCTTTGATCAAACATGAGCCTGGTCCTGGGAGGCGGGGCAAGCTCTGGGCCTCCATCCAGGGGGACACGGCAGCCCGGGACCCAGCTCAGGTCTGCGTGGTCCAGTCCAATAGCAGACAGCTTTGGGGCGATTCCTCCCGCTATGACAAGCCGAGCTAGGCCTCCCCAGCACCAATGCCACCAGCCCTTCCCCAGGGCTCCCCCGTCAGAGGGGCTACATTCTCTCCTGCGCAGCTTCCACCGTGAGGAGCCTGTCACCTCCTCCTAAACTCCCCCCGCCCCACCTTCTCCAGTTCAGTTTTTCCCTTCTCCAGTTCTCCAAGCACCAAACCTTTGATCCTCTGCCCCATCTGACAAATCCAGCTTAATTGCCTCATGGGGCCCAGGCCTAGAAAGCAAAGGTCCACTTAGGGAGGGCGCCCGCCACCTCGCACGGTTTCCTCCCTGGCCTGGGCCAGCGAAACCCTCCCAGCCGGAGGATTAGGCTCAGCCTGGGCCTCGGGGCAGTGCCAGTCACTCTGCCCACGGGGAGAGGGGCTGGGGGCTGGGGACATGATTGGGGGCAATCCCTGCCATGTCTTTCTGGAACACCTCTAGGTGAGGAAATAAAAGGGTTATTTTCTCTAGAGGTTATTCTGCCAGATTCCTATCTCAGGAAGTGGTCGGAGCTCTTTACGTACACATTACATCACATGCTTGTAGGAACGCTTACATTACATACGCGGACAGAATGAATGAGAGATAAGCAAGTGAAAAAAATGTTGAGAAAGTCTAACCGTCCACCCGAGAAAATCAGCACAAATAGCCAGTAAGTCCATAAAAAGATGTGCAGGCCACCTAGCCAACATGGCTCAGTGATTGAGCGTTGACCTATGAACCAGGAGGTCACTGTTCCATTCCCAGGCAGGGCACATGCCTGGGTTGTGGGCTCAATCCCCAGGCTGGGGTGTGCAGAAAACCAACCAATGATTCTCTCTCATCATTGATGTCTCTCTCTCTCTCTCTCTCTCTCTTCTCTCTCTCTCTCTCTTCCTCTCCCTCCCTCTCCCTTCCTTCCTTTCTGAAATCAATAAAAATATATATTTTTTAAAAAGTAGATGCTTACTATTAATCAGGGGAATGAAAATTTTAAGATCAAGACTCAATGGCTGTGATCGGCAAGCCCTTCTCCTTCGCTGTGCAGAGAAGAGGTTGTGGCGATAGATGTGCAATGGGCACAGGCCTCACAGCTACCCCATCAGTCACATTCACAGCAGACAAAAGCGCGTGCTGTCACGGACCTTGAACTTCACCAGTGGGAGGACACATTCTAGAATGCTCAATCCAACACGGGACTTGCTGGAACATTTCAAAACAGTCTTAACAAATAATCGAGGTCTGAAGGACGTTGCCACTGACAAGAGAAGTCCCCGAAGACCTGCTTGGCCAGCAGCAGACAGACGCAGCCAGAGGCAGGCTTCGCTTCTCCGATTGTAAACCACGGAAGAGTTCAGACGAGACGGTGTCAGAGGATGGGAGCACGTGATCACACGGGGGAGCGGGCTGAGCGAAGGGGCTGGGCCACAAAGCACAGGCAAGAACTTCCCCAGATCCAGACCCCAAACAGTGCAAACCCAAGCGCGGAGGTGCCCGGACACTAAGGCACAGATGCCCTGCTTCGGGCATATTGTGAGCAGCGATTTCTTGCTGCCGGGCTTACATCCGGGTCCTACTCAGCTGAGGAGGCATCTCCGACTTCAGTACTAATGAGCAGACATGGCAGCAACACACCAGCATGCTGAGACAGGCAGTGCGAGCACCAAGAGCATCCCTGGAGAGGGCCTCCCCACCTCTGGCTGCGTCAGCACCCTCTGCACCCTGGGGCACAGCGGGGTGGCATTTGGGCTTACTATCTAGGTAACACCTAGTTTTTCTGAGCCTCAGTGTCTTTGTCTGTGAAATGGGAATAATAACTTCCGGAGACAGTACTGATGAGTGGCTGAGGAAAAGCAATGTGCGCAAGCACACCATCAATTACAGATCATGACTGAGATGCAAATCTACATGGTTATTTATGAGGACCCACGGGCTGCCCCAAGACGTCTTTTCTGCATCTCAATTCCTCCATGTCTTCGTTGGGACAACTCCTCTCCCCCTAAATGCCTGCCTTAGCTGGGACACAGCCTCCCCTGCTGGTCTCTAAATTAGCACATCTTCTACCCACTCCCCCGGAGACTTCCAATTCCTTTAATCCAATGAAATAAGAAGTTCAAGCCATCATCTTCAAAGAATAAGAATAAAATTTGGGGACCAAAATTATACCCATTGGGATTGCTTCTGTAGAAATACTTTGGAATTCCTTTTCATGCCCTATTAAATAATTAAAATGTTTCTTTTCTGCATTCAATGTTAGTTATTTAAACCCTGGTCCTAAGCTCTATTAGCAACCTTATTAGCACAAAACTTTCTTTGCCAGTTGGATTAGTTTTATAGATTTCTGCATTGAAGGGATGCGCGCAGACAAATGCAAGTGCGTGGCTACGGTTAATGCCCTGCAATCCCAGGAAATAGGTTAAATTTAAGCTGACACGATTCATCTCGCTCCTCCTCATGCTTTATTTGCCTAATCGATGCCCGCCATCTGGGTTAGGAGCTGTTAGCACATCACGCCTGTTTCTGGGACTCAGGCCGACTCGAGTGTTGCCCTCACACGTGGCTCTGTTACCACTGAGAACGGGCTCAGCGGTGATGAGCCAGGGTTTCACAAGGAGGCAGAGGGACAGAGTCCCGGAATGTCAGGACTGGAGGCAGCAGATAGGGAAGCCCAAAGTCCAAGCCGTCCCCTGAGGGAGTCAGCCACTCCCTCGGGCCTCTCTGCCCAGCCCCATTCACTGGGACCCTGCTGTCCACTGCGCGCCCTCCCTCCATGACCAGCCTAGAGAGGGAGGGGCTGATGTTGAAGAAGGACGTCAGGACGAGTGGCAGGAGAGGACAGAGGCAGCAGAGAGCTCCCAAAGCCCTGTCTCAGGCCCATTCAGAACAGGGGACACCGGGCTGTGGGTGCCCCGTTCCCAGCCCTGGGGCAGAGCAAACCCCCACCACAGGGTGGTCCTGGAGGCTGGGTGGAGGCGGGCCCAGTGCGGGCAGAGGCTGCTGCTCAGGAATCTGAACCCAGAACACAGCAGGCCATAGTCAGAGGCCTGGGCCAGGGCCAAGAAAGCAACACCAAGCAAACGAGTGACCCTGGAGACCGCTCACCATGAGCTCGTGCAGGCAGCGCTGGGTGGCCTGGAATTCCCAGCAGCCCTGCCGCCTCTTAAAGAAGGCTGGCTTCCCATGCTCCCTGTTCCTGAAAGACAGGCCTGCTCCCCGTGCTCCCTGCTCTTTAAAGACAGGCCTGCTTCCCCTCCTACCTGTTCCTTAAAGGTAGGCCTGCTCCCCGTGCTCCCTGAGAGCCCCGCCCAGGAGGCCCCTCCCCCGCTAGGTCTCATCACCACCATCCGCTGCATCTGGCTCCTGGGCATCATTGTGAAGATGGTGCCCTAAATGTGCTTCATTTCAAGTGACATTGGTCTCCATGCCTCTGCTCAGCTCCTGTCCCATCCTCCCGGCTACACGCATTGTCACGGAGGTGTCTGCGTGGCAGGAGGTGGCTCCGCCGGAGCAGAGGCACGGAATAGAGGGAGACGTTGCCGCTGAGGCAGGTCTGCCACGTCTACAGAGAAGCCTCGGTCAGCTGCACGTTCTCTGTCTGAGCAGGGACAGCAGACTTCCAGGACCGCAGGGGCCTGGCTGGTGGGAAGGCAGGGAAGGCGGGGCTCACAGGCCAGGGGGACCTCAGATGGGTGCTGGTACACACCAGGGCTCAGGGATCCCAGCAGGTGTGCTCTGAGCGGAGGAGAAATGGTCGGGTAGTGGTGTGGGATTCACAGGAGGCAGTGGTTCCCCTGGGGGACCCAGGAGGCAGAGTCCACGGTGAGACTGGGGGGAGGATGGGAGAGCTAAGTCTCATGTCTGGAGAATGGGGGACAGAGCCAGACAGGAGTGAGGGAGCCAAGGCCAAGGAGAAGAGGACTGGCACAGGGGCACGGCGACAGGGTGTGGCAGACACTGGGATGCCCCCCTGATGTCCTTTCATGGAAGCGCTCATCATGCCAGCTCCCGGGAGCCCGTGGGCCCCTCAGGAAGGCCTCAGCTGCCAAGAGCCACTGGGAGGCGAGGTCCCAGCTTTATTGGTCTGACTCCCGTAGGGATGGGTCAATGGGACAGGAAGCGGGGACAACTCCGGCGCCTCCCAGCCCAGGCCCAAGGCTGTCCAGGGTCTGCAAGGCCTGGACTTCTCCTCGGCCCACTCCTGCTCCTGCCCTCCCGGCTCCCCATCACTTCCTGGAGGGCCCAACCTGCCCCAGCTGTGATGAGGAAATGCATGACAACGAGGGTCCCCCCGAGCAACAGGACACCTGCACAGCACTTCCTGTCCCCAGCCCAGGGCAATTTTCCCAGCAATCCAGTGAATGGGCAAGCCCTCCATCCTGTTACTAAGGACGGAGCTTGCACCCAGGACGACAGTGACCGGCCTGCGGTCAGACACCTGGCAAGGGACAGAGTGCGGGCAGGTGGCTCCGGAGGGACTTCCTGAAGCCCATGCAGGTGGCCTGGGAATCGCTGGCCAACAGCGTGTGGCTTGGTGGGTGCAGGTCTGGTCAGTCTCCGGAGAAGTCAGACATCTACGTGACACGAGGCTGAACTGACGGTCTGAGGCCCACGGGGGCTGTGTGACCTGGGGCAGGTCACGTGAACCACTGAGGCTCAGGCCCCACACGCATGACATTAGGAGAGCCTGCCTTTCGAGTGTCTTAGAAAACAATGAACCTGAAGCCAGCACAGGGCCTGGCACGTCGCCATCTCCAACACATTTAAACATTGAGCCTGGTGCGCCCTCTTTGTGACAATAGCTCTAACCCCAGCACAGGCCGGGCACTTACTTTACACCACACTTTTTGCAACAGTGTCCCACAGTAAAGGTTATTATTTCCATTTCACAGAGGAGAAAACCAAGGGGCAGAGGGGTCTGCCATTCACCAAGGCGGCACAGCGCGCAGCGGCTGGACTGGGGGTAAGCTCAGGGGAAGCCACTCCCCATGTGACACAGCTAGTGGCAGGACCAAGATGGGAAGCAGGGTTTAGCTGATGCCAAAGCACAGAGACCACGCCTATCAGTTCAGACCTGGCTGTTGCACTGCACAACATAAAAGACAATCGTGGTCATAAAATGATGGGTAGTTGTAGCTTGTGATGTGATTACCCAAGAGCAATCAATGAGCTAGAACACAAATATCAGCGAGCCTTTCGGAAGCTGCCAGCCAGCATGGAAGGCGGGGCCTGGTCATGACAGCTCCAAGGCAGGAAGTACAGGGGACATGCAGGGAGCACACTTCAGTTGAGGGGAGACATGAGCATGAATGGGGTGACCGGAGCCAGCACAGGGAACTAGGGCTGCAAGGCTGGGTAGGGTTTCAAAGGAAGGGGACCCCAGGTGAAGGGACCCCAAAGGGACTGGGAACCTGGCTGGTGCTCCTCCCTGGACAGGGAGTGGAGGTGCTGGAGGAGTAGCGTGGAGTCAAGGACTAAGCCCTCTCAAAGGCCGGCTGGAGCCTGGACACCATGTGAAAGGTGACGGGGGTCTCATGCAGACCTGGGACTCACCTGGGTGTGGGTGGGGCTTGCTGGGGGCAGCAGAGACCAGCCATGGGGAGGTGCATGCAGTCTTCTTGAGCTAAGCCTCCTGCTGGGCGGAGACCCAGGGAAGAAGGAAGCCAAGGGCCTTGTTGAAAGTCAGGAGCAGTGAGAGGAGACACATGATCTGTCTGTGATTATAAAGAGCCTCTGAAGTGCCCTCAGCACATCTGGAGCGGGCTCACCTCCCCATTTCTCTGTGCCGTGTGACGTTGGGTCTATTCTGGGAAAGTGGATTTGCAGCTTTGTGAGCTGGTAAGTGACCTGCAGCGTGAGCAGTGACAACAGCAAAATGTGGCTGGGCCTGGTGGCAGCGGTCCTGCAGGCAGCCAGGTGTGCACAGCCCAACAGGAAACCTCCCTGCAGGGACCTGGTCACTGCCGTGCATGTGTCTGTGCACGGGCTCCTGCTTCTGCACGGGGCTTCGATTGCTCATGCATCGTGCTATCCAGAGTACCTTCACTCAGTCATCGCAGTCACTTGTCAGCCACTCGTGCCTCTGACATGCATGAGGTCCCCCCCACCCCCGGCTCCCAGGTGGCCCTTCAGTGCCTCACTCCCTTATCCATGAACTCATGGTTATACCCAGGGCTCTGGAGCTTAGACTCTGGGCTCCAAACTCCAGCTTGCTGACTGTGCATGCAGCTTACATGGCAATGTAACTGAGCTTGGATTCCTCGTCTGTAAAATGGGATGGCCCTAGTACTTGACTCACAGCTACTGTGGACATTAAATAAGATAATATATGTAAAGCTCATTGTAGGCTTTTAGTAAATGTCCCTGCCCACAGCCCATTCTGTCCTCCAGAGGGATAGAACCAAGAGGGATGGAGCTCAGGCTCTTCCATAACAAGGGCTCCACCTCAAAGGGCAGGGAAACCATGGAGCAGAATCATCACAGAGAAGCACAGAGAGAGAGCCGAGGGGAGAGGACAGGTAGAGGAGGCAGACAGAACGCATAAGGCAGGAAAAGAAGGGCTGCATGAGCATCCAGAAAGGCCAGGTGTTTTCGGAAGCCCGTGGGCAGCACAGCACTGGCACTAGATGAGATCAGATTGCCGGAAAGAACAGTGGAGCCCCAGTAAAGGTACTTGGGAGAGATGCTGAACCAGTTGGCTACTGCTGTGTAACAAACACACCCAAACTCTATGTGACTTAAAACGACAACCACTTATTATTACTCATGATGCATGAATGGGCCAGGCTAGGCTGATTGGGCTGGGCTGGCCCATGCTTCAGTGGTCATCTCAGGGTCTGGCTGGAGTTTGGTGGATCTCGATCTGGCTGCAGGCATGGGCTATAGGAGTGTACAGGCCACCTTCCTCTCATCATCCAGTTAGCTAGCTGGGCCTGACTCTAAAACAGTGGTCGGCAAACTATGGCTCGCGAGCCACATGCGGCTCTTTGGCCCCTTGAGTGTGGCTCTTCCACAAAATATCACGGCCTGGGCAAGTCTATTTTGAAGAAGTGGCGTTAGAAGAAGTTTAAGTTTAAAAAAATTGGCTCTCAAAAGAAATTTCAATTGTTGTGCTGTTGATATTTGGCTCTGTTGGCTAATGAGTTTTCCGACCACTGCTCTAAGAGAAAACTCTAAGAGGAAACATGGAAGGCCCCTTGAGGACCAAGCCCAGAACTGACACATGATCACTTCTGCTGTATTCTATTGGTCAACACAAGTCGCAGACCAGGTTCAGAAGTGGAGACAGAGGCTTCTTCTTTTGATGCAAGGACCTTCAAGGTCACATTGCTCAGGGGCATGGATGCAGGGAAGGGAACAGTTGGTTCCATTTTTGCAAACCATCTACCCCAGGTGTGAGGAAGCTCTGAGTGGGACTCAGGGACCTTTAACGAAGTCTTGTGAAGAGAGTGGGTGAGCTGAGCGTGCCAGCTCAGGGCATTGTGCCCTTGAAAGCACAACCCATCTTCCTGGCACCATGACTGTGCTTTGGAGGAAATGTCTCTGTGTGTTTGTGAACAAAAAGGGTGGGCACCTGGGATGATGGCATGCAATGGGATGCTATGATCAGAAACGGTGTCTGCCAAGGTTGTAGACTGGGCCAGGTATGCAGTAAAGGCTTAATAAGTCAGAGCCACCGCCACCAGCAACCTTACCCTCATCACGGGCTTTTATGGTGGGACACCCCAGAATGCTACATGAAAGGAGGGGAGGAAGGAGCACAGGAATTATCATGGCCTGGGTGGCTTGGAAAAGGGCAGCCAGAGCCAGTCCAAGTGAGCTACTCAAGGCCCGGGTGCTTAAATAACGTAACAAACCCAACAGCATGGTGCACCATGGTCAGAACGATACCCTTGCAAAACCTCAAATCCATGGACACCAGCACCCAGATTCCACAGCCTCAGGCCTGCAGCGCCCGGGTTCTACTCCCAATGGCTTGAAGATGGCTGTGCTTGATTCTAGAAGGTCTCTGGATGGGCAGGGTGGCAGGGTCCAGTCGCGGGCCATGTGCCTCAAGGGGCCATTGTCCTTGGAGGCCACAGCAACAGCGAACAGTGTCAAAGACTGTGACCATCTCTGAGGAAGCTTGGGACCACAGCAAAGGAAAACCCTGAGTGTGCTGCTATCCAGGAGAAGGAGGCCACAGGCAGTCCTGGGGAGCTGGTGTGCAAACGCAAGGATCCCTAAGCTGGGCTCACAAGTCAAGGAAACCTTCAGCCCAGATACCGCAGTCCTCCATGAGGCGCTTTGCGGGAGGGGGTGCTGGATATGCATGTCTAATGCTTTGAGAGAGTTTCCATGAGGAACACGGTCAGAGGCAGGCATTTCCCGGGGCTCAGACTTACTTCATCTGTAATCTCTCCAAGCATCTTAATTTCATGTGTAAAATGGGAACAATATTCCTACACTCACAGGGTCGTTGTGTGGACCTAGTGGAACCGTGACTAGGAAAATAATGGTTATTGTTCGTGTGGACTTACCACCGAACCACTTTAGCTATTATTGCTATTATTAATGTTATTACTATTAATTCATACTCTCTCTCCAGCTGTAATTTTCCTTTGAAAGATGTCTCCGGTGATTCTCATAACAGAGAACAAAATAACATTGCGGTAATTACCAGGTGCTTTGAGATCCTCCGGCAAAACCATCCCTTCAGTAATTGGACCTCCAGCAGATTAACACGGCTGAGGACATTAACCCCATTACATTTCCTCGCGGGTCTGCCGGTGTTACTGAACGTTCTCACGCCTGCTCATCGCGCACTGAGACTCATGGTCCTTAGACAGCAACTGCACTCCAGAGCACGCAGTGAAGTCCTCATCTGGACGGCGAAGTTCGTTATAAAGAGAAACACTATTTAACCAGCAGCAATTCACTGTGTCTCCTCGTCCCATCCAGGCCAAAGGTAAGTTTGAAGCACAGACTACCAGGAAATTGTCTATTCCGCATCTATCTAGCTGCAAGCTCCTACCAGACGCCACAGTGGTCCGCACACTGCTGAGCGGGCCTGCGGAGTGAGCAAGCAGAGAGACCGCAGGCGCAGAAGGAAGGGAACACAAAGGCACGTGGTCTTGGATGGTGAAAACAACATCCTCATGTCTTAGAATCCAGCTTTCTCTAGTTTTCATTCATCCATCTGAACATGTGCATTGGGTGCCTAAGGTCCAGGTAACCTTCAAGGTGATGAAGGAGAGTGCAAGGTAAGGAAGGGAGGCAGAGTCCTCCCTTCGCAAGGGCCAAGGAGCTGTCTGGTTTGTGGGGGCCTTTAAATGAGCCCCTCGCTATGGGGAAATGGCCAACCTCTGGTTCTGGCTTCTCAGTGCAAGAGCTGGGAGCTCCCAGACAGAGGGGCCCCAGGGTTAAGGCCTTCAGGGTTAAGAGCATTGCTACATATAACAATACCAGTAATTGCAATAAATGTGAATGGATCAAATCCCCCTCTGAAGAGATAGAGATTTTCTGACTGGGGTTTTAAAACGGGAAAATGTAAGAAAAATCCAGCTATGTTAATGCTTAGGAGATATGCCCCTAAAACAAAATTACAGGGGAGCCCTGAAAACAGACAGATGGAGAAAGAGAAACTAGCAAATGCTTAAATAAAAGAGGTGAAGAAAATATATATCAGACAACATAATAATCCAAGTCAAAAATATTAAATAGGACAAAATGGGATTTCAATATTATTAAATATTATACCCCATCAAGAAGAACATTCACACATTTAGCAACAAAAATCCAACTACATAAAACAAAACCTGTTGGAGATGCAAAGAAAACTAATAAATACACAATCATAATATAAGATTTTAACACATTCCTCTCAGATCAAATGTCACATCAAGTAAACAAAAAATAAGTATAAATATAGAAAACTTGAACACACCATTAATATGTACTGCCAAACAGAAAATAAGAGTCTTTTTAAAAATCCTCTGGCACAGACAACAAAATTAAAGATGGAGACTGTGTCAAATAAGATATTAATGTTTTCCATGGAATAAAAATACCTGATCATAGTATTTAAAAAAAAAAAACAATAGAAAAAAAAAAAAAAAACAGCTGACATGTTTTCACATATAACTAAAAAGATCCCTCTGCATATCTCTTAAAGAAGACATTAAAACCGAAAAATGAATTTAGAAGTAAACAAAAATGAAAAAATGCATAATACATCCTAAAGGATATGGCCAAGGGGATATATTCAGAATAAAAACTTCTAGCCAATAGCATTTATTATAAATTAATGAGTGAAAAAGGGTGAATTGAGATTTTTAATTTAAAATATTAAAAATATATAATAAAATTATCTAAAAAGAAAAGAATGAATCCATTTAAAGGCAGAAATGTCTTACTTAAGGAACAAACAAAAACGAGGCTATAATCAAAGATACACAAAGTAGATTATTTGAAAATTCCAATAAAATAGCTAGTGGTTTGAAGAGACATGCAAAATGAAGAATAAAGAATATAAAAACAAGCAACATCAGGAATAAAAAAATGTATAGCAGTATAGAATCAGAGGGCAATTTTAAAATGAGATTATATGGTAATTTAATAAATTTGCAAAGTTTCATGCAATAGATAATTATCAAGAAAAATAAAAATTGCAAAATTAATTTAGGAAGTGAAAGAAATTATTAGAAGAGTTTTAAAAAAACAGTAAAACAAAATACCTCAAATACAGTTTGTCTTTTATAAAAAGTGAAACCTTTTGCCCTTTGGACAACAGTTAAAGAAATAAAAAGGCAATTGACAGACTAGGAGAAAATATTCTAAATACACGTCTGACAAATGACTGATACCTAAACTATACAAAGAAGTTTTACCACTATTAAGAAGGCCAAAAAAAAAAAAAACAAAAACCCCACACACGGGAAAACATAAAGACAAAAGATTTAAAGAAATCTATAAAAACCTGTGTACCAAGGGCCTGTAATAAACATAAGCAAAGTGTTCAATATTATTCGTCATCAAGGCAATGCAAGTTAAAACCACAGTGGTGCAGCCCCACATACCAAACAGGATGGCTAAAGTGAAAAAGACTGACAACAACAATCATTGGCAAGAATATGGAGCAACTGGAACTTGCATGCCTTGCTGAAGGAAATACAAAGTGTGGAAAACTTTGAAAAACAGTTTGGCGTTTTCACATAAAGTAAAGCATTCAGTTACCATATAACCCAACAATCTGACTCCTGGGTACTTCCCCAAAAGAAATGAAAACACATGTGCACACAAAAACCTCCATACCAATATGTAGAGCAGCTTTATTCACAACTAGAGGCCTGGTGCATGAAAATTCATGCACTGGAGGGGGGCGTCCCTCAGCCCAGCCTGCCCCCTTTCATAGTCCGGGAGCCCTCAGGGGCAGGAGGTGCCCCGGCAATAAGGGCAAGGCGACGCCTCATCATACCTCTGCTGCTGCCACTGCTGGCAGCACAAGCCTTGGCCGGCCCTGGTTTCCTGAGCCTCGGATGGCTCTAGGAGGCCCTGGGCATCCCTGGGCAGCTGGGCAGCCTCCATCTGCAGCTTGCCTGTGCCTCAGGCCTGCTCTGGGTGGCTGGGGGGCTGAGGCGACTGGGGAACTCCAGAGGCAGGCGTGCACAGCAGCCGGGCCCGCCCAGCTTTGCCATGGGCCTGCCACCCCGGCAGGGCTTAGGGGACTGGGCACTGCCATCTTGTGGCTGTGGGCACCACCATTTTTGAGGGCAGGGCAGCAATTAGCATATTCCCTCCTTATTGGCTGTGGCTGCTGCCATCTTTGAGGGAGGGACAGTTAATTAGCATATTTCCTTCTTATTGGCTGTGAGTGCCACCATCTTTGCAATGGCATGAGGATCAATTAGCATATTTTCTCTTTATTAGATAGGATAACCTGAAGCTGACAGCAGCCCAACATCCATCCACAGGAAAATGAATAAACAAATTGCGATCTATTCGTGCAGTAGGATAGTATTCAGCAATGAAAAGAAACTGCTGATAAAAGCAGCAGCATCAGTGAATTTTAAAGCTAATATGCTGAGTGAAAGGAACCAGACAGAACGTAGTATACCTTTTATTATTTCACTAGAGGCCCAATGCACAAAATTCGTGCAAGGGGCTCGGCCCTCACAGCCCCGGCTGCCCCGTGGCCCTGGCCCTGCCCACTGGTCATTCTAGAAGGTCGTCTAATTAGCATATTAGCTCTTTATTATATAGGATTACTTAAAATTCTTTAAAATGCAAAACTAAGCTTTAATGAGTAGAGGCAGAACAGTGGATGAGAATGGCCAGGTGCTGATGGATGAACTACAAAAGGGGCCTGAGATAGACTTTCTGGGGTAAAGGAAAGTTCTATTTTAATTTTTATCTTGACTGTATTGGTGTTCATATGAGTATTTATATATTTCAAGACTGGATATTAATTACACTTGGATAAAGTTGATTAAAATATCACCTTGCCCAATGGTCCATGGGTACATAGTTCCTGTTTTCAAAGAAGTAATTCCTGTGGTTTATTAACTTTGCCAGAACCAAGAAGAAGGTGGTTCATCCAACTCATTCTCTGAGGCCAACATAGACCGTGGCATCAAAATCAGGTATGGGAATTAACTATGAGGAGGATCATTAACCTACTCACTGACATCATTTATGAATTTATATGTGAATACTTAATAGCATGCATGCACGCCTGTCCAACATTTGCTGATGTAATAAAAATGATATTTCAAGTTAACAGTAAAACAATGGAAAAGTCAACAAATGGTTTAGGGATGACCACTACCCATTGAATAAACAACGTTAGATCACTGTCTACCTCATACATGTAAGAAATAATTAATGGATTAGAGAGCCAAATGTGTGGGAAAGAACTATAAAGCATTAGTAGCAAATCACATTTTTTTTCTAGATTGGGATGGGGAGAAGCTCTTTAAATAAGACCTCAAAACTAGAAGTCATAATGTAAAAGTTGGCACATATAACCACAGTTAAATAGAAATTTATTGAAAATAAAATTCAGCATTTCAATAACGAAAAAGAAAATTTAAGTGTCAAAGAAATATGTTCAATACAAATAATAAACTATCAATATCCATATTATGTAAAGAGCTCCTGCAAATCAATAAGAAACATGTTCATTTCCACGCAGAAAGGCCGTAAACAGTTAACATTCCCACCGAGAGTATAGAGGAGAATCCACCAGACCACAAACTCTTCAAAAATGGATGCCATCAGTCTTTATTTTCCTTTCAATCATTCCCTTTTTTAAAAATTACAGTTCACATTTAATATATTTTGTTTTAGTTTCAGGTGTTCAGCAGAGTAGTTAGACAACCATATGCTTTACAGAGTGTCCCAGATAGTTCCAGTACCTCCCTGGCACCATACCATTGCTAACCTCATGGGCAAACAAAACCCACAGCTCATTATAATTTTTACTTTGACTTTCCTAATCACTATTAAATTGACTACATTTTTATGGTTATAGACATTTGCAGATCTTCTATTGTGAAGTACCTTTTAATGTGTATGTCCCATTTCCATTTTTCTATTGGAACAGTTTACCTATTGACTATAACAAGCAAAAGCATAACAAAGTAAGGTGTCCATCAAGAGAAAGTATAAGTGAAATGTGGAGCATCCACATAGAATATTATGTAGGTGGTAAAAATGATGAGGTACTATTGACCTTGAACAATATGGGAGTTAGGGGCACTGACGCCCCACACACAGTTGAAAATCAAAGTATAAGTACAGTCAGCCTTCCGTATTTGTGGATTCCCAACTACAGGTGGAAAATGCTAGTTGTTCAAATGGAAATATTCCTAAGATAAATAAGATTTAAAAAGATACAGTATAACCATTAAAGGATAATCCACTTTACATCAAAAAGTATTTTTTAAACATATGTGCAAAAGCACAGAAAAATATGCAAATGAAGTTAAAAAAAGTACATTTATTGAGGATGTACTATGTGCCAAGTATGCTTCTGAATGTTCTAGAATGCATCTAATCTTCCATCAACCCTGTGAAGTAGGAAATAGCATGGCCCCCCTTTTCAGCTCAGGAAGCTGAGGTGTAGGGCAAAGCGTAATCACAGAGCAGGTAGCGCAGGCCCAGCCTCCTGAGAGCCGGCCATCCGTGCTCCATGGTCCCCTCTCCCAACTCTCCATAAACTGACTTCCGGGACAGCAGAAGGATTCGTTCATCTAAGTCATACGCGTTTTTAGAGTGAGAACATATTTGTGAAATGGCCACTTTTTAAAGAATACATCAAAATAAAAAAGGGGACTCCTGGTGGCCTGCAGAGGCCCGGGCATCCTGGAGGCCGGAGGACAAGTGTCACATAAGGCTGCAGAGGCACAGAAGCAGGTGAGAGGGCGGGGTTTCAGGCTGGGAGAGAGGAGACTCCCAGGACACAAAAGCCATTTTGGAGCGCACAGGAACTGCCTTTGCAGGGGCTCCTTGTAATCCCAGATGGCCGGCGACTCGGGGCCACTGGGTGAAAAGTCCAGGAAGCAGATGTCAGCGCAACACAGGGCCGACCAGGCTCGGGTGGGACCTGCCAAAAATGGAAGCGTGAGCCCCGAAGGCAACATGAGCTCCTGCCCCTGAACCCGAAAAGGAAGCCACGTGCCTGGAGGTTTGAGGTGTCAAATGCCCGCTGCAGGAGAGGTGACCCCTTTGGGGAATGTCCTCTCCCTTCTTCATATTTGGGAGTCATGGGTTAAGGGGCAACATTCAGAGAACTCTCCTCAATGGGATGCTACAGGTTAGAAAGCGACATCATGGTGCGAGCCCTCAGCTGGTGATGGAGCTGTCTTGGCTCGTGTCCAGCAGCGGGTGAAGGGGCTCAGGCACAGGAGGCCAGGCCCCAGGTCCGGGTCACTGCTGCCTGCTGACCTGGGAACAGCCCTCACACAGCACAGTCTTCAGGATGCAGTAGCCGATTATGGCAAAGTGAGAGACTTGTTCAGATGCTGCCTGGTCGGGTGGATTGCCCCAATCTGCCTGCAGCTTTATACACGACAGAGAAAACACAGAAGACATTCTAGAGCAGTGGTTCTCAACCTTTTTCATGCCGCGACCCTTTAATACAGTTCCTCATGTTGTGGTGACCCCCAACCATAAAATTATTTTCGTTGCTACTTCATAACTGTAATTTTGCTACTGTTAATGAATCGTAATGTAAATATCTGTGTTTTCCGATGGTCTTAGGCTCTACAGCAGCGGTTGAGACCGGTTGAGATTGCATCTTCCTCTGTGATTCTCTCATGCTGCCACTTGCTCATTTGCTCATTTCCCTTCTAAATTCCCCCAGATGCCCCTGGGTGCAGACCAGGGTTCCCTACTTCCTGGCCACAGAAGTCCTTGGGGGGAAATCTCATTCAACTCCGCATTCCCCCAGTTCTTTGCACATAGTAGGTGCTTGATACGTTTGTATTAGAATGTTTATTTTTAATACCATTCATGGGGGACCGTGCGCGTGCGCACGCACACACGCATACACACTCAGATACATAAGCTGATTCCATCAGCTCAAACGGAAATTCCGACCATATGTATGAATAGGACTGAAAGCAAACGTCAGCCTAGCCAGGTATTTAGGAACACTGTATGTAGGAACAGTTTCTGAAGCATCAGACTCCTGTGAATGGTGCCTGCGCCCCAAGTCTCCCGGTCCAGGGAGGAACAATGGGGTGCTCTTTGGGCGTGTGCAGCAGCAATAACCAGACTCTGCCACCGATTCCCTGTGTGACCTTAGAGAAGTCACACACCTGTTTGTTCCTGGATATGCTAATCTGTTAAGAAAAAATAGTGGTTGACAATAAATATCCCCTCTACCTCAAAAAGAAACATCTTTTTGTTTGTTATTTTTAAATGGAAAGTCTTTTTAACAATGATCCCAAAATAAGACTCAACCTCTCCCACACAATCCTTCTTTCAAGCACAGAAATTGAGATAAATCTTAGGATGAAACATATATGAAAGCTAAAACTGCCGGGCACAGGATTAAACATAAGAAAATATCTCTGACGTTGGGGTAAAGTGATGATTTCTTAATATATAAAAGGTACTAACCAAAATAAATTAAAAACTTGAATTTCAACAAAATCAAAAACTGCTATTCAGCAAAAGATACAATTGAGCAAATAAATAGCCAATGATGAACTAGGAAAACATATGTGATAGTATGTGTGCACACACACACACACGCACACACATACATAACTATATATACACATAATTATAATGTATAACTGTATATGTAATTACTTTTGTGCATATATGCATACATGAATCCATGAAAATGTGTTCCACATTACTAACCACCACAGAATCACAAATAAAAACCATGAGGTTTTTGTGAGAATGTACAGCAAACAGGCACTCACTCATTGTTGGCAGAAGCATGAAACGGTACACAGATTTGGAATATGCCTGGCAATTCCTTATAAATTACTCATACACTACCTGTCTTAGCTCGGGCTGCTGTCACAAATTACCATAGAGTGTGCAGATGAAAGTATAAACATTTACTTCTCACAGGTCTGGACACTGGGAAGTCCAAGATCAAGGTACTGGCAGGTCCAGCGTGGGTGACAGCTGTCTTCCTGGTCTGCAGATGGTTGCTTTCTTGCCATATTCTCGCCTGGCAGAAAGAGGTCATCCCTGCATGCCTCTTCTTCTAAGGGCACTAACCTGATGCTGAGGGCACCACCCTCATGACCTAATGACCTCCCAAAGGCCCCAACTCCAGAAGCCATCAGACTGGGGAATAGGGCTTCCACACACAGATTCTGAGGAGACAAACATTCGACCCATAGCACCACCTAACAGCTAAGTAGCAATCCCCCTGAGTGTGTACACCCCACAGTCAATTACAAAATGACCCGTGTTCATCTTTATTCGGAACAACCAAACACTGTCAACAACTAGTTTTGGAAGTGTCCATAAACAGAAAGACAGGTAAAGAAATTATGCGATTCTCATACACTGGATTATGACTCAGCAATAAAATAAAATGAACCGCGGACACTCAGCAAGACACGGAATCCCCAATTCAAATGCATCATGCTGAGTGTTAGAATCCATTTATTTAAAACTCTCCATCAGGCAAAGACAACCAACAGTGAAAGAAATCAAGGCAGTGGTGGTAGAGATCGCTGGGTCACATGGTAGTTTTATTGTTCATGTTTGGAGGAACCTCCGTACTGTCCCCGCAGTGGCTGCACTAGCCCGCATCCCCACCAACAGGACAGAGGGCTCCCCTTGTCTCCACACCCTCCAGCACGTGTTACCGCTGTCAATTGTCTCTTTCATGACAGCCACTCTAACAGGTGCGAGGTGACGTCTCATGGTGGTTATGGTTTGCGTTTCCCTAGTAATTAGTGACACTGAGCACTTTTCCATGGACCTGCTGGCCCTCTGGATGCCTTCTTTTGAGAAATGTCTACTTAGGTCCTTTGCTCATTTTTGAAATCTGGTTATTTATTCCAAGAAAATGAGTTCAGTCTCTCAAGGAAATATTGCACTCCCTTGTTCACTGCAGGAGTATTGATAATAGGTGAGATATGGGAACAGCCTAAATGTTCACCAACAGATGAACGACTAACAAAAATGTGTATGTATCCACAATAAATCAATAGATAGATAGATAGATAGATAGATAGATGATAGACAGATAGATAAGTAGATAGATAAAGATAGAGATTACTATATATATATGTGTGTGTGTGTGTGTGTGTGTGTATGTATGTGTATATATACACACACACATATATAAATAGAGAGAGAGAGAGAGAGCATTAATAAGCCTTTAAAAAAAGGAAATTTGTCATTTGCAACAACATGGATGGACCTGGAGGACATCATGCTAAGTGAAGTGAGACAGAAAGACAAGTATTGCATAATCTCATTAACATGTAGAATCTGAAAGAGTCAAACTCTTAGAAGCAGAGAGTAGAATGGTGGTTGCTCAGGACAGAAGAGGGGGAGCTGGGGAGCCATTGGTCAAAGGATACACTTTTCAGTTATGCAGGATAAGTGAATTCTGAAAATCTGAGGTGTAGTATGTGACTAGTTAACAATACCGGATGGTATACTTTTTCTTGAGAGGGCAAACCTCCAGTGTTCTCATCATAAATAAATAAATAAATAAATGAATAAATAAAAAAAAAAAGAAAAATAAGGGAATTATGGTGGGTGACAGATAGGTTCCGTAGCTTTATATGGAAATTATTTGACAATGGATACCTACGTCAGAACATCTCATTGTACTAGTACACCTTAAATACATACCATTACGTTTGCCAATTACACACCACAATCAAGCTGAACAAAATGAAAAAGACCGGTGCTGGGGTGGAGGGGGTAGCAGAACACCTGGGAAGGTGCACGAGGGAGCCTCCAGCGGCGTGGGCTCCACAGGGATGTCACTTTGTCAAAACACACGGAATGTTATACTTCAGGTTTATGCATTTCATTGCATGACATCACCCCCCCCCCATTTAAACCACCTTTTCAATGCCCTGCCCCTTAGAGTTCTGAGAGAATGAAAATAGATTCTGCCCACAAATGAGGTCTTTGGTGCGCCAGGAGATGCTGATGAAAGGAAGAGAAACCCAGTGCTGTCGGCTCCCCGTGAAGATGATCATTTTTGCGAGCGCTGGCCCCCCAGACAGCAAGCCCGAGTCAGCACACAGCCGCCTCTGGGCTTGCCACTCAGCTCCCAGGCAGGGCTCCATCAACTCTCTCCCGCTGGCCTCTGCCTCCCGGTGAGGGCCAGGAGAGCAGGAGAGCAGCCCGGGGGGGTGGCTGCATCCAACTGTCCCGGCTATTAACTTGGTTTCGGAAGGGACGCTCCCTTCAAGTGGCGATCAGCCCCACAGGGCGCTCCCTTCAGCCTGAAACTGGCTGAGCGTGCGCGGCTCATGTCTCGGCATCAGAGGAGCAGGAGACTTTAATTAAACCTCTCTGCCTTCATGTCTAAAAGCTACAAGACGTTTTAATGAGAAGGCAGCAGCAGAAGAAAAGAAATCAGTAATAAATTTTAAAAAAATATGAAATCACGGGGCTCTGAAGCAGCCCCACAGATGGAGGCATTCAGCTCAGTGAAAGAAAAAGTGAATTTATTTGACTACCGTAAAGAGAGAGAAAACGAGGCGCTTCCGTGGCGCTCAACCCGACTCTGCATAGAGGAGTCACGTCAGAGTGTCAGCCCCGCGGTGGTGAACTCCCAGCGCCAACAATGGTCACGCCCGATTTAATGAAAAAACAAATGAAAATGAAACGCTGCACATTACTCTTTGCTTCCCCCGTCAAATGAGGTGTCTGAATATTTTATCCAGGAAGGAGTGGTTTACATGTGAGAGATAATTAAATGTTGTATGGAAGAAGCGGGTGACATGACGTTATGTGGGGGTGGGGGGGAGAGCAGGCAATGGGTGTATGAGGGGGGAAAGCTGGGGAGCTCCTGTGCGTTGGGAGTGAGGTTACAGTTATGACGGGTGTCACAGGGCCAGGCTTCCCCGTGCCCAGCACGGTGCTAATTAAGCCATCAAGGATGGGACTCCATCGCAGGCATTGTGGTATGCCCCACCGAGAGACTCGTAAAAATAGCCAGTGCCGAGCCGCGGCGACCCACCGTAGCCCCCAGGGGAAAGTAAGACCACAAGAAACCAGTGCTCAAAAATGCTGATTGAATGACTAAGTGATTGGACACAAATAAGTGATGCAATAAATGTGTGAAGCACCAAAATGAGAGCATCAGACCCTTAGGAGCTGCAAGGATCCTTCTTGGAGCTTGGGACATACCCAAGCAGATCCCTGCAGCTGGAGAAGGTGCTTAGATAGAAAGGGAGGAAGACTGGCTTCGGATCAGGGTTTCCCAGCCCGGCGCTGTGGAGATTCTGCAATGCATGAGTCCTTGTGGGGGCCGACCTGTGCACTGTAGGATGCTAGGCAGCATCCCTGGCCAATAGCCACCTGATGCTGGTAGAACACCCCACCCCCAAGTTGTGACAATCAGAACTGTCTCCAGACATTGCCAGATGTGAATGTTCCCTGACGGTGGCCATGTGCCTGGCCAAGGACCACTGAGTTAGATGCACGTAGACCTCAATGCAGGCTCTAGCCTTTATAATTGATCATTTATAAGCATGTTGAGGTTGGGCAAGGTATTTCACTGAGTCACACAATGAGTCATCTCTGTCTCTACAGCAACTCCAGCTTTTCATCTTTCCCTACATCTGCACCTCTTGACTTTGAGTTTGGCCATGTGACTGCCTTGGCCAAGTCAAGACCACAAAGCATGTCATCTTGTCATTTCTGCTGGCTGCCTGTGCCTCAGCCATCACCATGATGAGATCATGCCCCAACTATCCTGCAGGTAAAAAACACGTGGAGCAGTCCCAGACCTACAGAGCTGCAGCCTGAAGAGCTGAGCTTACCTGCAGACCGATGGGAATATGCCGCACCTTTTGCCACAGGGGTTCAGGATCCGAAGGAGGGGCCGATGCACAAATGAAAACACTCGACAAGAAATATGAATTTAGAAGGCATGGGGGATCAGGTGGAAACCTCTCTCTTGGAGAGGCACACTGACACCTGGCCTTATCTGCTTTTTTAAAAAATATATTTTTTTATTGATTTCAGAGAGTAAGGGAGAGGAAGAGAGAGATAGAAACATCAATGATGAGAGAGAATCATTGATTGGCTGCCTCTGCATGCTCCATCCTGGGGATCAAGCCCACAACCCTGGGCATGTGCCCTTGACTGGAATCGAACCCGGGACCCTTTGGTCCACAGACCAACACTCTATCCACTGAGCCAAACCAGCCAGGGCCTTATCCACTTTTTATTCAGTTTTAGTTACACATCTTGCCCTCAGTAAAGCATGGCAAACTGGTAGCAGACAGACCATCTCTAAGTCAATGAAGATCAGTAAAAATCAGTAAGGTTCAGTAAACATTTACTTTGAGGCTATTAGGTCAGGAAATTGCTTTGAGCCACCACTCTCTCAATAGAACAATGGTGCTTGGCATTTGCCCTGCTAACGCCCAAGGTCCATTGGCCTTCCACGTTCCTTGGTGCACTCTCATGATAGTATCGGCAGTGGATGGCTTCCCGCGGGAATAACTGCTGTTTTACACCCCTAGGGAGCAGGAGACTTGTTATGCAGTGTTACTATGGCAAGGGCTAACTGATACATTGAGAATAACTCTACAGAGCCAGTCGCTTAGCAGATCAGCACATGCCAGATGCCTTCTCCTCCTCCCTCTTTTGCTGACTTCAAATACGAATGTGTCTGGTTTCCTTCTGACTGAAAGTATGGTCCAGTATCGTCACACGATTCTCCCCCACCCCCCTCCTTTGGAGGATAATTAAAACAACAATCACAACAACTAGTGCATTCAATAAAACTTGGAGATTAATTTCTGACCTCCTACCAGGCAACTATACCTTGGCCTGCACTAGTTCCTGAAAACAAGACAATTTCTAATGCTCTCGATCACTGAAACAAGTTGCATGAAAAAGGTTCTGGCATCTCTTTCATTTATTCAATGTGTCCTGTCCATGTTTGGGGTCCTGGTTGTAAACCCAAGGGGGCATAAAATGTAAACCTTCAGTGTGGTCAACACAGGGCTGTGTGAACCATCGGTCCACCCTGCAGAGTCCCAATGGACTCCTTTTGTCCCGGATTTCTGAGGACATCCATGCCTCTGATCCCCTGGTGGCCCAACCCTGGAGGAAACCTTCTGCTTTTGCTGACTCAGCCTCCCTGCCATCTCTCTCCACCCGGCAGCCCTAGATGATTTTTTAACAGAAGAGGCTATAGGGTGGAATTGAGACTTCATCCCTGTATTCATTCATCAAACATTGACCAGGAACTCATATGCGACAAGAGCCATGTTAGGCTCTGGAGATGTGATGGTGACACACACTGTGTCTACCTTTAGAATCTCCTGGGTCCATAGGAAGAAAGCCCAAGAAAATTACAATACGCATGATAAACTATTAACAAAGCCCACATTCTAATCTCTGGGACCTGTGAATAGGGCACTTACATGGCAAAAGGGGCTTTGCAGATGTGATTAAGGGAAAGTGATCTTGGATTATCTGGTGGGGCCAATGCAATCTCAAGGATCATTATAAAAGGGGGAGACAGGGGAGTCAGAGTCAGAGATGATGTGACAACCGAAGCAAAGGCCGAAGTGGTGCCGTCATGAGCCAAGGAGTGCAGATGGCTTCTAGAAGCTGGAAGAGGGGAAGAACAGATTCTCCTCCAGAGATTTCAGGACATATACAACCCTCCCTCTCCAAAGCCTTCATTTTAGCCCCAGAAGACCCATTCTGGACTTCCAACCTCCAGAACTGTGAAGACAATGCATATGTGTAGTTTTAAGCCACCAAGTTGGTAATAATTTGCTACAGCAGTAATAAGGAACTAATATGGGGAAAATACATGGTGAGATCCTGACAAATACTTGGGGTATTAAAGAGGGCTTCTCAGAGGAGATGATAAAACTGAAGGGCATGAAAGAGTGGGCCAAGGAAAGAAATGGGAAAGGGTATCTCATGCAGGAATTAGTATGAAAGGAAGCCTGCAAATCTCATTGGCTTAACCTGGCAAAGATTCCTCTCACTCACAGTGTCCATCCAACACAAATTGGTAGGTCTTATGAGTTGAATTGTGAGCCTCAAAAAAGTGTATTGAAATACCAACCTCTGATACCTGTGGATGTGACTTTATTTGGAAATAAGGTCTTTGCAGATATAATCAGGTTAAGATGAGGTCATTACGGCGGCCCTGATCCAATATGCCTGGTGTCCTTATGAGAAAAGCAGGTGATGACAGGGATAGAGACTGGATTGATGCAGGAATAAGCCAAGGAATGACCATATTTAAGCTAGGAAAAGACAAGGACAGTTATACTGAGAGCCCGAGAGGGGCAGGGCCCCAAGGACACCTTGAGTTTAGACTTCTAGCCTCCAGAACTGTGAGAAATCTCTCTTGTTTTATGCCTCCCCGTCTGTCACAGAGCCCTAACCAACAAAAACAGCATGGCAGCCATCGCCAACAAATACAGCTTGGTTCCACACAGTGACTCAGGGACCCAGGCTGATGAAGACTGTGCCCCATTGTAGACACAATATCTGGAAGAGATGACATCTACATTGTTGATAGGAACTAAGAGAGAAAGAGAGAGGTGGTGGGGCGGGGGGCGGGGGCGGCTTTCTTTCACAGTCCCATTTGCCAGAATCCAGATCCCTAGCTAATCCCCAAGGGCTGCTGGGAAATGCAAGGGGGCACGTGGAGCCCTGAGCATTGGTGGTCTCTGCTGCAGTGTGAAGAACACATCTGCTCACCAAGTAAGTATTTCCCCTTTCCAGTGAGACCTCACAATGAACCCAGTGCGATGGTGCTTCCTCGGCTTCCATGTGTCCTCACTGAGGAAACTAGGGCACAGAGACATTAAGTGATTTCTCCACGGCCACACAGCATGCACTTGCCTAATGGGGGCAAGGCCAGGATTCAAATTCAGAGCAACCAACTCTGAAGTCTGCCCCGGCCTCCCAGGAAACGAGCCCTGATGGAGTGAAAAAGGAGTCCTGTTCGGCCACTAACCTGGTTCCACATCACATAACGGTGTTCCCCAGACAATGGCTTCCTGTTTCAAAGCGCCGGAAGCCCCCCTTCCAATTACCATGTGCCCTGTGTGGAAGGCTCCCTTCAGTACGCTCAGACATGGTCTGTTCCCCGTCTTCTGAACTGCAAGCAGGCCATTTGGCACAGCTCCATTGTATCCCCACGAATGGAGTCACCATGGGGCAGGAGGGCCTTCTAGCCTTGGAGAAGAGCTGTATTTCCGACCAGGAGAGCAATGAGGCCTGCAGGTCACATTCTGCACACCAGCCTCACCCTGGATCTCCAGAAAGTACCTGTCATGTCCGATGTCCCTCATTGGCTTAGATGTTTTCATTTAAACTGTGCTGGTCGACGTGAAGACCTGCCGGGATGTGGCGGCGTCTGCGCATGGCCACGCTTTCTTGGCTTTGACAAAAGATCACTGGTCTGGCGGAGGCTGCGGAAACCAGGTTTGCAACTTAATGCTGCTTTTGCCCAGAAATAATTAGTTCATTAACTGTGAGCACACAAGCTCATTAAAGGGGGCGGTGGATGTTGCAAATCAGTGGCCTGTGTAAGTCCATCAAAAATTAGGAAGAGCTGGCAATGGCCCGGCTCCAACCTGCTGCCCAACAACTTCATTAACCGAAGAGGCTTCTAGAAGCCCCCCAGGACAGCAGGGACGTGGGTGGGAAGAGGGAGGACAAAGGAATCTACCATTGGCGGAGTGCTTCCTAGGGAGTGGGCCGCATCCGGGGCGTTTCTACTTTCAGGATCTAGAACAATGTCCACACAGTGACCTACCTCAGAGCTTTCACCCGTGGGGATACGGGCTGAGCACTTAGGACTTCCTCATGGTCCTGTGCATCGGTGGCGGTGCTGTGTCTCTGTGAACCCAAACTCCAAAGCTTTCTCTGTCACCTGGATCAGTTGCCGAGCCAAACCTGGACACGCTCGGAAGCATTCCTGGGGTCAGCGCTATATTGAGCTGCAGTTTGCAAAGGTTTATTCACAGGGGATTAACTCACTCTGCTATTTGCAAGTACTGGACTAAGGGAACATTCGCTTTCTCTTGGAATAGGTGCGGTGACATCCAACAGCCCTCAGCCCCATGCTCGAAATGTCAAAATTCTTCTAGGCGGAAGCTCAGAGAATAGACGGCACAGGGAATGACGGGTAAAGAGAGTGGCCTGCGGCGCCCAGAAAACGTGGTGCCCAGTCCCTGTCTGTCACTGAGGGCCCACGCGACCCCGGCGAGACCCAGATTTCTCTGAGTTCTGTTCTCTTGGTAAGAAAAACCCTCTAACAGCCCAGCAGCGGCTTTCCATCACAGCGTGAGCGCGAGTGGAGGATGGAGGTGAAGTCAGGGCTGAGGGGAGGAGCGCCTCCTGATCCCGCCCCTGCCCACGTGCACCTCCTCGGGGGAGGCACCTGAAGGAGAACCACAGCACTGACTGGCAGGATGCACCCTGGGACCCCGGCTTTCACTCTCAGATCAAAGCTGGTGGCGAGGCCCGGGAACAGAGTCCCCTCTGCGATGGGAATGGGGGTGAGTTCTCCCAGGGCCGAGGCCGGGGAGTGTCTGGGGAACCTGCGGGACACCTCAGAGACAGAGGACACACACCCAGAAAGGGACAGGTCGGATTCCAGTGTCAAGAACAATCCAAGAGTGATCATACAGCCTCCAGCACAAGCAGCACATTCCTTCTTTCCTTCTCTCATTCACCTGCCTGTTCGTCCACTCACTCATTCATTCATTCATTCATTCACTCACTCACTCACTCAACACTCTGTCTACATGGACATCTGCGCTAGGCCAGGAAATGCAATGGCGAGTGGGACTCCGCACAGCCCTGCCATCATAGGAGGCACCGCGATGGGGCAGAGTATTCTCTTTAGAGAGTGTTGTCTCCAAAAGGGAGATTCAAGAGCTCAGCATGACGTTGGCTGAGGATAGTGTCAGCCCCTCAGGCATCATGTTGACTGTGATTCTAATCCGCCCCCTCCTCACGCCTCCCTCTGACTGTGGTGTATTAAACCCCCATGGACTTGGAGAGTTGAAACCTTAGACTTGATTTCACCCTCTTTTCAACTGAATATCTTTGAAGCTCACTTAAGCTAACCTCTAACATTGAATGACCCGGCCTTCCTAGCCTGTCTCGTAGAGTGTGAGAAGCAAATGAAAAATAAAAAAAGAAAGGGGGGTGGGGGGGAGACAATGACTTATAACCACTAGCTTATGAGCCATGATGGAACCCCTGTGTGACTGTTAAGTCTGTGATGGCGACTTACCTGGGCTATTCTCGGTGGGATTTGCTGCACCTGTGGGACCCCGGCCGTCTGCTTCACTGTGTCCAGGCTGCACCCTGGGACTGCATTGCATCAGGCAGATGTTGGCCAAGCAGCTGGGGACAGCAGCCACACAGGAAAACATCCGGGCAGAGCCTGCACAAGGCGGGCCCCTCCGTCTGGGAAAGCCATGTTGGAGGGCAGATCCCCAGACCCGTGGGGAGGCCTGGCTCCAACGTCTGGGCACACGGCCAGGAGCTGAAGATCGCGGAAACAGGTCGGAAAACACGGCTCAAGGTGGGAGGCGGCGATAAGGACCCACGATTATTGTGGATGAACTTAGAAGACGGAAGGCTGGATGACTTGCAGGCTAGAGGCACTGGGTCACATTGAACTTCATAGCTCAGATCTGGGTCAGGAGCTGCCTTGTCCAATGACTGAGGAGGCTGTGTCTTGATAAATGCCCTGTTCGTAGGGATTGCAGTTGGACAATTGCATCCAGTCCACTCCATATTCCCAGATTCTGGGGGAGAAATGGAACCAAGTCAACTGTGATACCCTCAGCTCGGCCCACCTGGAGCCCAGGTGGCCTGTACTACAAGGTACAGCAACCTGTGAGTGTTGCTAAGAAAACATCAAGCTCCTTCATGAAACTCCACGGACAAAGCTCCAAATGACATTCCTTGGAAGCGTGACTTTCCAGAGGGGAATAACCCTGCCAACATTTTCCCAGGCACTGGCTCTGCTGCCATCCTTGCTGCTCATCGGAAATTGTGACTCTACATCCCCCTGCCCTCCCCCTCCGCCGCCCCCCGCTATGGAAACAAAGAATAGTTGTTGGCCATTCCTCTCTCCAAGGATTCGGAGGAGTGATGTGCATTTTCCTCACAGCCACGGTCAGTGCAAAGGGAAAGAAGCGAAGAATAGATGGCCCACCATTGGGGTGGAGGGGTGAATTATTTATGAAACATACATAGAGCCTCCAGTTGGGTCTAGGGCTGGGCACAGCGCTAAGGATTCTTTTGTTCTCGCAGCTGGCCTTTGGAGCTGCTCAGAGCCAGTGCAGTAAATAATACCGCTATTGTCTGCCCGTGGCAGAGACAGACAGAAGGTACATTTGGCCCGCATCCAAGCACCGCAAGGGCCACTCATAGTCACAGTGTCCAATTACTGCTGGCTTGACGAGAAAACGCACTCTTTCTTGCTAAGCTAATTTAAGAATGGACGCTCTTAATGGCCCCTGCACAAAGAGGGGTTTTGCTGCATCTTTCAATGGGGCAAAATAAAGTTATGTTCAGCGCAGAAACCAAACCGGCCTGGGGCGGAGGTTGTCCAAACAGCAATGTATTGATAGAAGGGAAATGGTGTTTGGGTGCCCCTTTAAGAAGGAGAGAAAAAAAATCAATCAGCTCAGTTCTGAGTTTCTTGCAGGATAGATTCAGGATGTCAGAGAAGATTTAGTGAGGAGCAAGGGAAAAGCAAAGAACTGGACAGCTCCGGCCATTGGCACAGCCTGCCACAGGATATGGGGGAATGCTACCCCATCTCCCGGGGACTAGGTGACCACAATGATGCCAATGATGGTCATGAGAAGAGGGAGTGTCTACTGTGTTCTTCCTATTGGCCAGGCTCTGTGACAAGCACTTTTTATCCTTTAACACTCCCCACCATCCTCTGGTCTAAACCACATTCAAGGAGAGGAGTAATATTCAACTCTTTAGGGAAGAAGTATCAGAGTTTGGAGGACATATCTTCTTCATGGGGCAGATAAACTGGATTCATTTTCATACAGGTTAATTAAGCATCTTCCATACTCTAGGAATTATGTGACGAGATTATCAGAGGACTTGGTGTAGAGGTATCACCAAGTAAAGGTTTAAAGAATTAGCTACCACATTCCATTTAAGGTAAAGTGGAATAAATATACAATGATGAGAAAATATGACCTCCTCTCTGAATTACATCAGAGCTATGTGAACTGAAAATGCCAATTCATGCCCATTGGGGGTTTACTGAGGTAGCTCCAAGACTTTTGAAATTCTCGAACAGGGGTTGGCAGATTTAGTCTTTAAGGGCCAGACAGTGAATATTTTCAGCTTTGTGGTCTATACAGTCTCTGTCACAGCTACTCAACTCTGCCACTGTGGTGCAAAGAGCAGCCATAGACAAAACATAAGGGAAAGAGTATGGCTGTGTTTCAATAAAACTTTATTTATAAAAGCAGGTCACCGCCCTGTGGGCCATTGTTTGCTCACCACTGTTCTACTATGCACTTCTTAAAACCTTTAGATGCGGATCTCCTTGAGAGCAGGGCTCTGCCATATTTGACCTTTGCATCCCTACACCTAGCATGGTACATGAATGAGGAGGCAGGCACAAGTGTTGTGCACAAATGAATGAATGAACTGATGCTCCAGGAAGCATTAAAGTTTAGATTCAAGGTAGTAAAATCTTTATTTGAAACTTTTAAACTACATGTTTGAGGTATAAAGTGCCTTTGAACAGCTTCAGTTCACTAACTCAGCTGTCAGTCTTGCCTACACCACCCACAGACTACACCGGCAGGCCATGGTCTCCTTATATTGAAGACCCGCCATGTCTAAATTATTGGCACAATAGACCACTGCAACTCCTTTGGACTCATTAGACTTAATTATGTCAAGGTCTCATTGAGGACTCTTTAAATCTGAAGATTCGTGAGATAATAAAATATAATAGCTCCTTCGGAGCCATAAAGGTCTCTTTATGTCACGGGCTATTTGGAGATTCAATATTCCATAAGATTAATATTACAATATTATAAAAATGACAACAATTACCACACCCTCAATGTCTACCAAGTGTAATTTAATAATCATGATTTAGGTAGGCCCACCTCGCAGTCACTTGCGAGGTCTTTGTCAAGGAGGAAAGGTGAAGGATTGTGTGACTTTCCACTCTCTCATCACACCTACTTCCTGGTACAGGGATCCCTCTACTTCCGGCACACCGCTTGGTGCACAGCTTCCTGGTACAGAGCTCCCCTGCTTCTCACCTGGGGAAGCCCGCCCAGGTGACACTATTGACTCAGCCATCCCTGTCTCTCTGTGTGTTTAGGTACCAGGCATGCAATAGGTTGTAAGTGATGGTAAAAGAATCAACAACCTTAGATAAGAAATGATAAATAGTGGTCCTTTAAAAAAAATGAAAAAGAAAAGAACAAAAAATAAATAATAAAATAAAATAAATAGTGGTCCTTTTCCAAGGCTGGCTCAGAAAATGCTAATAATTAATTATAACTGAAGGAATGTGCTTTTTTTTTAATGAAAGAAGCAGAAAAGAGAACTATTGCTATAGTATCTAAGAGACATAATTTAAAAACTGATAAAATTCAAGAGTAAATGTTTGTTGAAAAAGGAATTCTTTCATTCTTGATAAAATATATATTTACTAACAGATAGATTAGGGAGTAGATGGCTAACTCTGGCACTTGAAAATTAAAGTATCTGTAATAATAAAAACATAATATGCTAATTAGACTGGACATCTTTCCGGACAACCTTCCAGATGAAGCCGGGGCTGCGAGGGAAGCCCGGGTCCCGGGTGCCAGAGGGAAGCCAGTGCCGGCAGCCAGGGGAAGGAAGGCCTACTCTTGCATGAATTTTATGCATCAGGACTCTAGTGTTAAATTATAAGAGGCATAGAAACTTTACCATACGTATTTAGGCAAGTCACATGTAGTGCCCCCCAGCCTAACACAATTGCAGTTATTTGATGTGGTGGACAGACTTTAAGGGGGTCCCCATCACCCCTGCCTTCAGGTTCACACCCTTATAGAGGTCTCTCTTATTACTGAGGGCAGGAATACCTTTGTGGATCACGCTATATTTCTACAGGACAGTGCTGTTCTAGAAAAGTAGTTAGGAAAGACCTCTGCCCAGACAGTATGTCCCCAGGCTTCTCCTAAGTAATGCCTACCTATCCTTCAGATGTTATGATTGGGAAACTCTGTGGACACAGGGTCAATGGGAGTGTGGGAGAGCTGGCTGGAAGTTCGGAGTCCTTAGGCTGTGAGAAAAGATTGGCTTTCAAGACCACAAGATGTGCAACTATCTGGATAACAATGGGGAGAACTGTGGGGTCTTCTGAGGGGGAGCAGAATCAGAGGCACTGTCATAGGAAGATGATGGTAGTGTATGGTCATCATTAGAGCAGGGAAAGAATGGTGCCTGAGGGACCTTGTAAGTTTCAATGGAGGCTATTGGGTAATGACAGGTTCTTCCTGCAATTGCTGTGCTTTCTGGCTTGGTAAACAGATACCAATCAGAGAATTCACTTCCAGAATTCCAAAGCATTCACACTTATCTTAAAGTCTGGTTAGCGCTCATCTGTTATCAATGTTTCCTTGTTATAAAAAAAATAGTAGTTGTTGGAATAGCCTCTGAATTTTATGAATGCTTGAATTATTTCATAATAAAAGTTACATCTAGGTAGGTAATATAATAGATATAGATAGATAGATAGATAGATAGATAGATAGATAGATAGATAGATAGATAGATAGATAGATAGATAGATAGATAGATAGATAGATAGATAGATAGATAGATAGATAGATAGATAGATATAGATAGATAGATAGAATAGGTGATAGGTAGGTAAGAAAGATGATAGATTGATAGACAGGAAAGATGATAGAAAGATGACAAGTAAATAGAAGATAGATATAGATAAATAGATAGAATAAGTGATAGATAGATAGATAGATAGATAGATAGATAGATAGATAGATGATAGATAGATAGATAGATAATAGATAGATAGTCATAAAGACTGATAGAGATATAAAACTACCAAAGCTCTCTCAGAGAGATAATTCTATCCCATGTGGGATGATCACCCCGTATTATCATAAGCTCTCCCACTTGATGCATTAGGTCCTCATTGATTTTTCATGCACAATTTTCTTGGGACCACTTGCAAATGTATAAATAATACAATACTCCTTAAAATATGTAAAATTATGTTCAGGTGCCATGCTCCTGCTATCACTCCCAACACTGTGCACTTGAATCAATTATCTGTTATTCTTTTATGTTCAACTCTCCAACTGCTAAGCATGTGTAACCCAATCACTGATGGGTTGACCCATTTTCTGATCAAATTTGTCTTACTTAGGGCACCATTAGGTAGAAAAAAAATCACCATCAAGGGTTTCACCTCCTCCCAATCTCCCACTCACATATTGCACTGTATTTATATCTTGCATCAGGAATGACAGCCACCAGAGGTACGGGTTCTTTAATGCTCATGGAAATTTCTGGAATGACATGATCACATGTTTTTTTCAGAATCAGTTTAATAAGTGGTTCACTCCCATTGTCAAATGCAGGAAGAGAGTTTGGGAGTCGCAGCACCCAAGAAGTAATGCCTATCCTTCCTATACTTATAATCCTCCACTCTTCTTCATCCCCCTCAAACATAACTTACAGGTGCAGCCATTAAAAATCCGCTGTTACTTTCCCATCCCTATGCTTTTGCAAACACTTTAACCTCCAACTGGAAAATTATACCTGCTGGTAAGTATACCTGAAAAATCTCACCCACGTTCAGCTCAAATGTGAGTGGTCTAATAGTTTTCCATGTCATGGGAGAATTAGTTGGCCTCATCTATTTGTTTACGTGATCGTACATATTTGATTTCCATGTCTTGGGTAATACTGCCAGGCTCAAGGTTATTATTGTAATGGTGATTTGTAGCATGGTCCATGGAGCCTGGACTTCGGAGCCGGACTCCTCAGGTTCAAGCTCTGGCTCAGCACACACCATCCAGGAGATGTCAGTCAGTGACCAACCCGGAAATGGGACCAAGGCTGCGAGCCTGCTGGGCTAGTGTGGAGATTCAATTCGCTGATATTTTAATATTTGAAAAATGCTTACAATGGGACCTGAACATCATGTCTATTTACACACCTAAACCCACCCCTAGCCTAGAAGGCCTTTCAAGGTAGAAGACACACCTTACACATTTGTCCCCTACAGCCATAGCAGGCCAGAAACACATGCATATATGCATAAGCCGTGATCATAGATAATAGTGCCTGAAGGCCAGGGTTGGGGGAGAAAGGGGGAGACAGTGCAGGCTGAGAGGAGGGATCGATGGTGAAATAAAGGGGATATCTGTCATAGTTCAACAATAAAGATAAATTTTTAAAAAGTGAAAATAATAAAACACTTCTCTGTGAGTTTCTATAATTGACTTCTATATACTCCAAATCAAAAGGACAAATTACTACTAAAAACAAAAAAGCAGATATTCAAATATAATAATGTAGTAATAGCATAGAATTATTAGTGGGGTTACCATAAGCCACACAACGGCATTTATATAATTTCCTCCCCACGAGGAAGGTACAGGTATTATTCCCAGGACAAAGAATCAGCAGCCCAGGCTAGTGAGTGACCATCAGAACCCAGCGTCCTTACTTCAGCAGAGGCTGGATGACTTCGTCACTGAGGTTCCAGTCCAGTGATATTCCAGTTTCAACTCAGATGCAGAGGCCCCGCCTCAGGCCTGCAGGTTTCAACTTTACATGAGATTGAGGTTGTGATTGTCATCCTGTCCAAGCTAAGCAATGATATTCTAGGCAGTTGTTTGGTGGAACTTTTGAGAGGGACTCACTCAGGCATACGCTAATTACTATCACTGAATTTCTTCCACCTGGAAAATTATAGAGTACACTTTATTGTAAATATCTACAAATGAATTCCAGTGACATAATTATAAAGAAAAATTATAAAATCCGAATAAGAGAAGAATATTTTATGTGGCTCTATCAGAAAATAATAAACCAGGAAGGCAAAAATGATAAAGGATAAGATGACTAGAAAAAAATATATAACATACTTAAAGTAGTGTTCTTATGTGGCTATACATACACCACATGTGTGTTAAATGTATACACATACAAAAAAATAACCTTATGCCTTTATGAGAAAGAGAGAACATTAATTTTTTTCCCAAGTCATATGAAACATCAATAAAAGTATTAGTAACCTAATGTAAGGTTATAAAGTTACATATATATATATATATATATATATATATATATATACACATATATGTATATATATACATATATATATATATATATATATATATATATATATATATTCATATATATTAGCTTACATGTAGAGGTATACAGAAGGTAGTCAATAAAATTATTTTGTTATAACTTTGATAAGATGCTATTCAAACTTAAACTCTTGTTTATGTCAATTTAATCTATGATAAAATTGGTTCCATTATATTTCCTTTTCCTTTTGCTTAAAGTCACAAAACCTATCAATGACGTTAAGTGAGAACTTATTGTATATATATAATATATGTAATATTATATATATACTAGTGGCCTGGTGAACAAAATTCGTGCAAGGGGGGAGGTGTCCCTCAGCCCAGCCTGCACCCTCTCCAATCTGGGACCCCTCGAGGGATGTTCGACTGCCCGTTTACAGGGATCAGGACATGAGGGTGTGGCCAGCCTGAGGGCTGTTTTCAGGCTGGCCACACCCCCTTCAGGCTGGGGGTCCCTGCTGAGGTGCCTGGCCAGCCTGGGTAAGGGGCTGATGGCTGTTTGCAGGCTAGCCACACCCCCAGTGACCCAAGCTCCCAGCCCCTACTTTTTTTTTTTAATATTTTATTGATTTTATTACAGAGAGGAAGAGAGAGGGATAGAGAGTTAGAAACATCGATGATAGAGAAACATCGATCAGCTGCTTCTTGCACACCCCCCACTGGGGATGTGCCTACAACCAAGGTACATGCCCTTGACCGGAATCAAACCTGGGAACTTTCAGTCCACAGGCCGACGCTCTATCCACTGAGCCAAACTGGTTTCGGCAGCCCCTACTTTTTTTCTTTTTTTTTTTCAGCGCCTCCTTGAGCAGAGGCCAGGGCCAGCTGGAAGCAGGTATCTGGGATTTATTTATCTTCTATAATTGAAACTTTGTAGCTTTGAGCAAAGGCCAGAACCAGCCAGGGCAGGGGGGAAGCTTGGCTTCCTCCATCACCGGGGGCAACCCAAGCCTTCTGCTTGCTCCAGCTCCGTGGCTGCAGCCATCTTGGTTGGGTTAATTTGCATACTTGCTCCTGATTGGCTGGTGGGTGTAGCAGAGTGATGGTCAATTTGCATGTTTCTCTTTTATTAGTGTAGACTAGAGGCCCAGTGCATGAAATTCTTGCATGGGGGAGGTCCCCCTGAGCCCAGCCTGCACTCTCTCTAATCTGGGACCCCTCGGGGGATGTCTGACTGCTGGTTTAGGCCCGATCCTGCGGATTGGGCTAAATCGGCAGTCAGACATCCCTCTCATAATCCAGAACTGCTAGCTCCTAACCACTCACCTGCCTGCCTGCCTGATCGCCCCTAACGGCCTCTGCCTGCCTGCCTGATTGCCCCTAACTGCACCCCCTGCCAGCCTGATCACCCCTAACTGCCTCTGCCTGCCAGCCTGATCACCCCCAACACCCCCCACATGCTGGCCTGGTCGCCCCTCACTTCCCCCCTCTGCCAGCCTGGTCACCCCTCACTGCCCTCCTCTGCAGGCCTGATCGCCCCCATCTGCCCCCCCTGCCTGCCTGGTTGCCCCTTGCAGCCTGCTGTTCAGTCGTTGTGTGAGGGTGTCCCGACCAAATAGCATATTACCCTTTTATTAGTATAGATATAAATATATAATATATATTATTTTAATATTTATTTCAAAGAATCAATATAATGCAGCCCATGTTCTAGGACTACAATGCAAGTAAATTTTAAAAATCAACAATAAAGGTAAGTTAATGTCCCTCCCCCTAACATTATTGGAAATATAACAGGATAAAAATGAAATCACAATTAATATTTTTAGAAAAATCAATGTATATTTAGAATTAATTAGAAATAAGTGTCAGCATATCAAAACATATGTGATGACATTAAATCAATATATAGAGACAAATGTATAGCTTTTACTGAATTTATTTTAAACAATATAAATTTAAAGTAAATGAATGTTATTAAAATCTGTAGACAATTTATTAAGGTTAATAAGAGAATTAAGAAAAGTTGTTGGATATAGGATTAACATTTAAGAAAGTTGCATTCTTATTTACCAATAATAATCAACTAATAAAACATCTAATAGAAAAACACTGTATTCTCGCTAACAACAATTCTGTTATGTATGGTACTATTATAATCTTGTCACATGGTTCTAAGGACAGTTACAAACATTTTATCTAAGTACTTAGAAGAAGACCCAAATAAAATATGGCAAGTTTCTTAAATTAGAAGAATTGCTATCACAAAGATGCCAATTTCCTCCAAGTTATTCTATAAATGCAATCCAATTACAACACAAGTAGTTTGGTTTGACAGGGAACTTCCTTGATGTCATAAAATTAACATGAAAGAAGAAAATGTCAATAAAAATAAGATAATTTTGAAGAATATATGATTGGCTATCTGTCCTACAGGTATCAAGATATATTATAAACTCTGATAATTAAAACTCCCTGATCCGTGTAGGTTATAGAAAATAGATTGAAAAAAATTAAAACAAAACATACCAAAATTGACTTATGCTAACATAGTAACCTGACATAGTTCAGGGGTGGCTTTAAAAAATAGTATGGAAAAAAATGAAGCACACAATATAATTTCAGAGAACATTGCTTATCCATTTGAAAAATAAAAGATCAGAAACCTACTTCATGATATCCTCCAAGAAGTAATTCCAACATAGGAAGTACTTTAATGTAAGAAGGAAAAAGCTGAAGCTTAAGGAGACCACATAAGAAAGTGCCGTCATGCTATAAGTAGAGTGAAGAATTTTTAGAGCAAGAAACTTAACCTAATAAAAAACCTAACATAATAAGGAACCAAATCCAATGGAACTGAAGGGAAAATTCAACTCCATTCTCAGTAGGTATTTCCGCATAACAAAAGAAGTATAACTACAAGAAAAAGTAAGGCCTTCACATATATGCAGGATGTAAAACAGAAAGCAACAAACAAACAAAACAAAAGAACAAACCCATAGACAAATACCAAAGTATGGAGGTTACTAGAGAGGAAGAAAGGTGGGGGGAGGATGAAAGGATAAAGGGGTCAAGTATATGGTGACAGAAGGAGACTAGACATTAGGTGGTGAGCACAAAATGCAATATACACTGAGTGGCCAGATTATTATGATCTCTGAACTCATAATAATCTGGCCACTCAGTGTATATCCTATATAATAAAAGGCTAATATGCAAATTGTCCCCTTGATCAGGAGTTCAACCAGCAGGCAGGCCGGCCAACAGCCCATATCCCTTCCCCTGGCCAGGCTGGCCGGACCCCACGCATGCACAAATTCATGCACTGGGCCTCTAATATATATATGTATACTGAGTGGCCAGATTATTATGCATTCAGAGATCATAATAATCTGGCCACTCAGTGTATACAGATGAGGTATTGTAGAATTGTACACTTGAAACTTATATAGTGTTGTTAACCAAGGTTACCCCAAGAAATTTAATGATTTTTTTTTAAAAATCTAAAGGCCAGATTGAGTAAAGATGTTTATCAAGCATAGAGCTAACATAGGCAAAGTATCCAGAATACACAATAAACTTCTATAAGTTTATTAGAAAGAAGGGAAAAAACAATCTGGTAAGAAAATTGGCAAAAGAATTGAAATGAAAAGAAAAATTATGAAAGAATATTATGGGACTCAACATAAAGAAAAAATGTGTTCAGCCTCATTAATGACCTCAAATATGCAAATGAAAACAGCAGTAAGATGACATTTCACACCCCTCACATTGTCACACACAAATATTTGATAATAGCTGGTTGGAGTGACAAGCTGAGAAGGGGACCGACATGCTGCTGGTGAGACGTGAGGTCGAGGCCATACATTTGGAGCACAATTCAGGCCCTCTCTGAGGAAGTTTAACCTAATAATATGTTTCAATCCAGAAATGTCACTGCTGGGTATATACCCAGGAGAATCTTATTCAAGTGTACAAAAATGTGGAACAGTCATTAATAACATTTAAAACACACACATGACCAAAAGCATGAGCAAATAGGAATTAAAGGAGACATCCTCAACTGAAGTGAAGGCATCTACAAATAACTTGCAGGTAATATTACCACCAAAGGGGAAAGGCTCCATACTTTCCACTTCTAATCAGAAGCAGGAGAGGGAGGCTGTTCTCTCCACTTCCATTCAACATGATACTGCATGTCCTAGATAGGGCAATAAAGCGATAAAAAGAAAATAAATAAAGGCATATAAATTGGAAAGGATGAATCAAAACTTCAACTGCAGATGATATAAGTATACTAGAGGTCCGATGCACGAAGATTCGTGCAAGAATGGGCCTTCCTTCCCCTGGCTGCTGGTACCGCCTTCGCTCTGGCCAGAGCCACCTTTCCACTCTGGCCCGGAGCCGCCTTTCCACCTTCCCACGCTGCCCAGAGGCCCAGAGTGGCTGGGGGCAGGGTGGAACACCTGTGTTGTCGCCATGGCAATGACGCAAGCATCCCACCCCGCCCCCAGCTGCTCGGCGCCTGCATATGCAAATTAACCCACAATCTTTGTTGGGTTCATTTGCATACTCACTCCTAACTGGCTGGTGGTCTTCGCAAAGGTACAGTCAATTAGCATCTTACTCTTTTATTAGGTAGATGCCTAGGAAATCTTAAGGAGTCTATTAAAAATGAAACACCACAACTAATAAGTTAAGTTTAGCCACGTGACAGAATATAGGGTCAATATGAAAGTTTCTATATTTCAACATACTATGTGTTATGGACTATATGTTTATGTCTTCCCAATTTCATATGCTGAAATCCTAATTCCCAATATGATGGTAATAGGAGGTCAGGCCTTGGAGAAGTACTTAGGGTGGAACCCTAGTGAATGGGGCTAGTGTTCTTATAGAAGAGCCCCCAGAGAGTTCTCTCAACCCTGCAGCCATGTGAGGACATAGGGAGAAGATGGACATCTATGAATAGGAGGCGGGCCCTCACCAGACATCCAATCTGCCAGCACCTTGATCTTGGACTTCCAGCCTCCGCCTCGTGAGAAATGAATTTCTGTTGTTTATAAGCCACTCAATCTATGGCATTATGTTATTGCAGCCCAAACAGACTAGAACACTATGAATAAACAGTGAATACATACTAGGAATAAAACACTGAAAACTACAAACATCGCCAATAGAAATTAAAGGTGACACCTACCTATGAGATATTGAATGCTGGCTCAATACAAATCTTTTCAAGCTGTTTAGTTAAAAACAAAAAGAAATATCCACGTCAATTGTAAAATGCGTATGAAAAACCAGAGGGCCTAGCATGGCCAAAATAATTTTGAAAAAGAAGGGCATGTGCAGAGTATTGACACTTCCTCATTTCAACCCATCCATAACAGCAAGTACTAAAGACAGCGCAATACTGGTATAGGAACGGGTCTGGAAAACATTAAACAGAATGAAGAATCCAAAGATAGACCCCACTTGCATGCTTACTTTCCCCCTCCCCCACAAAGATGCTAAGGTAATTCAGTGAGGAAGTAATACAGTCTTTCAAAAATGGAAACAACTGGATTATCTGTATGGAAAAAATGACAGTGCCACATCTCACACTGTGGGGAAAAAATAACTTGATACAGATTATAGGCTTCAATAAAAGAGCTGAAACTATTAAGTAATTAGAAGAAAACCTATGAGAAAATCTTTGTGACAATGGGCTAAGCAATGATTTCTCAAACAGGAGCACAAAAGCACAAGGCCAGAAAGAAAAAATTAAAGATGCCCTAATAAAAGCAAAAATCTTGCCCTAACCAGTTTGGCTCAATGGATAGAGCGTCGGCCTGCGGACTCAAGGGTCCCAGGTTCGATTCCAGTCAAGGGCATGTATCTTGGTTGCGGGCACATCCCCAGTAAGGGGTGTGCAGGAGGCAGCTGATCGATGTTTCTCTCTCATCAATGTTTCTAACTCTCTATCCCTCTCCTTTCCTCTCTGTAAAAAATCAACAAAATATATATTTAAATAAATAAATAAATAAATAAATAAATAAATATAAAAATCTTTTGATCTTTGAGACACACAGTTGAGAAAATGAAAAGCTATATCCCAGACTGGGAGGAAATATTTGCAAATCATAGATCTGACAGGGAGTTTCATGCAGATTACAAAATGAGCCTTATCACTCAATAGCAAGAAAACAAACAAAGCAACAACAACAACAACAACAAAAATTGGCAAAGCATTTGAACAAATATTTTACCAAAGAAGATATATGAGTGGCTAGAAAGCACATAAGAAAAAGCTTTTGACATCAATAGTCATCATAAAAAGTAAAACTAATTGCAGAATGATTCTATTCATAACACTTAAGAACATGTAAAGAATCCTATCTAATAAAAAGGTAATATGCAAATCAACCGTCACTCTGTCACAAAGATGGAGGTGTCTATAGCCACAAGATGGCGGCACCCAGTCCTCTCAGCCCCGCAGGAGTCCCCCAGTCCCGGGGGGCAGCTGGTGAGAGCGGGCAACATGAGGGACCTGGTGGAATGCTTACTTTGTTGCCGCTGCAACGAGACAAGCATTCTGTGCCCGGCCGCGGATGGGTCTCTGGCCAGGCCAGGGCGCGAATGCTTGTGTCATCGCCCCGGCAACGAGGCAAGTGTTCCGCACCCGGCCACAGATGGGCCTCTGGGCCACGGAGAGCCTCTGGGCAAAGGGTGCAGAGCAGCCAGACCCTGCAGAGGGCTACTGGCACACGGATTCGTGTGCAGGGCTACTAGTGTTATATGTAAAATTATATATGGAGTTATAGCAACATACATTTTTATAAATACACTTACATATACAAATACATGCATATATATGAATATATTAATACTAGAGTATTCATGGGTTTTTTCATTAACATATATTATTATCATACAAACTTATATGGAATTAATATATATCAAAATTTAAAATGGGAATTTTGAGGAGGAAAATATTGTGATAGCAGACTGATAAATAAGAGAGTTAAACTATTTCCCAAATATTTAATTTCTTAAAATCTGTTAGAATTTGATAGGGCATTAATATACAAATTCAAAATCTCTTGGCTGAAATCTTTTGGGTAGATGACTTCATAATTCAAACATTTGTTTTTAGATTTTTGAAAAGCAATACAATCCATGCATTTACTGTGTAGGACTTAACAGCCCCAGCAGGATCTGAGGCAGCAACCTATAACTAAACACATGAATATTTCTGATGCAAAAGACATGAATATTCACACCCTGAGGGCTGTGCTCATGATTATCAACAGCCTCCCTCCAGTTCGGGTCAGGCTCTGGGGCCACATGACTTGGCCACAAATGTTTTCAACAATTTGGTTTTGAGAACTTTTCCAACTTTGTTGTTGCCGATAAGAGATTGGGGACCTCCAGGCATTTGTCATAGGCCTAATATATTAACAATAATGATGAAGAGTGGACGACTTGACCCTCGGAATTGAACCCTCTTCAGTTTCCTCCACACTCAGCTTAGGCATCATAGTGAACAATGATTATACACTGAGCGGAGCTTTGCCACCATCTTCCCTGTTCCCCTCCCTAAACAGACACAAGGAACCCTCATGGACACGTCTCTGATTGTGCTTTCTTTGCTGGTGCAGGTTCAAGTTCAAGGTCAAGTGTGCCCTCGGTGTCCCCCATGCCATGCTCACCCCGCAGTGGTAAGGCTCCGGCACTGCTTTCCCATTTCATTACCTGCACTTCTGAGTTCTTAGTCTTTACACCTGCAAGTGCTCAAAGCGACATTTAAATTTAGCTTGTGCTGCTTCCTTCCAATAGGCTGGGCAAAAATACCGGCTGCCTGCTTAACTCTCTAACTTAGAAGTGGCTTTTATCTGATGCCTGATCTGGCAGATTTCCCTGTAACCTGCATGTGCTGCTCTGCCTATGGTCTCTGTTGTCATCAACATGCTCTGGTTGCTGTGGTGATGAAGGGGGCACTGGGAGTCCCTTTCAGAGTAAGAGTCCCTCTCTGTGTGGAGCCCATGCTGAGAACATATTCACCACTAGACCATGTGATGGCACTTCTTGTGTAACCTCATCAAATACCCCCCAGGCAGCAGCAGGAGCACAGGATGCAACAACAATCCCCCTCCTCCCTGTTCTACATGGCTCAGGCGTGCCCAGATCTGGGCATTTCATGGGTCTGTGAGGTTTCATGAAAAGTTTTTGAGGCTACCGTAGGGTTGACAGTGTCCACATTTGACAAAATGTGGCATTCACAAACACAGCCTACAACCGCCTATCATCATCATTTGGCTTTCTGGAGTATGTACTACAATGGACCATTTGACATGGACCAATGACACATTTTCCTCTAAAGATCTTGGTGCATGGGCTGTGTTCACTCGACAAATGTCCAGTTAAAGGATATGTGTGTGTCAATCCATAGATTCATAGTTTTACTCTGAAACAGCCACGAGATTTCCCCCTGAGAGTGGGCAATGTGTTGACAAGTTAGAACATACATAACCAAATGCAAACATTTATAGAACATCCAACACCTTTTCCCTATGAGCTGAAGAGAAGAAACAGCATTCACACCAATGGCCCATGGTTTTAAATAGCCCTGATTTCATTCCTCTAAGCCTCCTTTTAGTCACTTGAAATCACCTTTCAGTAACAGGAAATCACCAGAGATGCAAGAAAAGATTTCTATATAAGGTTGTTCCTTTTCGGGTTCTTCACACACACAAAGCAGCTTCCGACATTACCAACATTGGGGAAATGGATGAATGAATATTTGGACATTGCATCATGGGAAATTATGCAGCCATCAAAAAGAACACATTCAAGGAATATACTCAGGAAAATGGTTATGATTGACCAAAGTAAGACAAGCAGAACACAACGCTGCATATATTGATGCCAACGTGATAAGGCTGATATGTTTATACACACAGTTACCAATGTTCCCCCTCTAAATAAATTATCACCTATGTACTTTATTGCTTTTTCCAACTTTTCAAAGTTTAACATGTATTACTTTTATAAACAGAAAAGATTCATTTATATTCGTTGTTGTCAAAGAATATAACGATCAAAAGCTACCTTAGCTGCCTCTTGGATTGAGGCCCACCATCCTCAAATTATGTCTCTACCTGCTACCCCATGTCCAATCATCACCATAGTCTCACCATTTTATTAAAAAGGATTTGTGTTGAGTCTTACAGTCACTGATGAAATAAAAAACTCAGCTAAAACCTCATTGATTTAAAGCTACCCATCAAAAATCTGAAAGAATTCAGATAGTTTTCCACACTACTGTTTCTCTCTATAAGGGTTTACTAAGCAAATTAATCATGTGAGTAAAAACTAATGAGGAGACACACATAAAATATTTCTTCAAGTTCTGGCAGGCAATTCTGAAGTATAAAGTAATATTTTAGCTATATATGGATCTTCTCCATCCATTCCAATGGGTCCCCCGTGTACGTCTCCACAGAGGGCACTTTCTTAGCCAGATCAAAAAGAAATATAACAGAGGAGTTAAATCTATGAAATTACAGGCAACCTGCTTCTGTCTGAGTCTTGGTTCTATGTCTTAGTGCCCACGTGAATTTCATAAAATCGCTGAACAGATGTCTCAGTTTTTCATTTGTATAATGCAGGTAATGAGAAAAGCTCTCTGGTCAAGCTTTAATGAAACCTTTCATTCATTCATTCATTCATTCATTCATTCATAATCCGGAACAAAACATTCCTGGGCACAGTACCAGTCACTACAGGTAGCATGGTGACTGTGACAGATGAATTCCTGCCTTTGTGTAATGTCCATCTCATTTGGAGAGAAATACAGTTTACCAGGTGACCATAAACACTGTGGTTTGAAGTGATGTTAAAAAAATCATAAAGAGAAATAAATCAAGATAAAGAACTAGAGCATGGGGGGTTGTGGGTGTGTTTTAGATAAGGGGGTTCATGAAATTGTGTCCAAGCATGAGCTGGGAGGAGAATGCTCCTGTGCGCCAAAGAAAAAGATCAGAAGGGAGAGTTTGGTGAGTTTATGAAATAGCAAGGAAGCCCTTGCTCGTGTGCAGAGAAAGTCGGGAGAGCTTAGCAGCCAGTGAGAGAGAGGAAGGCAGGGAGTTGATATCCTGAGAGTTTGGGATTTATTTTACCTCCAACTTAAGCTCCTAGAAATATCTGAAGCATGGTATGCTGAGTTCTCATTGTGTTTTTTAAATATCCCCTGGCCCCTGTGCAGAGAATCGGTCATAAAAATACAAGATTACATGTAGGGGACAGCAAGGAGACTGTTGAAATAATTCAGGTGAGCAGTGCTGACAGTTCTCACTACATATGCGCAGAAGGGGTCCAAGAAGTCGTTGACTTAGACGCAGTTAGAGAGAACAGTGACAGGATTTATGGATGGATGGACACATGGTTGTCAGGAAAAGATATGTCAGAGGATAGTATCCATGTTTGGGGCTGAGCAATATGAATGGGGACACCATGACTGAGCGCGGAAGGTGGTTGGAGCAGATTTGAGAGGGAAATCAAGAGTCCAGTTGACCTTGCCAACATTGAGGGACTCCTTCTGCAGCTGGGTGAGGGTTGAGTAGGCAGTTAGACCTATGCGTCCTGATACGTACATTTGGCCACCACCTGGGTACGGGTGGTATTTAAAGTCATGACATTAGAGGAGATGACCTAGTATGTCGGTGCAGATAAAAGGGTGAGGGCTTAAGGACATGTCAACATGTAGAGATCAAGATTAAATGAAGTGGACAAAATATGAGACTGAGAAGAAGCAGCCACCAAAAAAGCTTGGATGACAAGGAGTGTGGTGTCCCAGAATCCAAGAAAAGAAAGGGGAGTAATATATATTATAGAAACTACTCCGCATATTTGAGAGTTCCCTTGAGCGAGTCACAACTGCTCTTTTATGTTCAGGCAGTGTTTCTCATGCTTTATACAGCACTCTTCCTCCCTCCCTTCCTCCCTCCTTCCTCCTTTCCTCCTTCCTCCTTTCCTTTTTCCCTTCTTTCTTCCTTCCTTTCTTCCTTCCTGCCTTTGCTCTTTCTTTCTTTCCTTTATTTTAATATCATACAACCATAAACTCAAACTCACCTTTCAAAATAAAAGCAAGGACCTTGACAATAACTATTTCTAACCATATGTCCCATATGCCATCCAATTCCCTGCCTCCTCTCCCCCACGGTGATCAGCACCCTCAGTGTTCTGTTCATCATTAACTTGTTCTTTGTTTCATAGATTTAGAGCATCTATGTGTATTCCTAAAAAAAAAAAATTACTTTTAATTTGCTGATTTTAAATATTATTTTACAAGTGTCATACTGCTAAATATATTTTGGACTTTTTCCATGAAACATCATATAGCTAATATTCAGCCTTTTAGCTATGGAGCGCTGCAATGAATTGTGACTGCTGTCTAGTATTTCACCATAGCTTGTTCTTTGACCCTCCCACGGACAGGCCGTTCTGTTATTCCTAAATTTCGGCAATTGTGAGCAGTGCAGCTATGGTGTGCTTGCATATGTCTGCCATTGTATATGTGTCCGAATGTCTTTCAAGACTATTCCTAGAAACAGAATTGCTACAGCTGTTGGTTTTGTGAAGACTCGCCTTTAGGAGGTAATGTCAAATTGATTTTCGAAGTCCTTACATTCGTTTTCCCTCACCAGTAATACATAGAAGATCCTGTGAATTGTATAATATATCACCTTGGAATTTTCAGAATTTTTAAGTGTTGCCAACTGAAACGATATAAAATAGATCTTTGTGGTCATGGTTTACATTTTCCTATTACCAAGTGTTTTGAACATTTCTTTATATGTTGATTGACCTTATTATTTGTACTTCGTTTGTCCACTTTTTGAAATGATTACTTGATTTTTATGTTAATGCTTTGTTAGGTGTGTATATTGCAAATATCTTCCTTCTCCTAGTTCATGGATTGTCCTTTTATTTTTTTTTAAAGGGTATTTTGGTTAATTTTAGTAAGTTAACGTTTTTTATCCTTTGTCAATACTTTTGTGTCTTGTTTAAAGGTCTATTTAATTCTCAAGAAGTAAAGCATATTCCCATTTATTTTTGACAAATATTTTTAGTATTTTTGTTTTACATTTGAGACCTTAATCCATCTAGAATTAATCTTTGTACATGGCGTGAGATAGGGATGCAATTTTCCATTTTTACATATAGATAACCACTTTCTGATTGATTTTTGAAGTCTATTCTCCACTCTGTCATCTCACATGCTACTCTGATGTGTACCAAAATCCCCTGCACATGTAGACGGATTTCCCCCTGATAGCCCATGGGTCAATGTGTCATTCTCTGTTCTATTTCCACACTCCTGTGATGTCTGTAGTTTCATCTAGTCAAGCTTTAGTGAAACGGGCCTGCAGGGAAGGGCAGTTGGGGGGGACCCAAGCCTGCAGGGGAGAGCAGTTGGGGGGACCAGCAGTTGGGGGGATCAATGCTAATCTCTGGTTATCGCCACTTCCTACTTTTCCCCTTCAGAAGAGTCCTAGCTAGCTTGGAGGTTTAATCTTTACTCTCTGGTATATATTTTAGATATCACTTGTCAAGTTCCATAATTGGAACTACACGAAATGGAGAGATCAATTTAGGTGACATGAATACCTTTATGATAGTAATGTTTTCTATCTATGAATATGGTATATGTCTTCCTTTATTTAGATACTCTTTACTACTTCTTATTAAAATTTTTCTAGTGTGTTCCTTACAGTTTCCTCTCTTTTTCCCCTGTGGTTCTTCCAGAGTGTTTTTTGGTAAAGGGTGCAAGAGTATGTTTCTTCAAAACCTTGGCGACAACCAAACCCAAAAATTATCTATCTCTCACTCTGCCTTTTTGCCTCTACTAATGATGCCTGTCAATGTCAGCTCACATCATGCAGTTTCACACCTCAGTTCATAGTGCCTCCGCCGCTTTTAATGCCCTGTGTTCTCTTCTCATCTTGGTTTACACCTATTCATTCACTAACATGTAGCTGTACCATACCTTTACCAGGAGAGCTTTTTTGACCTTCCAGCCTGGGTGAGTTTCCCATGATTACTTGTGTTTGCATCTTACACAAGTCTTTCACATTTCAATTGACCTGATCCGAGGAGCTTGTCTTACCCATTACACTATGAGCATAAGGACCGTATTTCATTTGCCTTGAGTTTTCCAGTGTCTTACACAGACACGGTCCTTTAAATGTTTGTTCAGTTAAGCTGCCAAGTCGTCTTAGTAATCCAGAGGTCATAGGGCAGGATCTGGGCCAAGTCAACATCATTAAGTGGAATTATTCTGGAAAAACAGCTAAAGAACCTGAATCTTATCTTTCCTTATCCCTAAAACAATGTGAAAGCATTGATGGGTGGTTCTCTCTGAGCATCAGACCTTTCACTAACCACGGGGGCACTATTCCTGGCCTCCATATCTAGTTGAAAGCTCTGAATTTTAAAAGAGGGGAACACATGTAGAAAGTGATGAGTGTTCTGAAAATACAAGGATGAACACTACACAGGATGCACAGGGCTTTGGTTTTACTAATCCCACCACAGGCATCAGCCTTTCAGAAAAGAATAAGGATGCGTTTTGTAGCACTAACACTCTTAGAGGGGCATCAGATTTTCATAAGCATAGCAGTGAATCTCTCTCTCTCTCTCATATGGAAAAATAATACAATAGTTAATATATATATATATGTGTGTGTGTGTGTGTGTGTGTACATATATATATATATATATATATATATATATATATATATATATATATATGTCCTCCCATGCTGCCCATTTTGTGGTGGCCATCTTGTGTCCACATGGGGGGAGCCATCTTTGACCATATCTTGTGTGTTGGAGTGATGGTCAATTTGCATATTACTCTTTTATTGTGTATATATATATGTATATATACACATATATATAAGTATATATATGTATACATATACATATATATATACAATAAAAGAGTAATATGCAAATTGACCATCACTCCAACACACAAGATGGCTGCCCCCATGTGGTCAAAGATGGCTCCCCCCATGTGGACACAAGATGGCCACCACAAAATGGGCAGCAGGGGAGGACAGTTGGGAGGGACCAGGCCTGCAAGGGAGAGCAGTTGGGGGGGACCAGGCCTGCAGGGGCGGGCAGCTAGGGGTGACCAGGCCTGCAGGGGAAGGCAGTTAGGGGTGACCAGGCCTACAGGGGAAGGCAGTTAGGGGCAAACAGGCTGGCAGGTGAGCAGTTAGGCATCAATCAGGCTGGCAGGGGAGTGGTTAGGGGGTGATCAGGCTGGTAGGCAGAAGCAGTTAGGCGCAATCAAGAAGGCAGGCAGGCGAGCAGTTGGGAGCCAGAAGTCCTGGATTGTGAGAGGGATGTCCGACTGCCCGTTTAGGCCTGATCCTACTGGGATTGGGCCTAAACCAACAGTCAGACATCCCTTGATGGGTCCCAGATTGGAGAGGGTGCAGGCTGGGCTGAGGGACACCCCCCCATGCACAAATTTTGTGCACCAGGCCTCTAGCCTCTAGTGACTGTTCCACTGTTTGACCAGTAGCTATGATACACACTGACCACCAGGAGGCAGACACTCAACATTACAGGCATGGAAACATGGAACAGACTGATGAATCTCAGAAGGAAGTGGGGAGGGGAAAGGGGATTCATACACTGGTGGGGTCCCTCAGCTTGGCCTGCAGGGATGGGGCCAAATCTGTGCATGGGGCCTCTGACATCCCCCAAGGGGTCCCAGATTGTTAGAGTGTGCAGGCCAGGCTGAGGGATCCCACCAGTGCACGAATCCATGCACTGGGCCTCTAGTAAGAATATGAGAATATACTCCGTGTTTTGCCTACTCACAACTGTAAACTGACCTTTTCCCAACTGTGTATATTATATATTAAGTATACATTATATATCTATATATGAAAATGTAAAATATATTATATTAATTATATGTCTATATATACTGATATATTAGTTATATTATCCTTAATTGTCCGGTAGTCTTTGCTAAGAAGCTATTAAAAAATGATGAGACACTAAGACTGGCCTTTTTTATTTTAAGAATGTAACCACTATTTAAACAGTGAATTAAAGATTCATTGTATTCTATTATTTAATAGCATTTATAAAGACCTCTTTATATTGCTTCAATGAAACAACGTTTAAACTATACATTAAAGGTCCAATTCTATTTTATAATGTCCTTAATCGAATTTGGGGGCAAATTTCCTATCACTGAGCACTGTTAACATTTGTATGAAAGACGTGGTTATTCTGACAAAGGAAGCAGCAGTGGCTGTAGCGGCAATGGTCACATTTTCCCAAGAGGGAAAGAGTCCTTAACCTAGGCCAGGAGATTTGAAACGCAACTCTGGGGACTCCCTGGGTCCTGACATGGGGACTTGGGTCACCGTGGGGCGTGAGGGAGACTGGGCAGGCGGGAACAAGAAGTGTGTGTACTCTTTAATAATTATGCAGAGAAGTAAAGATAGGTTCCCAAAGATCCACGCTCCCACACCCCAATGAAACAAATGAGCACCCCAATAAAGCAATACATCACTGTATCTGCTCAGACTTCTTTAAACTAATGCCTCTGAGATCAAGTTGAATTCCCCTTTGTAACCATCCTTCCCTCTTTTTTTCCCAGGGAGGTCATTTGCATTTTGAAGTTGTTGCATATCTTTCCCGTCCATATTTTTTAACACTGATACTACATATCTTTTGTATCTATGAATAATAAACAGTATCGCTTGGTGTGTGTTTACAATTAAGGGAATGGGATCACACTGTATATTCCTCCTGCCACATCCTGTTACTCACTCAAACGTGTGCTTCAGATTTAGCCACGTTGATTCGCACAGATCCGGTTCATTCGTTTTAACAGCTGTGCATCTACAATCATCAGGGGTCTCGGTTGCAAACAACAGAAACCGACTCTAATTAAATTAAAAAGAAACGGATTTAATGAGAAGGACGTTGGGGCATTGACAGAAGAAGCAGACAGAAAGTCTGAAGAAACTTCCGGGAAAAGGACAGCTTCGTGGGGAGAGGCCAGGCAAATCACAGTCACGGTTTCACCAAAGAAAGTGTGGCTGGTGCCTCTGGACCGTGCACGCCACCAGCATGACCTTCACCGCTAACACCGCCACCAGCGCTGGGCTGTGCATGTCACCAGTCCTGGCAGCACTGCTGGCGCTGCTACAGTGTGCCAGCAACCCCGGTCCCGCGTTTGCTGCCGGTACCACTGGCCCGTGTGCGTCACCCCTGGCACAGCCACCTCTGCTGCTCGGGACACTGGGCAGCGGGTGCTGATCTGGCCTGGCCCGTGGGGACTGTCACCGCCTCTGCGCCCTCCATCTTCATTTCATATTCTACTCTCTCTATCATTTTCAGGCGCTGTTCCACGTCCTGAGAGCACAGCACTAGGGAAGACTAAGTATTGGTCCTCACGGGGCTTGCCCCCTGCAGGATAATAAATTGTATTCAAATCTGCATCTGCCTTTATATCTGATGACGTGCACTCGGACTCATCGTCCCCAGCAGGACTCTGGAGGCCCCTGTTCAAACTCACGTCTTCACGTTGCTCCACCTGCCAGGAAGCCAGAAGGAATATCTTCTCCCTTTTTGCATTTGCCCATTTTTTTCCTACCAAAATAGAGCGGTTGGTCTTGGCATGGCCATCTTTTCAATTCCAGACACTCACGCGGTAGTAAAATTATGTCCCAAGTTGTTTTCATTTGCACACTCCTGATCTGCAGAGAGAGAGATAAGTCCGTAGCGATTATATGCTCCCAGACTTTGACTCTTCTTTCAACAGTATTTATACCAGTGTTTCCATCAGCTTTATTGAGTCATCCTATATAATAAAGAGCTAATATGCTAATTAGACTGGACGGCAGAACGACCTTCCGGAATGACCTTCTGGAATGACCAGTGAAGGGGGGCAGGGCCACAAGGCGGCCAGGGCTGCAAGGGCCAGGACCCTTGCACAAATTTCATGCATCGGGCCTCTAGTAATTTACATAAAATAAAACTCGCCAGTTTTAGCGTATAGTTGATGTTTAGACATCTGTAAAAAGTCACCATCATGGAATACACTGTCTTCATCACCCCAACAAGTTCCCTCATGCCCAGTGTACTCCATCCCTGTCCCATCCCCAACTCCAGGCGACCACTGATCTTCCTGTGCAAATAGGTGTTTTAAATTTCATGTAAATGGGATCATAGTTTGTAGCTTTTGGTGTCTGGGTTTCTCCATTTAGCATAATGGTTTTGAGATTCGTCAATGTTGCTACAAATATCAGCAGTATGCTCCTTTTCATGACTGAGTAATATTCCATTGAAAAACCACAATTTGTTATCCATTTACCAGTTAATGAATATTTGGGTTGCTTTCCATTGTTGGGTTTTTTTGTGTGATTATAAATAAAGCTACTATGAATATTCAAGTACAATTCTTTGTATGGGGGCAGGTTTTTATTTCTTTGGATAAAAAGAGAAGGTAAGAAAGCTATGAGGTAAATATATTATAAGAAACTAGCAAATTATTTTCAAATAGCTGCAACATTTTGCATCCCCAGCAACCAGGTATGAAAGTGGCCTTTGCTTGACATTTTCACCAGTACTTCCTATTATCAGTCATCTTAAACTTAGCTATTCCTGGAGGTGTGCACCTTTGCTTTGTAGTTTTAATTTGTTTTCCCTGAAAGACAAATCGTTTTGAGTTTTTTCAGTGTATTTATTTCCCATCCTGTATTTTCTTAGGTGAAATGTCTGTTCAACAATTATGCCCACAGTATTTTAAATCAGGGTATTTTTCTTTTTATTGTTGAGTATGAGAGTTCTGTAGATAGTCTGAAGACAAGTCTTTTGTCAGACAAATGCTTCGTAAATATTTTCTCCTGGTCCATGGCTTGCCTTTTCATGTTCTTAACAGTTCTATGAAAAGCAAAAGTTTTTAATTTTTATGGTTTCATTTATGATTATTTTTTCCTTTTTATGGTTCATGTGTTTTTGTGTTCTATCTAAGAGATCTTTGCCTAGTTCAAGGTCCCAACTTTTCTCTTTATTTTTTTTTTCATTTTTATCTAGAAGTTTAATAGTTTTAGCTGCTGTTACATTTAGGTGCGTGATTCATTGCGAAGTCATTGTTTATATAGTGTGAGGTAAGGCTTCAGCTCCGTTCTCTTCCATCTGGATGTCCGATTATTCAAGCACCATTTGTTGAAAAGACTATTCTTTCCCTTTTGAATTGCTTCAGATGCTTTGTTGAAATTCAATTGACCATATATTGAGGATGTATTTTCCACTTTCCATTATTTTCCACTGACCTATTATGTCTGTCTTTACACTAACAACACAATGGCTTGATTACTGCCGCTTCATAGAAAGCTTCAAATCAGGGACTGACATTCCCCAAAACTCTATCTTAAGTGCTTTGCATTTCCATATAAATTTTGGAACCAGCTTGCTGATTAAAAAAACAAAAAACACCATCCTACTGTGATTTTGATTGGGATTTTGGGGGGGATCTAGAGATGAATTTAAGGACATCTAATTGAATAATACTGAGTCTTCCAGTCCCTAGCATGCTTTATCTCTTAGTTTATTTACTATAGTTTTTTGTAGGTTTTTAGTGTACAGATATCACAAATATTTTGTTAAGTTTTTCCCAATGTGTGTCATATGTTTGATCTTTGATTAAATGGTATTATTTAAATTTCATTTTTTTAAAAAATCCTCACCCAAGGATATGTTTTTATTGATTGGAGAGAGAGAGAGAGAGAGAGAGAGAGAGAGAGAGACCAATGTGAGAGAGAAACATTGATTGGTTGCCTCCCCTACACACTCCGACCTGGGATCAAACCAGCAACCTACGTATATTTCCTGATGGGGAATCAAACCCGCAACCTTTTGGTATATGGGATGATGCTCCAACCAACTGAACTACCAGGCCAGGGCAAATTTTAACTTTTAATTGTTCATTGCTTGTATGGAAAATATATTTCATTTTTGTACACTGACTTTGTATCTTAGGGCTTTGTTAAACTCACTTATAAGTTATAAAATTTCTTTTATATTTTTCTTGGAATTTTCTTCACAGACAATCATGGTTTACTCCTTTCTTTCCAGCTCGATGCCTTCGATGTCTCTTTCTTGCCTAATTGCAAAGCTAGGACCATCAGGACAATGTGAAATAGCAGTGGGAGGCGTGGTTCTGATCTTTAGGGAAAAACATCCTGTCTCCTGCCATCCAGTATTGTGTTAACTCTAGTTTGTCCCTGGGTTCCCTTTATCAGGTTGAGGAAGTTCCTTCCATTCCTAGTTTACAAGGAGTTTTTTGGTGGTTTGTTTTTATAGTTTCTTTGTCTTATCATGAATAGGTGTTAAATTTAAAAAATATATTTCTGGCCCAGCCAGCATGGCTCAGTGGTTGAGTGTCGACCTATGGCCCAGGAGGTCACAGTTCGATTCCCAGTCAGAACACATGCCTGGGTTTCAGGCTTGATCCCCAGTGTGTGTCTCTCTCTCTCTCACTCTCTCTCTCTCACACACACCTCTTAAGTCAATAAAAATTTATTTTAAATAAATAAATAAAATATATTTCTATATCTACTGATTGTCCCTTTTAGCCTGCTATTATATTGAATTGCATTGATTTTTTACAATTGATTTACTTTTTTATTTTACATCAATTAATTTTACAATGTTAAGCCAAACTTGCATTGCTAGGGTCAGCTCCTTTGGGTTGGTGCATTATGACTTTTTGTATGTGTGTTGTTGGATTTGATTTGCAAGAAGAAATTTCTTATGGAATCTTACCTCTGTGTTGTGGAGGGATATTGCTCTGTATTTTTCTTGAAGTGTAATAAAGATGAAGATGTCAGGTTCAATTATGATCGTGCAAGACTCATAAAAAGAGTTGAGAAATATTCCCTCACCTCATACGCTCTGTATACATGGCCGTAGAATTGTTTAGAGGTCTTTAAATACTTGGCAGAATCCAGCAGTGAAGTTTATGGGCTAGAAATTGTTATTATTTTATTTGTGGGTTTTGTTTGGCTTTTTAAACTACAAATTAGGTTTATATAATAGATACGGGAATTTTCAGATCATGTTCCTGAGTGAGTTTGATACTTTGTATTTTTCAATGACTTTATTCTTTTTACCTGTTTTTTGGCCCTGAAATTGATCATAATATCTTATTATTGTCCTTTTCATATTTTTGCCATTGTTGGGAATGCTACCTCTTTCATTCCTGCTAAAAGTAATTTAAGTCTTCTCTCTGTATTGACTTATCCACTTGTCTAGAGATTAATCAATATAATTATTTTTTTCAAATAAGTAGATTTTGGCTTCATTGCTGTGTTGTTGTTTTTTTCTATTGTTTTTCTGGCGTTGCTTTCCAGTTTTATTGCAATTTCTTCTTTAAATGGTTATTTAAAAGATTGTTTAATTTCCCCATATTTTAGGATTTCCTAGATATTGTATATTATTGATTTCTTGTTTAATTTTGGTATGGCTAGATATCCATATTATTGAATTGTGTTATTTAAATCTTAACTTTATTGAGACCTTTTTACAGTATAAGTTGATACTAGACCCTCTTTTTTCTTCATTTCCCTTATTAGTGTATCAAAAGTATTTATGAAAAAGGTGTACTGAATTTTATCAAATTACCTTTCTGCATCAAGTGAGATGCTTATACATTTTTTTCAATTTTAATGTGCAGTTTATTTTAATAGACTTTATGATATTAAACATATATTGCATTTCAGAGGTAAATCCAGTATACAGGGTTTTAAAACACAACTGAATTTGATCTATTTTATTTGTGATTTTTGTCTCTGTCTCAATACCAGTGACCTATAATAATTCTCTCCTTGCACTGGTCTCCAGTTTTGGAATCAAGCTAATGCTAGTAAGTGGGATAGTTTTCTTTTTTTTTCTTTACTCGGGAACTATTTGTAAAAGACATAGTTTATTGTTCCCCTGAAAGCTTGGTAAAACTCATGACCCAGTGGCTTTCTAGAAAAGATACATTGATGTTCTATATGCCACCAAGTATTTGTGTGTGTGTGTGTGAGGTAGTAATTGGTTTATTTAGATATTTGATTCTTTCATTTCAATTCTATTCATTCATATTATTTCAATAACTAGAGGCCCAGTGCATGAAAATTCGTGCACTTGGGGTAGGGGTGTGTCCCTCAGCCTGGCCTGAGCCCTCTCACAGTCCAGGTCCCCTCAGGGGATCAGGCGTAAGCTGGCAGTCAGACATCCCTCTGGCAGCCTGGGAGCCCTTGGGGGATGTCTGATTGCCAGCTTAGGCCTGTTCCCCCAGGGGGAGCAGGTCTAAGCTGATAATCAGAGTTCCTTAGCACTACCGAGGAGGTGGGAGAAACTCCTGCCACCACCACTGTGCTTGCAGCCATCAGCCCACTTGTAGCTGAGCAGAGATCCCCCATGGGAGCACACTGACCACCAGGGGGAAGCTCCTGCATTGAGCGTCTGGCCCCTGGTGCTCAGTGCACATCATAGCCACTGGATGTTCCTGGTCGTTCCACTGTTAGGGTCAATTTATATTACCCTTTTATTATATAGGAGGATTATCCCTTTCATATAAATTAACTGTATCAGTTATTCACAAAATCTCTATTGTGCCTCTTACTAACCTTTTTGTTCCTAATATTTTTGTGAATTTTGTCATTTCCCTCTCAATCTGACCAGAGATTTTTCTGTTTCAATAGTCTCTTAAAGAACCAGCTTTGGTTTCATTGTCTTTCTAGTTTTCCTAATATCTGCTTGTCTTTATTATATCTTGGCTTCTGTTTTCTGTGGGTTTACTCTATTGCTCTTTAATTTATTAAACTAAGTGCTTGCTTCATTAATTTTTAAACTTTAATATTTCTTTATATACACCTTAAAAGTTACAAACTCCCATCTCACACTTCAATTTTACCCAACAGATTTGTATAAATAATGATTTTGTCATTTAGTTTTAAATAATTTGCTATATACATTATGTTTTCTAATTTGTTTCATGAATTATTAAGTTGCCTTTTTTCTCTTTTAGTGTCTAAACATATGGTGAGCTTGGAAGATACCATCATTTCATTAATCTCTGATTTTCTTGCAATGTGGTTAGAAGGAATAATCTATTTGATGTAATTTTTGGTACTGGTTGCAATTTTCATTCTAGATTCTTACTTGGTCAATGTTTGTAAACAACACATGGATGCTCTTAAATGTATTCTCTGCCTTTTTATGTGCACCTTAAGCTTTTCAGTATGTTGTTCAAATTTCTTATATCCTTACTAAGTTTTATCTTTCCTTTATTAAAATATCTCATTCTGACTCTAGATTTACCAATGTCTCTTTATAACTCTGTAAACTTTTGCTTTACACAGATAATAGTTATCTTACTAGTTGCATTAAAGTTCATGATTATCATATAATCTGATAAAGTGTTCCTTTTATTATAAGTCACAACCTTCTAAATTCCCATTGATAATTTTGACTTGACATTTATTTTTTCTTATATTACTTTGGAATATCTATATTTTATTAGCATGTGTCTGATATATTTTTTTTCCATTCCTTCACTTTCAAACATTCTGCGTTATTGTATTTGTAAGTGTCTCACAAATAGCATGGAGCGAGGCATTGCTTGGGGGACACTGCCTTTATGTTTACTGTCTTCCAGCTCATGAGCTAAATATTATTGCATAGGACAGGCGCTAAACCAGGCATGTTTAATGAAAGACTTACCAACACCTGCAGCCACAGAAGTAAGAACAGGCAGATTTGACTCCACAGCCCAGATCCCCCACAGTTAATTCAGGAGACTTCTCTTTGCTCCCTCCATGTGTATGCAGAGAAGGAAAATACTTCAATGTGGAAAACATACATGAAGATGGAAAGGCCACCTGAGAAAAAAGAAAGAGCCACTGGATGCTGACCGTGTTCTCTGTGTGAGCACAGTCACGGCATCACCCTCTCTGGCCCTCCATTTGCCATGCTTCTGGACCAACCAAAACATGCATATTCCCTTCATATAATTAGCATTAAATCCATCTTAAGCATTAAGAAATGCATGTTCTCTGAGGAAACATATTTGCTCAAGATAAAAATATCCTAGACCAGTGGTCGGCAAACTGCGGCTCGTGAGCCACATGCAGCTCTTTGGCCCCTTGAGTGTTCTAACGCCACTTCTTCAAAATAGACTCGCCCAGGCCGAAAACCGACTTCTGCGCATGGGCCATGAAGTTTCAATCGCACTATACGTGCCCGTCCGCACGTGGTATTTTGTGGAAGAGCCACACTCAAGGGGTCAAAGAGCCACATGTGGCTCGCGAGCCGCCGTTTGCTGACCACTGACCTAGACAATGCTCTTTTTGTTATGCAATATAATCGCCTGTTAAAGGCACCTGTATTGGGCTTAATTGTGTCCCCAAAAACTCCTGGGTTGAAATTCTAACCCCCAGTGCCTCAGAAGGAGGTCCTCTTTAGAAATATGTCTTTACAAATGTAATTAGTTAATGAAGTGATGATTGGGGTCCCGGTGAGAAGGGGGACCTTGGACCCAGACATGCATACGCGCTAAATGGCATGTGAAGATAAAGGCAGAGGTGGAGATCATGCTTCCGTAAGCCAAGGACCAGCTATGACGGCCCACAAACCATGAAAAGCCGGGAGAGAGGCAAAAGCGAGATTCTCGCTCACAGCCTCCGAAGGAGCCAGCCCTGCCGACCGACACCTTGGTCTTGGACTTCCAGCCTCCAGAACTCTGAGGCTGAACCTTCCTGCTGAGGAAGCCAATCAGATTGTGGGGCACTGTTGCCGCAGCCCAGGAAACAAATGCAGCAGCCCCCATTATAACTAGAAAACTTCTTGCTGAAGATCCATGTCTGCCTTCTGTCTGTACACACACATGCATGCATACACACACACATACATGCATACACACATACATACATACATGCCTTCTTACAGACATACCAGGGAGCAGCGCTGCCTTAGAGAAGACATGTATGAAATCTGCCCATCTCCTTGGAAGAGCTACCAGATGGTCAAATGGAAAAGGGAGGACCCTGGGTGGGTCAGAAACCTCCAGTTTGGACATTAATTTAGATAAAAACCTTCCATGCAGGCTTTTGGAGTCATTCACATGGTGAGGGGGTTACCAACCTCATCAAGCCTGGCTTGACTGAACATCACATTTTCAAACTATTTTGCCAAGAAATCTGCATTTATAACAACATAATTAATTTGATTGCCCAATGTTTATTAATCAAAAGCATATATATAACAGGATATGCAATAAAATCACTTCTTCCAAATTCCTATGATGTCACCAGCAGCCAATCAGGGCTGAAAGGAACAAGCTTGTGGATTAAGTGCTAAAGTCCCTGCACAGCTGGACCAGATGAGCGGGGGCCCGGCAGGGTGGCCCTTGGTGGCCGGGGGCCAACATCTGCCCAAAACACCCCACGTGGCCTGAGCCGCGCCCAGCTGGCCCATCTGGCCCGATGTCATGTTCCCTGGCAAGTGGCGGGTGACAGCGGAATCCTTTCCTCTCACTGCTCCAGCCTGGGGTTCCCTCCCAGGGGGGCATGGGAGAGGGGACAGCTGGACAAGGACAGGGAAGGGCTAGAGAGCCCAGCAACGGTTCTGGCCGTGAAATTCAAGGCCTCGTCGTGGCTGCTGCAAGAAGAGAGGCCACGTCCCGAGACTGCAGTGACCTTCTGCATGGAGCCCGCAGCCTCCCCATCGCCTTCACACAAGCTGCGGGCCTGGGGATCGGGTCCTCACACAAGTTGCTGAACTTCTCTGGACCTTCCCCCAACCCCCTTTGTTATCTGAGAGATTGCTCAGAGCTAAGGTACAGAGGGGGTCTAGGTCTGGACTTTGGAAAGGCAGATGATTCTGGAAGGCAGAGGGATCAGGGTGTGCAAAGTAGGGGGAAGAGAGAAGCGGGGGGTGGGTCCTCGAGGTCTGGAGGGAATGGCATGCTCAGGTACGTTGGCGCTGAGCCGGGGGTAAGCGATGGGCCAGTGGGGCCTGGCAAAGAGATGCAGGAATCGGCAGAGGATGGAGAGGCCCCCTCAGTCAGCCCAGGACCTCAAAGAGCAGACAGGCCGTGAGCTCAGTACCCCCGTCCCAGGGAGCAGTGACCACCGTGGAGGCCAGCAGGCTGGCACCACATCTGAGTGCATCACTCACCAGCTCAGGGCAGAGAGAGTGGCCACCCTGTGCCCAGGCTCCTCAGCTGTGACATGGTCGACTGTGGACGCGGGCTTCTGGATGGAGGCAGGGCCTCAGAGCTGTCAGCACCTCCCTTGCCTCCCCAATCCCGCCCCAGCGCGGAAGAAGCTTCCAGAGCAGCGCTTCCAGCCTCGCTCTGAGCAGGAGGGTTGCCCCCTCCAGGGCAGGCCTGCCGTCTGTCCCCAAGCCTCTGCCCCGACCCTAACATCTCAGACTGGGACAGAAAGACAGGGCTACGACACACCAGGCTGTCCCTGTCACGGAGAGAAAGCTGTGACCATTCACCCATGCGCTGAAGAAAACAAAACAAAACAAAACAAATGTCAAAACAAAACGAACAAACAAAAACTGAACTGCCATCACCATTTTTGTCCGTTTCCCTTGTAGCTGCAAGCATTCAACCTTTGGGATGTTTCTAGAAAGTTTGCTCAAAAAAAGGAAGTCAGCCTGTTTTGCTCAACCAGAGTATTTGTTCTCCTTGTCCCCTCAATTCTGAAGTCACAAGCTTCCAGGGCCCCCAAATCCTCTCAGCCGCTCCTCGACGTCTCGCTCTGTGTCTAGATTTCTGGACCAGTTTCCTTTGCTCTGAGCCCCTGTGGAAAAAGATGCCACAAAGCACGCAGCCGGGGTCACTCCCCGATCTGGATGGGCAACTGGAAGTTTTCAATCCGACACGTATTGGCTGTTGAGCCTCAAAATCCCAATTCCCCAAGCAGGTTGTCCTGCGAGAGAAGCCCGTCAAGTGAGAAGGTGGAGTTTTCCCCATGACCTTCCCGGCGCCCAGGCCACGAAGGTCACCATGATCCCGAGGAAGGAGAGAATAAGGGGATGACTTTCTGACATCACCCGTTTGCCTAGGAGTCCGTGGCTGGCCCTTCTCTTCCCTTCCATGGCCTCATTCACACGGAGCTGGGTCTGGTATTGGCCCCCTTTGACCCATGAGGAGGAGGAAGGCGAGGCTGTGGGTGGGTGAGAAGAGTCGGAAAGCGGATCCTCGGCCCCAGTGGACCGGCTCCGTCCAGGCTGGCCCCGGGCTCTGTTTGGAGAGCTTTGTCTTGGAGCGTCAGGTGCTGGTCACAATCCAGGGAAACTGCTCTCCCTCCCAGGGGCGGGGCGGCTTGGCAGGGAGGCGGCCAACTGCTCCCTTGGTCGAGGAGATAATGATGCTCAGAGCTGTGTATCGAGCATCTTTGAATGGCAGGCCTCAAATTCCTAATTAACGAACCCCGTGGTCTGGTGGCTCTCCTAAGAGTCCAGCCATATCAGATGGCCGGCATTCTTCCCCGGTCTATCTCTCCCCAAAACCTGTGCTCCGGGCCTGCTGAATGGAAGATTCGGAAGACAGTAATTAATGAATGGGAGGGGAGGAAAGACCGGCCCAAATCCCCAGGGCGCCCAAGAATGAAAGTGGGGTTTTCTGCCAACGGGGGGCCTGCGTGGACAATGCGCCGTGAGGAAAGGGCTGGGGATGCTCAGCTGTTCCGCATTACCCAGGAACGCGGGGCTGCGGTTCGGGGCCACCTGGCACCCAGCTGCTCCCAGCCTACGGTCCCAGAATCCTGCCCCGGGGGGCCCCGCAGACACCAGCTAACACAGCGCTGCATTGTCCATACCTGGCTGCGGTCACCCAGCCCCATGAGTGACAGATGCGGGACGCAGACCCAGGTCATCCAGGATGGCCTGTCTCTCAAGTCGTGTTCCCTGTGCCCAGTGCTCCAGCCGTAACTGACACTATGGATCCTGTCCTTTTGTGCAGGGCACTGTCCTTGCTCACACTGTCCCTCTCCTCCCTTCTCCTCCAGTAGAATCTCAGGCCATCTGCCAAGTGTAAGCCCACGCTCACCTGCTTGGAGAAGCCTTCCTTTATTTGCTTTCCCTCGGTGCTGAATTAGTTGCCTTCTTCCATGCAGCCTGCCTGGATTCAACACCTCCATGGTGACACCCTTCATGCGGCATTGAAGTTGTCCATGCCCCCGCCCCCGTGTCTGAGCTGCACACTGAACAACGAGCTTCTGGAAGGCGCTGCCTGGTTGCCAAGCCCTTTCCATGCCCTGCCCCTGAACAAAACTCATAAAATGTTAAATCAATGATGTCATTCCTTGTGTCTAACTCTCCCACCTCGGAGTGAAGCGCTTGCTGTGTGCCTCCTCTTTGACAGTCACTGTACCCCCTGCAGGGTGTCGAGTTCAAGCAGACACACCAGGATCCCCTGGAATCTCACATGGTTCAGGGTCCTGCAGAGCCTGAGCTAAGGACTGGCCCATGAGGAGTTTATTGGGGACAAGAGACAGGAAAGGGAAGACAACAAAAACGGGGTCTCCTACCCAAGCAAGGTAACCTAGCAGGCCATGGGCTTAGCCCCCCGGGGGAACTCAGGGCATAGGACACGACATGCCTGGGAACTACCTGCCCCAAAGCAGGGACGAGGAGCCGGGGACTCATCCACCACTCGCTGGTCCTCGCTGGAGGAGGGTGGCTTCCGACAGCATTAACTGTCCAGCATTTTCCACGTGGCACCCCCGTGGACTGAAGGTATTCTTCCTGCCGGGAAGGAGAGACCTCGACAAACATGGGCCAGTGTCCAAAGAAGACGAGGCGTTGGCACTTTCTTGGCATCTCCTGCATCCCGGCCATGGCCACCTATCTCCCAGCCTCACGCTGAGGCAGGGGCCACGCACAGCGGTGATACCTGGAGTCTGTGTTGACCCACTCCGTGATCTTGAACAAACCACTAACCCCTTCTCGGGTCTGTGACCGGATGGGAATGGTGATCAGGCCCACCAGGCAGGATGAAATGGACTGGGAGAGACCGTGTGTCAAGCAGCCAGGGGCATATCTAGAACCCAGAGGGCTCCCCGAGCTGGTTAACGTATGTGTACACTGTCATATCCTTAGCTCATTAGACCCTCCTACTGATCTGTGATGAAACTGGACCTGGTGGCGCTTAACCAAGGTGCCCCGTGTCCTCCAGGCATCTGAGCACAGACCTGGACTGGATCGGAGGCAGGAGGCAGCAGCTCACAGAGCGGCGTGGGGCGCCCCTAAGGACGGTGTCATGACGAAAGCCGGAGCCTGCGTTCTGTGTTTCTCTGGGTGCCTTGCCACCCATCCACAGAGCACGTGGCTGAGAGGGAGAATGAGCTCCCCACCCCTGGGCCTTGGAGCGTGGCCGCTGTTGCGGGGGATTTTGTGGCCCGGTCCCCCCCAGATTGAGACTATCCAACCCCAAGTGCCTGGGTTTCGAGGTACCCTCTAAGCTAAGGTGACCAGATTGCCGCGCTTTTGGCGGGACAAATTGTTAAAAATTGTTAAAAATCGGGACTGTCCCGCCAAAAGCGGGACGATCTGGTCACCTTACTCTAAGCTCAATGTTTCTCTGACGAATGTTTTATGGCCGGTGGGAAACGCAAATGCTCTCCAGGCTCCAAGGAACTCATTCAAATAGGGAACCTTGTCGGTCACATGAAACGTCCATTTAAAGGGTTTAATTTTATTTTTAAGTGACTTTGGAAGGAAGCTTCAACCTGAGGAGAAGGCTCAAAAGTAAAACTGATGGCTTCAGGGTGAAATTCGCTCCTTCGGCGGCTTAACTGTCTGGATAGAGAGAACGATGTCCGCCTGTCAGGCAGGAGGGCCAGGGAGCTGCAGAGAAAGACAGCAGGGGCCTCGCAGAGCCTGTGCCCTGGAGAGCGCAGGCAGGGCCGGGAGGGGAGGGGCCCGTACCCTCCCTGGGTCCCCTGCCTGCCGCCTGCCTGTGTCCTCCAAGTCCGGGAAAGGATTAGAAGGGCCCTGCGGTCCCCGGGAAACTGATGGGGATGCAAGGCTGGGGTTCTGCATGACGCGTCGATCACCCCAGCCAGCAGCTCTCACGTGTGCCCGTCCCTGTACTCGGCGCCTTACCTATTAACTTACGGAGCTTCCCAGGGCCCCATGAGGGTGGCTACCAACATCCCTGTTCTACAGATGAGGAAACTGAGGCCTGGAGAATTCAGTGCAACTAACCCACAGTCACGTGACCGAGATGTGGCAGACTCTTGGGCAGTCTGAGCCCTAACTGCCATGTCACACACCCCACAGCCCCAATCGCCTGTGACCCTCAGCACAGGGCAGCTAACGGGTGAGTTTGGGGTTCATTTAAAAGTGAGGTGACCAAGAACCTGAGAGGGACAATGACTTGTTCAAGGTCACACAGCCAGTGCATCGCACAGCTGGACCTGGAACCAGAGGCTGCTCACACCTGGCGGGAATGTGGAGGACCCCCGAGCTGGTTCATTTTCTTTCATGGTTCAGTTTCACTCCTGAATCAGGCATTTTAGTTTTTTGGTTTTTTTTAGTTGTTTTTATTATAATTAGCTTCTTAGGCTTTATGCTACTGTACCAACCTAGAGTAGTTAAAATACACTGAAAGTTGTGTTCGCTTTGTCATTTGTTCTGGATTTAAAAAAATAGGGCGGCCAAACTAAGTCACCTGAGAGAAGTTGGTATTATACAGCGTGTCCCCCAAAAATGTATACACACTTTAACAACTGATGTGATAGCTCAATTTTGAAAGTGAAATGTGTTTTAATACACACTGCCTTTTAATTATTCAGAGTGTGTGCATACATTTTTTTAGGAGACACCCTAGAGTGGTGGCCCAATAGCAGGTATAAACAAATCTGTATGTGTCTCTAAACTCATGCATAAGTGTTACTACAGACATGCTTTATGTATGCAAACATGTTACCTATGCATGAAGTGATACACACACCTCTCTTTGAATTGCTGAGAATCATTAACCATTAAGTTGGTCTCTGATGATATTCCTCTTGAGCATAGAGTTGCCCACAAAAAGCATCTTGTTGCAACTTTAATTCCTCATGTAGAGCCCCATTGCAGAATGAAGTTCAAAGCTTTGCCCTTGTGACTTTCAATGTAGAGCTCAACCTTACAAACATTGTTCATCTTCTTGGCCCACAGCATTTCAGACTATATTCTGTCTTTCCTGGTAAGCCAAGACAGGTACCTCTCATCCGGCCTCAAGGTCAGCTGCAGCTGCCTGCCCCTCTTTAGGAAAAGCTATCGGGGTCCTCAAAGTGAATGTTTTATACACCATAGAGCACAAGTTTTACATCCAGCCATCAAACCCAGAGTGCAGAAATCCACCCAGCCATTTTTGTTTAATGTGGCTGCAGAGAGAGAAAAAAAAATGTTTCATTTATTATATGGTTTTCTGTATACATCAATTTATTCTGCCAAGCATTGAAGGTAGTGTAAGATATAGACCTACACAGCTAATCTATCATTTTCATTCCAGAGGCCTTCATATTTTATCCCATTTGAAATGAAACACAAGCAGGTCATTATGTAAATAACAAAATGCAATGTGTAATTTCTTTAAAGAATATCTGATAAATTATCTGTAATCATTTTGGTATTGATCGAGGTTAATCAAATGAGCACTTACCTGACTATGGATGCCACATGTTAATAGTCTGCCCTAAAATAGAAGCCAGGGTCTGATGCAAATTTAGACGTGCACAGTGTCATGACCTCAGCTTTGCTTCTGAACATAGAAGAGACCGAGGACCATCTAGCTAGTCTCAAGGTCACTATTCTTTCCTGAACAGGAAGTTCATCTGTTGTCATGAACTCAATGAAGTTTCCTTTGAAACTCAAACTGATATCAAAAAGACATTGCTCCAAGTAATAATTTCAATTACATTCTCTAGTCACATTTCAGATCCGCCCTTAAAGAGGCTATATTAAAGAGAAACGTATTAAAGAGAAGCGTGTTAAAGAGAAACTCATATTTCTAAGTCAGTTTGAAACACTTAAGAAGAGTCATGATGAGGTTTTCTTCTCATTTTCCGTATGTGTGGGGAGAACGACTAATTTAAATGGTTGGCCTCCATCTCTTTCTCAAAGCCATCCCCTCAATCAATGTTTGGTTTGTCTTAAAGCCACCAGCCTCATCCATTCCCTCTGAATCTGTCCACTCAGAGAAGCTTCACAATGAAAGAAACACGGAGATCATTCAGAAAACTCATTTTCCAGATGGTCTAGCTGGAGACCAGCGAAGGAAAGGTAATTAGCCAGGAACACAGAGCAAGTCCGTGGCTGAGCTGGGAATAGATCCAAGTGATCTGAGACTAGGATGACCATCCGCTCCACCACACTACTCCACCCTAACTCAGAAGTGTTAACATATATGAAGAGGGTTGCATTCTTGCACTGCCTGCTTATCTGTCCCAGTCCTGGGCTATGGGTCCATGTTGTCCACTGTGACTTTCACATACCCCCAAACTTTACCCATCCTGAGCTTCTCCAGGGTAGCATTGCAAACCCTGCGTGGATGTCTCATTGTTAGCCAGTTTTCACGGTGTCCATGCCTGGAAAGGCTGCCCAATCAGACTGCGTTAGAGGAGAGCTTACAGTTTGTGTCAGCACATTTTGCCAGGAATAAGATGAATCTCAGAGTGACTCAGATAAGGGGGGTTAAAATAATTACAAAATGAAAACTAGGTCCTACTGAGCATTGTCTTCAAATAAAAGGAGAAGATTGGGATCTCATGAGGAATTAAAATTATATGCAACAGAGTGAAATGGGACCAAGTAGTTGGTCCTGTTATGCACTAACTGAAGACCTTTATATTCAAAAGATGATGTCTTATCTGGTGAAAGAAAGAGTTGCCCAACCTAAGAAGTACAAGGCAGCTCATCACAGCGGTCAAGATAGATCTAGGTTTATATCTTAGCTTTAACTTACAAACTATGAAACGTTGTAGCTACACAAAATAGTGAACATGCCAAAGATGAAGATGATAGTGAAGGTGAAGATGATGGTGAAGATGGTGGGGGTGGTGATGATGACGACGATGGTAATGATGATGATGGTGGTGGTGGTGTTAATGGTGTTGGTGGTAATAGATGGCGATAATGACCATGATGAGATCTATAACAATGAGGAGGACAAGAAGATGTTAATAACATAAATAAAGCCAACTTCTGTTAAAAAATGTTGAGTAAGAGAGCCTTTCATTGGGTGGAAGGTGGAAGCTAGGTAACTTCTAAGATTTCCTGCTCCTCCTATGATTATCACTCTTAAGAAGTGGAATAAAAACAACAGAACTTTAGGGTCATATCAACAATAGTTCAGATCCACTAAGTATTAACTACATGATCTTGGTCAAATTACTTATGTTCTTTGAGCCTTTTTAAACCCTGGGATATGGTGATAAAATATCCATCACGCAGAGTGGTGAACAGAACAAATTTTTTTTAATTTTGTAAAGTACCTTGTTACAACTCCAGAAATATGAGAGTCACCCAATGAATATTAATCAATCTCTGATGAAACATTAAAGCAAATTGGGGCGGGGGGGTGACCTAGAGTGCTGATGACTAAAGAGCCAAAATGACCAAACTAATGCTAATCAAGGACTTTTTGAGAGCCATGTGCATTAGCCATCCTGTGCCTTTAGAAATGAAATAATAGGGAATGCCTCTATGTTGTCTAGTAAGATTCAAGGTGGACTTAGGTCTGGAAATTGCTCTCACCACCCCACAATAAGCATGGACTTCAACTTGCTATCAAGCCTTTTCAGACTTTGTCCAATTTTGTTCAAAGTTGAATTCCAAACAGGATGCTCATTCATTTGTTCAATAAACCCTATTAATCACTTATCATGGCTAAGCTATGGTAAGCATGGGAGATGCATAAATGGGCATGACCCAGTCCTCACCTTGCTCTGGGGATGGGATAGAGGAGACAGCCATGTGTGCAAGCTGGCAGGAAGTGGTGTGCAAGAGCAGAAATGGAGAATGCACACAGAATGCAAGGATGGTGTGGGGAATTAACAGCTTGCCGAATTCTACCTGGGGCAGCAAGCAGGGGTAGGAATGCTTCCTGGAGGAGATGGCATGTAGATTTAGCAGAATTCGGTGAAAGGTGTAACTACCATAGCATAAGAATAACTGTTGTAAGAACTGTGGGTTCTTTGTATATTCAATAAGTACTTATTAAAGGCCTTCTATGGGGCAGCTCACCTGTGGTAAGCATTGTGGATACCATGAGAGCAAGATACACAGAGTCTTCCCATCACTATTTCTAGTGGAAGAAGCATAAAATTAAAATGTAGATAGGAAGGTAAGTAGATGGCTGTTATACAAGAAGAAGTAAGAAAAGCAAGTTTTCTTTAGTCATATAAAATATAAAGGAATGAGGACAATAACGGAGGCTGGTGTGATGGAGAGAGGCAGGAGTGGAAGTGGCATCACTGCGGATCACCAGGGAGGCCTCAGCGCCCAGGATTGTCCTGGAGAAACTGTGGGGCATGAAACATACAGGGCCCATACAGCTTTTTGTGGCTCATATCAAGCACATCGAAGGTAGTTCCTATCCTGGACACAGAGATTAGGGATATAGAATTGATCATTCTAATCATTGCCTCAGATAGCCGATGAGGTGACCCATGGGGCGAGTGAGGGAAGGGAACCGAAAGGCCTGTGCACATTATGCAATGGGTGCTGTGCCCAGTGCTGCAGCTACATCCCTTCCCCTTCCTCTTGCTCTCCTAGCCCTGGCGGGGGGAGGGGGGTACTGGTGGTGTCCCCATAACATGGAGCACTCCACAAGGTCCCACTTGTTATTTTGTTGGTCCCATAATTGAGTTTCTTGCATCCAGCACACCACAAAGAAATGTGTAATGAATAATCGAATGGATGGATGGATGGATGGATGGATGGATGGATGGATGGATGCATACATGCATGAATAGATGAAGGGGTGGATGAAATTATGTAATTGTAAGAGTGGCAGTATTCCTGCTTTTCAGATAAGGAAACTGAAGCTTGGCAAGGCTCTATGACTTGTATGAGATCACATAGCAAGAAATTGACAGGAACAGAGTCAACCAACAATCCATCGTTCATCCAATGCTCCCTTGTAGAGTTTTGTTAATAGTGTTGAGCACGCATGGGCTGCTCTTCTGCCTTCAAGTAGCTCATCATATGAAACAAATGAATGGGCTATCGAATTCCAGAGTCCAAACCTCAGGTTTGGCTCCTCAGCGTTGGATGGATTTGTGGAAGTTCCAGGAATACAGATGTGGGTGCAACGTAAGGAAGACCTCTAAACGTTTCTGTCTCAGGGATGTTTGTGAGCGCCTGTTCTCTGCTAGTCAAGGTGAGGCTGGACAATGCTCATCTGGCATAAGAGCGCGGCTCCCGAGAGCCTTGCCGTCAGGACTTCTGGAGGCCAAGACACTCATCGGAGTCTGAACTCTGACCTGAGTTCCAGCTTGCTCTTATCCAAATCCCAGTCTCTTCCATGTGTAGACCAGACTCCTCTGCTGGACCAGAGGCTCCACCTAGAGTGTTCAAAGCCAGGCGAAGAGTAGGTGCCCAGGAAAGAGCAGTTGGAAAACTTTAGTTCCCCTGACTCTCAGAACAGGGCACCCCATCGCCCCCAGCAGACAGAACTGGAGCCGGCAGGAAGCACTAAGGACCACGCAGAGCCTGTGCGCTGGGCCCTTGGCAAGGCTGGAATGTCGCTGCCTCGTTTCATCCGCAGGAAGCAGTGGCTATTATTGCTCCCATTTTAGAGATGAGAAAACTGAGGCTGTATAACCTGCCTGAGATCACCACCCAGCGACGGATGGAAACTGAGGTCCACTTGATCCAAAGCCTGGAAATGACGCCTCACGTGGCCCAGGATGTGGCATTTTCCGGGTGTGGGTGGAGGAAGAAGGTCACGTTATTTATCTCAATTTGGGATAAAAACCTGGAAGGCAGGAGGGAGGCATACCTGAAGATCATGTGAGAACCACCCAGGTGGTGAGAAGTCGGAAGCCAATGGGGATGGCCCAAGACCCATTTGGATTACACTTAATTAAGACAAGCTTTTTGCTTTTATTCTTGTTTTTTTTTTTTTTTTTTTTCCTTTTGTCATGACTGCACTATTGGCTTGTGCTGTCTGAAGAGAAAATAGTTAATTGGTTTATTTGGCCAACTATAGATGTATTCAGTATTATTCTTCACCGTGTGAATTAAATTAAATAGTTTATTTACCCCCATGCAATTCATCCAGTTCGTTTAATTTAATTTCATAGTTATAATACGGGGAACACACTAACCAGCTTCCTCCCTTTGGGAGGGAAATGGGCAAATATTTTGGTTCTGAATTAACAAGCAGCAAAGCTGATATTTACAATAAATCATCCATTGTTCGCTGTCCTGATAATTATTCCGGGAATGGTCTGAAACAGACACGGGCATGTAATAGACATATTGTTGCCTTTGACTGAAGTTTAGTTGTTTGCGTTAATGAGCAATGTAAACGGAAAACTCAGAGATGCCTCCAGAGCAAGCGGCCTGGTTTCACAGGCATAAATTGAGTACCTACTATGTGCTTGGCCTGTGCAACAGCTGTCCGTGTGTTAGCCTTCGCACTAACCCCTGCTTCTCCTCCAGGAAGATGCCCACGGCCCCTAGGAAAGCTTGCAGGGACCCCTGTGACCCTCAACACTTGGCCCTTGCTTCCTGCACCCCACTTGCCCCCCAAATTTGCTACAGATGCCAGCAGTGCTGAAGTATTTGCAGTTATACTCATGTGTGAGCCCCACTGTGATGTGGGTCTTTGCTCCCTCTGTCCTTTCCCTGGTGAACTCGGACTCCGCATTCAAAATTCAGTTTAGTTTCTCTGAGCAACCTTCCCTGAAACAGTTAACTCTGCCCTGTCCTTCGCCCTATAAGCACTGCAGTCCTCACACCCTAATGCAAGTGGCCCTATCGCCTGAGTGTGACCTTTGACTTCCTGGATCAGGGAAGGGGCCGGTCCTTAGTTGCCCCCCTCTTATCCGAACCCCCCTTCCCCAAAACGGGCTGCTGATAATACCGTTCATGTATAGTTGCTTGTTTTGAGGGTGAAATGAGGTTGGCGTGAGTAAAGAATGAAATGACAATGTATGCAATAGTAAGCCTCTATTAACTATTAGACCGTGTTTATATATCTATTTATGTCACTGCCTATTTATATATCACATTTTGTATACAACCATGAATTGGTGGCGAACCAAGACTGTGGCTTATTTTTATCTCGTGACTCCCAGTGAAGAATACAGAGCTTTGAATTTTTTCTCCAATAAATGCATATTTCATGATTTCGGAAGATTGTTAGAGAATTTCAGGTGACGAGACATCTGGGCAATGGAAAAGGAGAGAAGGGAAGAGATGAGGGCGCTGTTATTGGAGGGACAGCAAGTTGCAAACCTAAGCCTTGCTCTTGTCCTGGGAACTCCGATGCTCAGGCTGGGTCAGGAGGCGGGCAGGGGACTTCAGCACAGGGGGCGCCTGCAGCCTGCTGCTCCCATCCGTAGGAAGCCTAGGAAGCCTTGGAGCAGGTAGAAGATCCCATTGGGAAAGATGCAGCCCTTTAACCCTTCACTGAGTACGGATCAACATCTTCGGGGGAAAGAGCAGAATCATATGAAGGGTACAGGCCACGTGGTCTTTGAATGAGCGATTCATGTTAACAACTCAGCTCCATCTGTTATGAGATGTGCCGTCCAGCCCGTTCATCACCCCCTGAAGATCCCTCACCTGGGAAGCGGGCAGACAGCAGGGGTGTGGGTGTGGGTGAGCTGATGTCAGGAAAGTGGCGGGGGGAGGGGTTGGACATGGTCAGGGAGGTCCTTCCCGCACTGGGCCCCGCACAGGCAGCCCCATGCCCCTGACTCCAGGCCTCGCCCTTGGAGCTGCGTATCCATGAGCTGCAGGCCTTCAAGCTGAATGCAATTAACGCTACAATGTGCCGCTGCTCCCGCTGCATTCCGGTGACATCACATCACGAAGTTGGGGCAGGATGAAGGCTTTCTGACAACGGGAAGGCAGATCTGAGTCAACCCACCATATGTCCTCCTTGTCAGGGTCTGGTCCCGAACTCCAGGCACCCCCGCTCGCTCCCTCTTTTTCCTTTCTTGCTGGAGAGCGAAGCCTGGATGTCTGAAGCAGCCACCACCTGGCAACCCCAAGGCAACTTTGACGGGAGGAAGAATCCAGACACCAGAGTGTTTCTGTAAGGTGTGCAAAGCCGGAATGGTCTCTCTACTTTTTTAAGAATCACGTGTTCAGAACCTACAGATCAGTTCTTGTGTCGTCACTGGGGAGCATCTTCTTGGTCCTGGCTTCCGTTCGGGGGGATTCCATCTACATTTCTACTTTCATCCATGCTCAGCCCCGACAGTCACTTATTGACCTGCATCTCTTGTAAACACCGCATTGTCATATCGAGTGGGTCTGCTTTAGTTGAGTGTAACTTGTTCTATATTGAAACTAGAGACCCGGTGCATGAATTCATGCATGGGTGGGGTCCAGCCAGTCCACCCTGATCGGGGTGGATTGGACTGGGCCGACTGGGGAGTAGAGGACATGGGAGGTTGGCCAGCTGGCTCTGCCCCCGATTGGGGTAGGGGATGACCAGGGGTGGGGCCAGCCAGGGGGAGGGGCCATGGGTGGTTGGTGGGCCCACTCTGCCCCTGGTCGAACTCCCAATCAAACTCCTGATCGAGGGGACAATTTGCATATTAGCCTTTTATTATATAGGATTACTCAAATTTTGAACTTTTTTCTGCCTTCTCTATACTTCCCTCTATTCTTTCCTCTGGTTTCTTATTTTTCTCCTTTCCCCCAGTGATGGAGTTGTCTTTGAGGCTTTTTTTTTTTCTTCATCAATTTAGGAATTACACATTCCCTTTCATTTATCAATGTCTCTCAAAAACTTGTAATACCCATGGGAACTTTTTTATTTTTCTAAAAGACAGAAATGTTATCTGTACTTCCATTGTTCTGAGCTCGACCCTCTGCACAGAGCATGTGCTGCCTCCCAAACCTCTCTCTCGCATTTCATGGCTGCCTGACACTCAGTTCCAGCTTGTTTTTACATATTTTCATTAAAAACAATATAAACCATTATATCCTGAGTACTAGTTAATACTTAGGGCTTATTTAGATTCCTCGACATATTTATTGATGGTGTTGCCGACTCTAATTTTCTTGCATCTAACTCCTTTTCCCAAGGTCCATATTTCTTCTTGCTAAAGGACATCCTTTCAGGTTGGCAAACTTTTTCCGTAAAAGACCAGATAGCAACTCGCGCAGGCTTTGCAGGCCAGATGGTCTCTGTCATCGCTACTCAGCGCTGCCCTTGTAGCTTGAAAGCAGCCACAGCCACGATGTAAACAAATGGGCATGGTTGTGGGCCAATAAAACTTGATTTATGGACACTGAAATTTTAATTTCATATCATTTTCAAGTGTTACAGATTTTCTTCTTCTTCTGATTTTTTCTCAGTCATTTAAAAAAAGCATGAGCCCTGTTCTTAGCCCACAGACTACACAAAACCTGGTGGCGGGCTGGAATTGGCCACGGGGCATAGTGTGCTGACCATCGCTCCAGGATGCCTTCTTCCATCAGAAAGGGTCTGTGGTCAGCTTCCTGGCTGGGGTACGGCCTTAAATGTCTTTATCTTCTATCAGCCTCACTCTTGACAACGGAAGGGTAAAGAGTTCATGACAGAAAGCTATTTTGCTCTTTAAATACGTTACTTAATTTTTCTGTTGGCATCCAACGCTGCTGAGAAATCTGTTGTCAATGTGATTTTCACTTCTTGGTAGGAAATTCTTTTTTTTTTTTTTCCTTTTAATTTCCTCTCCTAGCTTGTAAAATCTTCTTTTTTATCGGATATGCTTAGAGGCTTTGCGAGATGACATCAGCGAGCCACTGGAATATCCATGCATAATCTTCAATATTCCGCGGACACCCCCTGAGCACAGCTCTGCCACCATGGTCCCGAGAACTCCCACTGGGCCTGTGGGCGGCTCCTGGCCAGGCTGTCTTCTGTGTCTTAACTTTTCTAGCTCGTTCTCTCTTTGTACTGCGGAGTCTCGGAGGTTTCTTCTGCTCAGCACATCTGTCACAGGACTTCTTCATTTTCAGAAAATACACTTTTTTCTCAGTGGTTAGAGTGTCAGCCCATGCAACGGAGGGTCACAGGTTTGATTTGCAGAAAAGGGCATGTACCTGGCTTGCAGGTCTGATCCCCAGCCCAGTTCGGGTGCATGCAGGAGGCAACTAATTGATGTGTCTCTCTCATATTTATGGTTCTCTCTCTCTCTCTCTCTCTCTCTCTCTCTCTCTCTCTCTCTCTCTCTCTCTCTCTTTCTTTCCCTCCCTCCCTTCCTTCCACTCTCTCTAAAAATCCATGGGAAAATGCCCTCAGGTGAGAATGTCATAAACTGTTACATATGGAGATGACCATTGCTTTTCCCAACTCCTTGCTCTCGTTTCAATGTCTCTTTTCCTCCATAGTCTCCCTTCCTCCTCTCACGGCTGCATTCCATCCTTTATTTCTTCCAGGACATGAAGAACGTTTTAGATTTCTTTTTGGATTCCTGTATGATTGTTTTTCCATCAGGCGAATGTTTTTTGAGGGTTTGTGGGTATCCCCTGGGCTTCCTCGTCCTTCAGTGTTTTGTGCCTCTTGGTTGTAGGTCATCTCCATTCTAGACCGTTTCTCCTCTTACATCCGGGAGCTCCTAGAAACATGGGTTCTGCTCATATCTCAGTTTGGACCTCACCCCACATGTGGGACTTATGTCGGGAGCACCCTACCCTTCAGTGGCTCCAGACCCCGTCGTGGGCAGAAGGCACGGTTCACATCCCTGAACAGGAGCTTAAGCCCCGCCCCTGGGTAGACAGACACAGCAGAACAGGCTCTGGAACTGGGGGTGAGTAACAAGTTCAGAGCCTGAGGATGGTCCCCAGCCACATCAGACTCCAGGATGTGGCCCCAGCCCTTCTTCCAAGGACCCCACATCCTTGCTTCAGCCTCATGCTTGGGTGGGGCTCTTCCCGGCACCTCCTTGGGGCTCAGGGACCCACACCCTGCTGAGCATCCCCCGGCATCCTCTTCTCAGGAAATATTTCCATTTCAGGTCTCAGCACACCCTCCATTTCTGTTCTGCACACCGCTGCACATGTGTGCACCTGGCTAACACTCGTGTAGCCTTCCCAGCGTGTTCAGAGAGGTGGGGGAGGTCCCTTCTTGTGAAAATCCCCATGGCGAGGTGAGTACAATGGAGTCGTCATATCCATCTCTCAGGATCGCTTTTATAACCAAGTAAGATAAATGCTTTTGGAAACCATACAGTGTCTGAACATTGCTCATAGTCATCCTTCTCCCCCACCCCCGTTGGAGCAAAACCCCTCAAATCCCGTGACCATGGGAACGATGGAGATGCTTGGGGGAAGCGCTGGCTTCTGGAACATCAGTGCGACCGCAGAGGGGCTCCGGGCGCAGTCACTTTGGGAAGAGCAGCGATGCAGCCTTCTGGTGGAGAGGCACAGCCACATCCCCGTGCTGCAGGCTGCAAGAATCCCCGCCACCATGGCTCTGACCTCGCCCGGTCAGTGTGGCTCAGTGAATAGCATCAACCTATGAACCAGGAGGTCACAGTTCGATTCCCCGTCAGGGCACGTGCCTGGGTTGCAGGCTCGATCTCCAGGGTGAAGCGTGCAGAAGGCAGCCAATCCATGATTCTCTCTTATTATTGACGTTTCTATCTCTCTCTCCCTCTCCCTTCCTCTCTGAAATTAAAAAAAAAGTATTAAAAAAAACAACAACAAAGACTCCAACCTAACTTCCTGCAGTCCCATATTCCCAGAATGCACTGCTCACCAAAGCCTTCCCAACGTCGCTGTGACCAAGGTGTGCAGGAGTGAGCGGGCGGGCATCACTGAGGAGCCTGCATGCTGTGAAAAGCCTAACCCTGGAAGTGTCCTACATGCGGCTTTACTAATACCGAGCAGAGAACAAGCAGGAACCCTCATGTAGGACAGTCCCGGACCATGTAAGACGTGAGGAATGAGGTCACTACATTCTGAACCGGGCTCACGTGGCCAATCACGTCTTGTCAAGGAGCGCTTGCTTCACACCTCGGAGTTACCTGAAGGATCAGCCTGCTGCGGGGATGCTCAGGGAGACGGGACCTTGTAAACCAGTGGTTCTCACAGGTTGACAACTGCAAGCTGTAGAGCCTAAGACCATCGGAAAACACAGATATTTACATCACGATTCATTAACAGTAGCAAAATTACAGTTATGAAGTAGCAACGAAAATAATTTTATTGTTGGGGGTCACCACAACATGAGGAACTGTATTAAAGGGTCACGGCATTAGAAAGGTTGAGAACCACTGGGACTCCTGTCACATGCACGAGTTTGAACACTAATGTCAACCTCCCTCAGCCTCAGTGTTATCTTCTGTGAAATGGGGATGACATCAGCCCCAGTGGCACGTCATAAACCCCCAACACTCAGGGACACCCCCCCCCCCAAATACATACACGTTTTCTTCTGCTGTGGCCACAGCTGCCGCCCCAGTGGTGAGGGAGACGTTGAATGAGAACCATATGCAAAGTTGTAACTATCAGAGGTGAGAGAAATTCTTTTCTTCCTGGTCCCTTATTATGTTATAAATACCAGACAGCAGAGAGCAGGGGATTTTCAAGCTGGAAGGGGTCTGATGGGTCATTTAATTAGAGCCTCTCCATTTTTAGATAAAGAGATTGAGGTTCAGAGACAACCCCTGACTTGTCCAAGGTTAGTGGCAGGTGGCAATTAGAGGCTCACCTCGCTGGCTCCCCGCCCGGCGATGCTGCAGGACTCCGCGCCGCCTCTCCGCGGGGGAAACAAGTGGATCCAAGTTCAGACAAGAAAGCTCGGGCTTGAAAGAGGCAAAGGTTTCAAAACTTCTGATTTCCTTCAGCGGATCTTAACACACAAAAGGAGGCGATGAATCACCCTCGACGTGCAGTTAGGTCACATTCCTCCTTGCGATTTGGATAAAGAAATGCGAGTTCTGCAGCATTTCCAATGTTCGGGCCGACAGAGAGGGTGAACTTTTGCTCCGTGTCCCCCAATGTTGCTCCCCCTTCCCTCGCTTCTCGGGGAGGCAGAGCTGGATCACCCTGCTGGCCCCCGGAGGGCTGTGCACTTGGGTCCTGTTTCCGTCACCTGATCACCTGGAGGGTGGCAGTCAAAGCCAGCTGTGTGTGCTTGGAGATGCCGCTGGTATTTTTAGAAGCAACAGGCACTGTTTCAAGTGGGAGCGCTGGGAAGGAGAAGCGGAAAGGGAAAGAAAGGGGGAAGAGTTACGGCCGGCTCACAGATTGAAACGGTTAATGCCTCCCTGGCCTAGCGAGTAGCTCTTGGAGCTGGGGAAGAGCTGTCCCAGCCTCCGCTCCTCCTAACGTCCCCCATCCCAGGAGCCACGCCACGGAGGCACCGTCTGCATGTGCCCGTGAGTAATGCCGCCTGAGTGTGCGCCTGGCCGAGCAGGCAGGACCCAAATGCAAGAGGACACAGGGGAGACGGGACTCCGGAACAGTGAGGCTGTGCAGGAGGCAGGTCGCCTGGGGCCTCAGAGGAATGTGTAGGAAGGAAACAGGGCCCATCTGGCCGGCTTTTGAAGCAGGCTGTGGGGGGCGGACGCTGCCCCGGGGACAGAGGAGTTAGGAGATAATCTCACGGTGGCCACAGCTCTTGCAACTCAGAGAGCATTGACACACCCAGCCGCTGGGCCCCAGCCAACCCGGGATGTCACAGCGGTGACGTCCATTGTACAGATGAGCGATCCAAGGCTCACAGGGCCCCCCAGCTCCTCCACAGTGAGGTGAGGGCTGGAATCCAGACTCTCTCAGACCACCTCCAGGTTCCTTACACACAGGGGGCTTGAACGGTTGTTGAGCAAAGGGGTGTCGCAATGAGAGACCTTGAGCTGGGCAGAGGAGGGGTCCTTGGAGGTAGGAAGGCAGATGGATGTATCACAAAGTAGATGGCCGTTAGCTCTGCTCACCCCTGAACCCGGCAACATCCATAACCAGAGCCTAGAAAACTCAACTGTGGTGGTCGTGAGTCACAGCCCCACGCCCGACTCTGCTGTCCCACACCATGGGCTCTGTGCGGCCTCCGTTTCTCCGCCTGTAAGGTGATGACACTGGAGAGGCAGGAAGGGACACCCGACTCATAGACTCGGGCCTGGCATCCGATGGGCAGTGTGTTGGTGACGCTGTAGGGGCTGGTCCCACGTCGCAGCCAGGAAGTGGAAGGGATGAGATTGGGACCCAGTAGCCCTCTGTGGTCCCAGGAACAAGCCTGCCAGTCCGCAGTCTCTAAGTTTTCTCCAGTGGAAAATGATGCTCTGCGTCCTGTCCATCTTGGAAAAGTATGAAATGAGATCCAAGTTTGTTGGCTCACGTCACCCAAGCAAGGAGCATTTCCGCCGGCCACCACGGGAACCACAATGTGTATCTAACAGCTGAGGTTGGGGTGACATTGCTGTGAGCGGAGCTGGCCCAGTCGGGTGCCCAGAATGATATGCACAGAGAGCGCCAGGGGAGGCCTCCCTGTGTCGAGGTGAGCATCCTACCTGTTCTCACAGAAGATAAACCTAAACTCCAGAAGATTGGAGACAAGTACCCAGGGCTGTGTAATCACCAAATAATGTTTTGTTTGGCAATCCCGGCTCTTTGTGCGACACAAAGATTTATTTTTTTATTTTTTTAATATATTTTATTGATTTTTTTACAGAGAGGAAGAGAGAGGGATAGAGAGTTAGAAACATCGACGAGAGAGAAATATCGATCAGCTGCCTCCTGCACACCCCCCACTGGGGATGTGCCCACAACCAAGGTATATGCCCCTGACTGGAATCAAACCTGGGACCCCTCAGTCTGCAGGCCAACGCTCTATCCACTGAGCCAAACTGGTTAGGGAGCGACACCCAGATTTAAATGACTTCAAGAGAACAGGAAAAGAGCTGCCCCGCATAAAAAGACCTTTGAATGCAAGTCAGGTTTCATAGATGAATACTGGCCACCTCCATTTGCCTCTTCCACCCCTGCACCTTTGGATAACGGGTTTTGTTATCAGTGAGGCTTATGCGTGTGTCAGAAGCGTGCCCGAGCAGAGGAATGTAGGTGGCAGACCTCCAGGATAGGAAATAAGAAGTCTGCCCATGCTGACAGTTCTAGAACATTCTCCACTTTTTGTGAACTATGTGTTTGTCAAGTGGCCCTAACCCAGCTGGAGATCTGAGTCAGGCAGCAGAAACAGAGAACCCGAGGCAGGAGGAGCTTCAAGGGCATTCTGAGAGGGTGCCCCTTGCCCATAGCCTCCATCCTGCAGCGGCCCTGCCTCTACCCAGCTGGGTCAAGAGCAGGGAGTCCTCTCCTGTTCCACGGGCTGGGCACTTGTGGCAATAGCACCCCTACTTTTCTGTGTTTGCAATCATTGGTGGAGCTTGTTAAAAATATAAATATCCAGACCCCACTTCCCAGAAATTCTGATTAAGTCTGAGGACACCTAGGAATTTTCATTTCTCACAAGCTTGCTCCTCAGGTGATTGGTGGCATGCATGAAGAATGTGAAACACTAACGCAGAAAGATATCTGCATGTGAAGCAACATGTGAAGCAACATTATTTATGATTCCCAGTATGGAAGCAACCCAAGTGCCCATCAATAGATGAGTGGATTAAAAAGTTGTGGTACATATATACAATAGAATATGACTTGGCCATAAAAAAGAATGAAATCTTACTATTTGCAACAACATGGATGGACCTAGAAGGTATTGTGCTAAGTGAAATAAGTCAGTCAGAGAAAGACAAATATCATATGACTTTGCTTATATGTGGGATCTAAAGAACAAAATAAATGAATAAACAGAATTGAAATAGACTCATAGATATAGAGAACTGACTGAGGGCTGCCAGAAGAGAGGGGGTTGGGGGAGGGGCTGGGTGGAAAAGGTGAAGGAATTGAGAAGTACAGATTGGTAGTTACAGAATAGTCATGGGGATGTAAAGTACAGCACAGGGAGTATAGTCAATAATCTATACTAATAAAAGCCTATGTGGTTGTCACACCCTCACACTGTGATGCCCTCACGCCATAACAATCCATCACCAGGAGGCTGTATGCGCAGAGGGCGTAAGAGGGTGGACGGGGCTGCATGCTCATGAAGCCGCAGAGGTGGGTCCTGGTGGCTCCGCCTCCATGAGGCAAGGCCAGGGGTCCTGGTGGCTCTGCAGAGCCACAGAGGCAGGACCCCTAGCGTGAGATCCCCTGGCTCCGGCCTACCTCTTTGGGGCAACCCATCAAGGGGCCCCAGATGGGGGGATGGTGCCTACCTCTTTGGGGAGATTGATCATGGGGCTCTCACACTGTGAGTGGGCACAGGCCAAGTTGGGGAACCCCCCCTCCCCTGAGTGCACAAATTTCATGTACCGGGACTCTAGTACTATAATAATTATGTATGGTGCCAGGTGGGTACTGGAAATATCAGGGAGAATACTTTACAAAGTGTATAATTATCTAACCACTATGCTGTACACCTGAAACTAATATTAAATAATATATAATAACAACTATAATACAAAAATAAAAATAATAAAGAAAAGAAGAAAGAAAAATCTCAACTCAGGGCTCCATTAGATCCTGGAATCCGTTAGGCAACTGTAAGTGTCTCAAAGCTAGAATAGAAAGGTAGACCAAGAGCAGATGCCCAGGATGCACCCCTGAGAAGGTCATGTGTCAGCTGAGACCTGAGCTGACACACAATCTGGGAACAGGTGGGAAGAAACAGCTGGAACAAAGGCGTGAAGGCCAGGAGATCACAGCAAGGTAGAGGACCTGAAAGAAATTCAACACGTCTAGTACAGACAGGGAAAAAGAGAAGCTGGAAATGTTGGGGATGCAGGCAGGAGTCTGAGCAGGCAGGACCTTAGGAGCCATTTAAGGACCCTGGATTTTACGCTGAGAATTATGAGGAGACACACAAGCTTGTAAGCTGGAGAGTCACATGACACAACCTGCCCATTTCAAGTTCCTCTCCCTGCTCCATGGGAGATGGTTCCTGTGAAGGTTTGCCTGCCTCCCATCGGGTGACAGACAAGCGTGGTTTTAGATAGGATGGGGGCTTTGTGGGGCCTGACATCTGGGGAAAGGTATTTATTCTGGAGCATCACCTGTGTTGTTCCCTAAGTTAGCACCTCTGGAAGGACTAAGGGCACTTTCTGGAATGTGCCAGGCACTGTGCCATGCATCTTGTAGGAGAGCAAGGGTTTGCCACCCAAAATCATGTCTCCTTGGCATAAGGATTATTTTAGGTGGATTATTTTTAAGAAACAAAGGGCTCAGGAAGGGCTTTTTGCCTCAGCTTTAACAGCCCACAAAATTTTAGGTAAAGGATCAGGTTCAGGAAGGATGACTACAAAGAATACAGGCCAGATGCGGCCAGGGGAACTCACAGGGCTTGGAGACTGCGGCCCTTCTCCATGTCCCTTTGTCTCTGGTGACATGGCAAACACTTGTTTACCGAGGATTTGTTTTTCCATTCCCATGTGAATTGCCTTTCTCCCTTTGAGGTCCCAGGCTCTTACCCATTCTCCTTAACTCAGGGTGACATATAAGCCCCGATTGCCCATATTCTTAGGGAAGCCCCCGTATTTATGTGATTAAATTGGTTTTCTCCTGTTAATCTGTCTCATGTCGATTTAATTCTCAGACCCGCCAGAAGAACCTATAAGGGTGGAGGAGAAATTTTTCCTCCCCAACAACCTTGTACACATCGGCCATAAAAATGAAACCGTATCAAGTATTTTCATTTGCAAGGCCCTGTGCTAAGCATTTCACGAAAACGGCTGCACTTAATCCTAATAACAGCCCTATCCAGCAGGTATTACTATCCTCAAGTTTCAGATAAGGATATGAAACGCCAGAGCCTTGACGAGATGTCCTCACACAGCCACGTGGTCAGGCTGGGACTCAGACCCAGCCCCCGGGTTCTTTCCCACAGGCCTCTCATTGAGGTTTGTCAGCGATGGAAGCGGGTAGATTCCCAGTGAATGTAGATTCGAGATAGAAAAGCTCAGCTATGCAAAGTCAAAAGTATCTATGCCTTTGTGGCTGAAAAAAATGGGGCCCTTGAAAGCCAGCCCCTCCCACCCCCGCACATTGAGGAGAGCGCGGCCCTGCCAGGACCCCACACGCTCCGCTCACTCTCGGCCTCTGCTGAGAGCTGCAGAGAGAGCGCTCTCGGCCTGATTTATGGGTGTGTTTGTTGTGCTTCGATCATAAATCTCCACCCCCAGGACATTTCAGTTCTGGTATTTATTGACCAAAGACAACTTGTGTTAAAAAATGCCTTGAGATTTTGCCAGATAATCACTATGGAATATTTGAGAAAACACTCTGTCGTCGGGTAAATGAAATTCTGCAAGGACCTGGTTTTGCTACTGGGGCAGATACCTTCCCTGTCTACTATTTTATTGCCTTCTTTGTTGTTGTTTTGTTTTAATGCAAGAGGCAGGTTCTTCCTGTGTCTCTTTACCATCTCGCGAGTTCATCAAGGGAAGAAGGAGAGGAGGAACTGTCAAAGCCATCTCCCTCGGGGCCTAGGAGAGTTTTGATTCTTTTGAGCCAAGCGTGTCTCAGAAGCATTCAGGTGGCAAAACACCTGGAGAAGAACTATGAAGTAGAGATGCTTTCCATGTAAAAGAAAAAAACAAAGATGGAAGTGTGACCTGCATCTGACACTGAGGCCAGATTCCAGTATAGACAAGCTTAAGACGTTGAAGAACAATTCTGGAGGAAAAGTCAAAAGATTCCCAAGAATTAGCTTTGCTTAGTGTAAGCAAGTGAGCGCCCTTGTGCACGGCTGTGTGAATTTGGAAAATCATGTCAATGATCAATATTAATGGTGGACCACCTTATCCAGCTTAAAGAAAAGAGAGTTTCTAGTTGAGACACAGTAAACCGCTGTTTTAGATAAGGAGTCCAAAGATTCTAAAGTCCGGGGCTTGACCAGTCAGGGAGGTGAGAATGGTGTGAGAAAACACAGAAGCCATCAAGCATCACCCAGCATTCTGGACAGCAGGTGTGTCCTTAAAGGAGATGCCCACTCCTTGGGTCTCGGTGGATGTGGCCACGCTAGATGTGAACCCGAGGTTTGTCAGATCTTCTGGTCTCTGGGCAGAACCTGGAAATTCTGATTTTTAGCATGGTAAACCCAAGTTTTAAGTGTTGATTGATTGCTTTTTTTTGCTTTTTTTTTTTTTTTCATGAAACAGTGTGTGGGCCAAACAAAACACATCTGCAAGCCAGACCTGACAAGGGCTGCCAGCTGAGGCTGCAGGCGAGGCTGGGCTATAACTGCAAATTCAGAACCACGGGACAGTTTAACAATTGCTGCTCCATGGAGTAAGACACCAGCCCTTGACTTTCTGTCATTATGCAGATTGAGTGTTTGTTGTTGACTCAGAAATCAGAGAGTTTAAGAAAGTGACAGCGGCTGGATGAGCTAAGCCCCAGCCCCAGGTAGAGCGAGGCCTTTGTCCTTTCTTCTGAGACCATTTGACCTTGGGCTGTTCCTCCAGGGCTGCCCCTGCCTTTTGCCCCACTTGGGTATGGAGTTTAATTTGTACTCTACTGGTGGAAATAAGGGCAGTAGCAGTTTACTGACCACCTGTCATGTATAAGTCGTCCTATTGATTAATCACCTCATCCTTTTATCCAGTCTTTGTGTTGGGGTAGATGCTATCGGTACCTCAGTTCCATACATGAGAGGCTCAGGAGGCTGCAATGCACACCCAGGGCCAGTAACCTGGTGAGGCAGGATTCAAGGCCAGCTCTGTCTCTCTTCAGAACCCGTGCAGATAGCTGGCCATGAGGCCTGTCTCCACACACAGCTGTCTATGCTGCTTGTAACCAGCTGCCTCTGTACCTACCTGCATTCCACGGCTCTCCTGCAGCCCACCTGGGCTCCGTGTGCTTCTGTCTCCAATCTCGAAGGCCATCATTGTTCTTAGTCCTGCGATTTCTGTCCCAGCATGGATGGTGTGCATCAGCCCCGCTTTTGATGGACATGAGGGCCCCCTGTCCTTATGTGAAATGTCCTGACTTGGACACAGGGCACACTTCTTGAATTGCCCCCTAGAGCTGAGCAGACTGAGGCTGCCTCTCTAAGTAGCTATGTGACGGTTTGCACGGACCACCTTGATAAATGCACCACCATTCTTCCAGGCATAGAAGCTAGAGAATAGGAATCAGATGTAGTCAGTGTCCCTCTCTCCCACCGGAGTCTAATCAGTCACCAAACCCTGTAGATTTATGTCTGAACACCTCTGCTGTATGCCTGCCTCTCTCCATTGCCACTTCCACCTCAGCAGCCCAAGCTCACGTCATCTCTCCCCTGGAACCTCAGAGCTTTCAAACTAGTCTCTGCCCCTCAGATCTTGACCACTTCCAACACACTGTCCACGCTGCAGCCAGCGTGACCCCTGAAGTCTGATTACGAACTGCCCTGCTTTAAGTATCTCAACAGCTCCCTGCTGGTCTGCAGATAAGAATCCCAGCCTCCTGCTCTCACTCAGACTGATGCCTGCTCACCTCTCCTGATCCATGTAGATGTCAGTTCAAGGTCCACTTCCCCCTCCCGCCACCAGCCAAGTCTCTGTTGTCATATGCTACTCCAGTTCCTAGACTTGTCCTTTGTAGCATCTATCACCATTCAGGTTAAATAACGAATTTCACATCTGGGATCATGTCTGCCTCCCTGGCGAGAATGTGAGTTCCACGAGAAAAAAGATGGAGCTGTTACTCTTTCATTCTCAGTGCGTGCACGGTGTCTGCAGAGCGGTGACACCTCCAAGGCTCCTGATGAAAGAAAGAGAGGAGAGGGGAAGCTGAGGGGGAGCGTTTCCTTCTTCAGGTTTAGGAGCGAGAAGTAAGGTCCTTGGACGGCCAAGTGCATTGCTTTGGCTAGAAGTTCATCGACTCTCCCAAGACCCATCTCACTCTTTTCATTAGAGTACAACGATCTCATCCTATCTGTAAGCCCCATGCCCAGGTCATCTTCCCTCCAGCCACGCTCAAGTGCGTTTGGAGATTCGAAATTGTAATCTTGGAAGGATGAGATCCACTCCTTCATTTGTAGAAGTTTTAATTTTCATTTTATTGGCTAACATCACCCAATCCACTGCCCCCTGAAGATGGAGGTCAATGTCCGCTGGGTGTCACACATCAATTCTACCCAGAGGACATACATCAGGGATGTCAGAGAGAACCACCAGGCATTCTGGGGTGGCATCCCCCACAGGGATGGACACATGCTACTCACGCCACAACTTTTGAAATTACTCTAGAAAGCTGGCGTAGATTTTGGTCTTACAGCAATACGGAACTCCAGGCTTCTCAACTTCCACCCCAGCTGGCATCTCTGGGAGCTCAGGGTTGAGGTGATGTAAAAGCAATCTGCTTAATGATCACCAAGGAGGGGGCCCTGCACGTCCCTGGGCGTGGGGCTCATTGGAGAAGCTGCACCAACCTCTTGCACTCTGTGGATGGTACAGCTCGGGCAATTTTTTCAGGAGGAGAATTGGGAAAGACACGTGCATAATGCAAAGGGTGGGAGCCCAGGGAGAGAGACAGAGCTGCTCATCTCCCAGGAAGTCTGACCTGTGGGCTCTGCCATTCCTGGAAGATGGGTGTCAGGATCAAGCAGGTTTGGAGAGGTCTCTGGCTGAAACCCTCAAATAAAACTCGCCAGTTCCTGGGGAAGCCAGCTCGATCCCCTTCCAGAGCAAACGAGGTGTCTCAGTCATCTTTTTTTTAAATGTTTTTATTGATTAAGGTATTAGAAATGTGTCCTTATCCCACCCCCCATTGTCCCTTCATCCCCCCAGTCCTGCCCTCCTCCTCACGCCTTGTTGTCTGCGTCCATGTCCATCGCTTATGCTTAAGGCATCTGTCTTTCTCTCGCTGATGCTCTGGGTAATTGCTTATCTTGTTGTCTAATTAGTTAATTAGGCTGGCATTGTGTTTTAAGTCGAAAATCCTGTTGTTTAGGTCCTAGAAAATGGCTTTTTGTCTGGGTGTTTTGCAAGGTGATGGGGACGTATTGAGTGGCTAGCTCTGGGTGAGGCTGCTCAGGGACTCGGTGTGAATTTTCGGGGAGTAAATGGATATATTAGCTGCGGAAGGTTGTGTTGAAAATAAGAGCACGTGGTGCAGCAAGGTCCCGGTCATTCCATCCCTCATTTTCCTAGGGCAGCTCACCGTTCACAAAGCGACCCACTCCAAACAGGTCATTCAGTCCTAACGGAGAGCCTCACAGATGCATCTCATCACTCCGGACTCACAAGTGGGCTCTGGGGTCTGGACCCTCGTCGGTGCCTGGCCCACATCCCTCGCTGCCCTGGATGGGACGTCTGCTACGCAGGGTGGTAAGGAGGAATAAAAGGTGATGGGCTCCAGAGGGGAAGAGCCTCCACTTTTTTATTTCATCCAACATTCAACCAACATTAGCCACACCCCCTGGCCAGTCCCAGGTGCTGAACGACAGGGGCCTCCCGCTGCCCTGGACTGACATGCATGGTGGACGACTCACCGACCTCCAGCAAGCCTCTCTGTCAAACCGGCAGAATGCTATTGACCTGGAAGGACTGTGGTCCGGTTGAGAGAGCCCAGGTGAGTGGCGCTGAAGGATGGCAGCCGTTCCTAACTGGAGTTCAGGTGCGGGCTCACCTCGCTGACACGCAGGTCTCACCCCACTCAGGTAGCCTCCCTGTCACCAGGGCCCCTGGGCAGCTTGCTGGGCAGCTTCTCGCTGCGGGTCCGTGTCACCTACTCTCTGCAGCCTCTTCCCCAGGGATGTAGGAATGCTCACGCTCTCCCTCCAGAACCATCTTCCATCCTCGCTTGGTGCCGGGGCCTCCGGTGGCTGCCCTCTGCCCTTCCATCTGATTTGAACAAGTCCCACTAGTGGATGTGTCAGTGCCCTCGGGCTGCGGCAGCAAAAGTCCACGAACCGAGTGGCTGGACCAACAGAGATGTGTCTCCGAGTTCTGGAGACGGGAAGTCCAAGATCCAGGTGCCCGCAGGTGGTTCCTCCCAAGGAGGGGAGGGAGACCCGGTCGCTCGCCTCCTTCCCAGTTCCTGGTGGGTGTGCTGGGAGCTGCGCTGTTCCCTGGCTGGGGGAAGAAGCACCCTGTCTGTCATATTGGATTGCCCCCTCCAGACGAGCAGCAATGTCTAGGTCATGTGGGTCGCCACCCTGGGAGGACGCTGTCACTGGCATCCGTGGGGACGGCAGGGGCACACAGGCCAGCCCCACAAGAAGAGTGTGGGTCCCAGCTGTCAGCAGGGCCGAGACTGAGAGCCTCCAGCAGGGGGCCCCTTTCGGTCCTTGTGGAAGGACGGGGTGGACAGGCCACAGAGCAGCCCGAGAGGAGCCGGGGAAGCGCTTAGAGCCCCTGCTCCTGGGCCCGGCTCCTAGAGGCAGGGTACAGGGTGGGCTTGGAAATGGGTTCAGGTTGACAGCACCACTGGGGACCCCAAGTGGGAATGTGGGGCCCAACTCTGAGGAACATCACACCAGATGACCTTTGAGGTCCCTGCACCCCGTGACCTCCTAACGCCAAGCGAGGGCTGGCGGAAAGGGGCGAAGCTTCGGAAACACGAGCGTTTTTAAAGCGCCGGGAGCGCTACTTCTCTAAATGAGAAAATGAACGTAAGTGCAAAGCATGGCCACGGTCATTACTTAATGTCGTGATTTGTGAAGATGCTGTTGCCATGGTGACGGAGCACTATTTATAAGAATTAAGAACATAAATTATAAATAGTATTGTTACAAGCACAAGGGACTCGAACCTCTCAATCAGAAAGGAATCATTTCCAGGTGGAAGAAAGGAAACATGGTGTGCGTCCCACACAGGAGGGGGAAGGGGTGCTGGTGACCTTGCATTTCTTCTTGAGGAAGAAATCGGATCAAAGTGGCGATTTTGTGTCATGTACCTGGTGACGCGGGGGTATGGGCTGGCAGTGGGGCGGGGCAGGGGGAGTCAGCTCTGAGATATTAGAGTCACCCCACCCCCACCCAGCTGGAGCTGCAGGCCAGCCCAGCGGCTCCTCTGCCCAGGGAGGGTGATGCCAGAGGGCCCCGGTCAGGGACCGGCAGGCAGGTTAGGCAGGTTGGCACTGAGCCCCATGCACTCATGTTGATTTAAGGGACGCATCTGAGCAGAGGAGGCCCGGCAGCCAAGGAGGCTGAGCCCGAGGTCAGTGGAGCTGTATCGCTGGGGGTCCCACTGTGAAATGTGGGGGCCCCGGTTCTAGCCAGGAGATCCATTCCACCAAGGAGGTGGCGGTAAGAAAGCAGTCAGGGCATTTGCTGTTTGGCTGGTTCTAGGGATAAACTGAATGGCAGGCAGGGGCATCCCACTCCGGCACCCACACGCCCTGACACGTGGAGTGTGAGGACAGTAGCTTGGACCTCACCGATTCTCCTCGGGTTTGGCCCGAGTGCATTCCTCCACAGGGTTTCATCCACTGATGCCGGAGCTGCCATGCCTGAGCCCTTGTTTCTGAGGCTCTGATGTTTCTGGATAGTGGGAGACATGTTTTCCTCAAGGTGGAGGGGAGGGGAGGGGAGGGGAGGGGAGGGGAGGGGAGGGGAGGGGAGGGAAGGGAAGGGAGGGGAGGGATGGAAGGGGAAGGGAGGGGATGACAGGGGATGGGATGGGAGGGGATGACAGGGGATGGGAGGGGAGGGAAGGAGAGAGAGGGGAGGGGAAGAGAAGGGAAGGGAGGGGAGGTGATGTGAGGGGGGAAGGGGGGGAGAGGGGGGAAGAAGGAAGGGGAGGGGAGGGGAGGGGGGAAGAGGAGGGGAGGTTCAATGGCTTGTTGAGTCCCAGAGACAAGAATTCATCAAAGGTTAGAACATGTTTCTGGTCACTAAACACAAATACCTCAGATATCTGAGGACAGAGGGAACTGCTCTTCCGATTGGATTTACTTCTCAGCCAAACTTTCCAGGGTCTTTGTTCGAATCCCTGCTCTGTCCACTGGCAACTGCTGGCTGGCAGAAAGTATGGCAACATTTTCCTCTTTCAGTAAAAAAATGAAAAACAATTATTTCTGATATCTTTGTCAGGTGATTGAATGGAAATAGTTGTATCTTAAGTGATAGTTTTTTTTTCTCATTATGGGAATTACATTTCCAGCACCCAAAGCCAGGAAGGTCTTCTGAAATCCCAGGATGGGGGTCTTTGGGAAGCCTTTAAGGGCAGTGACCCCAGGTTGCAAATGTGGGATCTCGTGTTAATCTAAGAAATACTTTCTATTGACAAGAGTTTAGCTGTTACCAGGACCCCAAATCCAGATAGTTTTAAGCCCCTTTGGCAAAATAGGTGCCTCTGTTACAGGCAATTTGTGCTTCAAGATTTCATCGCGGTCATTACCACCGCTGCAGCTCATTTAAATATTTTAATGAATGATGTTATTGTCTCTGTGCCTGCGGGTCTTTTCAGCAGAGGTTGCAATTTGAAGGAAGGGGAAAAAATACAGGAAAAATAGCTCTAAATAAGTCCGTGATCGTGGGTGATCCATTCCGGATGTGTGGGGGCCCAGGCTGGGCCTCGTGTGGGAATGAAGGACATACTGTCTCCGGAGGATGGCTTTCAGCGGCCCAGCAGTGTGTCCAAGGGGGACTAGGACCATCTCCCAAAAGCACCATCACCGATTGTACCATCCACCAAAACCAAGGGACCAGCGAGGTGGCGGTGCCCTGGGGAGAGCCCATCCCCGAAGTAGCATCACACACCAGTCACTTAAGCACCCAGCGTGTGTGGCTGTGGGGCAGGAGAAAGTGTCCTATTTTATTGTTGTTGTTCCATCTTTGCTCTTTGGTCTGATAAGAAAACGGACCGTGTTAGGAGTGTGGTCAGGGTGGGGGAAAAGTCCATTTCAAATCCAGAAACCCAGGCTAACGCTGAGTCGGGCTGCTGCACTCCTTCCTCTGGGTGCTGAGCCCAGCCTTGATCTTGCAACCAATCCCAGTCGATCGGCCACTGATCAGTTCCATCCTCGGCGCTCAGCTGAAGTCTAGCTGATAACCCGATGGAGACGCACCTGCTCTGCTCCCATTAGCCTCCCTCCCCACACTCAACACCACACAGAAACCCCAGAGCCTCTCTGTTCTTCTCAATCCACCGTGAACGCACACGCAGGAATGGGGAGAGCAGACACCGCTTTTGAGTAAGCATTCTCTTTCTTTTCCTCCCTTTCCCAATGCCAAACGCACAGTGAGAACTTTAGACGCCTTCGTGTGCGGATGCTGTTTTATTGAGTTATACACTTGAAACCTGTATGGATTTGCAAACCAATGTCATCCCAATAAAATCAGTTTAAAAAAAACAACTATAGAAACATTAAAACAGAAGAGCCTCCCACTAAAAAAAAATAACTCATTCTAGACCATTCTGTCAGGTGGAATCATTTAAATAGTGAGGGACTTCTATCTACTACTCCACTCAGAGAGAACGTGGTCCAATGCGAGCACCACGTGGGAACCGTGGCTTTTGGATTCTTTTACTAAGTTGGTCCCGGTCCCAACCTGTGTGAACAGCTCACGGTGGAGAGTCGATTCCAGGGTTTAAAGGTGAGTGTTTCTCAGACAACTTGGATCTGAAACGTGGGCCTGGAACTTAGGGCTAGACCTGTCCCTGATGTTCTGCTGCAGAAACAGCAGCATGTCCCACCATGAAGGCACCGCAGGGGAGGGGGAGGGGAGCTGGGGACACGGCCCATCAGCCTCCAACACGGCCGCCTCTGAGGGGCTCTCAGGAGGAGCTGGCTTCGGGCGATCGTCACTTTCCACGCTGACTCTGGGGTCTTATGGTCCCAATGCGCACTCGCCCTTTGGACCACGCATTCGCCATGTGTTTATTGAGCACTTTCTCTGATCTGGGCAGCAATCGGGGGCCCAGGGATGCGGGGATGCGGGGATGAGCAAACAGTGAGGGAAACAGACGATGAAGGAACGCAGATGAGTAAACAGTGTGGCTGCAGGCAGCGACCACAGTTCCAGAAAACGATGAAGCACCCTAGGGAGCACCCTAGGGCGGGGTTGTCATTTGGGACTTTGGGGACCTGAAGTCAGCAGGCGCTTCTCTGAGGAGGTGACAATTGAGCAGGTACCGGGTGAGGTGAAGAGGGAGTTGCACACAGATCCGAGCATAGAGGCTTCACGGAGAGGGCCTGGGCGTGTAGGGAAACACCTGGAACCACTGTCACTCGCGTGGGTGATCCCCCAGAAAGCCAGCGGGGTGGCAGGTGAGACGTGATGAACTCCGTTTCAGAAATCAAGACCCTGGGAGCCACGACGTTTCCGCAGGGTGTGGCCAAGCGAGCCCAGCAGAGGACACAGGTGTGGCTGTGACTGGGGAAGGTGTTTCCAGGCACAGCCCAGGGACAGAGCTGACAGAAGTGGAATCCAACAGAACCGAGGCCGGAGAACATGAATCCGTGGTCAGCCAAGGGCCAGGCCACGACCACGGAGGCCAAGACAGGCCCACGTGGGAAGGCCACTGGCCAGGAAGGCTCAGTGCCAGGGAGTCCCTGTGTGGAGGACGCAGATTCTGGGTCCAGGGTGGGTAAAAGCATCAGGACAGTGTGTGGACTTTTCCTCCATCCGGGATCCAGGCTTCCTGAGACTTGATCTGGGCACTTCTAAATCTACGTGCCACAGCCGGGGACATTCAGATACACATGGAACTAATTTGTGAAAATAACGCTTGAAAAAAACATGATCAGAGGTCACTGGGGAGGGGACAGACGAGCCCAGGGAGGCTCTCGGGTGAAACGCTTGCCGCAGTCGTCTGGGTCACGCTGACTCACGGCAGCCACGCCAGGTCGTATCACGGAAGTTTCTGGGGAGGTACGCGTCCAGCTCCAAATGCATTTTGGGGACCTCGCATCAGAGATGCCTTTCTCGACAGAATTTTTATGGGTGGCACCTAGATCCCCCTTTAGCAGAAAGGTATGATATGTTTTATGTGTCTCTGTCGACTACCATTCTGGAAAATGCCAGGGCTTGAGGAGGGTGCTGGCCAGTGTGTGAGCCCCACCTGTGTCAGACTCCTGCCTCATTGTCTGCCTTCCATTCTCCTCTAAACAATCGGCAGAGCACAGCCAGACAGGGCGGCTGCTGCCACCGGGAGCCCGGGCGTGGCGTGGCCAGTGGAGACATGGCGAGCCCAGGTGCCAACAAAAGGCGTCTCGCCCACCGCTTACCCCCGCGCAACCGCCACAGAGATCCCCTGCCTTGGGGAGCTGGTCTGGAACAAAGCGCGCAGCGCGAGTCCATCATCATTAAAGTTTCCAAGATTTCTGCTTCAGTTATTTTGCTCAAAAAAACATAATCTCTCCGAGGTTACAATGACGACACCACTATTTACAGAGACTAAATGGCCCCAAACCCTGGGCCTTAGGGGGCAGCTTGGAGGGGAGGAGGCGGGGTGGAAGGCCAGGGGGAGGCCAGAAAAGGCTCTCTGCTCTGGGAACGTTGGGGCGGGCAGCCTTCCACAGCCAACAGGAGCTTCGCAAGGTTTACTCTGCCCCCCTCCACCCCAGCCATGGCGCCGCCATGTTCCCTTCCGGCTAATCCCAGACGTGAGCCCATGAAAAGGGTTAGAAATCTCACCCCGTCTCCAGTCATTCTAGCTGCTACCGAACGCTCCTCCTCGGGACCTCCCACCGGGAAGAGGCGTGTTCAATGCAAGCACTCACCTCACAGCAAGGGGAGCCCTACATCCTCCAGGTGAGCCTGTTCTCACCCCGACTCATGGGACTGGGCTCCAGAAAACCCCACGCCTGAAACTCCATAGCGGTGAGGTGGAGGGGGGCGCTCTGACAAGTCCAATTCCGTTTCACAGGCATCGACTGAGGACGTTGATGTAGGCAACTCCACACTTGAAAAACACATGATCAGAGGTCCCTGGGGAGGGGAAGCACAAGCCCAGGGCGGCTCTCAGATGGAACGTTTGCCATACACCACGTTCCATAACAACCACCAATAAATTCTGAGAAGCTACAAAGTAGTGAGCCTTTCACAGCCGCTATCTCATTGGTATAGACCACACGCCTGTGAGATTCTAATGATTGGTGTCATTTGACAGAGGACAGCTGGGCTCAGAGGCATCAAGTAACTTGCTCAGGGTCCGAAATTGGGCTACAAGCCAAGTTTTCAGACTTTCAATCATTCATTCCTTCCTCCACACTAGACTCCCAGGGTGGATACGTAGATGTCAGAGAACTGGGAGGTTAATACTTCCTTTAAATATTACGGAGGTGCTTTTGATTGATTCAGACCAGTCCCTGTTGGTTTCATCCAGCTCATTTTCTTTTCTTTTCTTTTTTAAAATATGTTTCCTTTTCTTACGGATTTCAGGGAGAGGAAGAGAGAGATAGAAACATCAAATGATAAGAGGAAATCATCAATCAGATGCCTCCTGCACATCCCCTACTGGGGATCGAACCCAAAACCAGGCATGTGCCAAGACCAGGAATCGAACTTTGACCTCCTGGTTCATGGGTCATCACTGAGCCAACCAGCGGGGCTCACCTGGCTCATTTTCCATCAGGGTTGTAGCCCTTAAAACCAGCAAACAAAATTATCAGTTTGTGGTGACGTCATCACACACACACAAGAGTTGCTTACCTGTACTAAACACTTGACACAGGCCATTTATTTCCCTGTCCACAATCCTACGATAAAAACCCGCATCATCCTCACTCCACAGAGGCTTAAGGAAATTAAGTGCCTTGTCTGGCCACACACTCATGAGGGCCCAAGAACTTGAGCCCTGGCTGGTCTGTCCCCAGAGTTCCTGCACCAGGTGATTCATATCTGTGCTCATTTCCTGTGGCTTCCTAATAAAGTCCCTCCCAAGGGCCACTCTACACACCAGAAATGCCTTCTCATGAAGGTGGGAGTCTCACACCAAGGCGTCAGCAGGGCCCGGCTGGCCTCTTCCAGCTTCTATGGCCCCAGGAGCTTCAGTGTGGGCCACCATCATCACGTGGCCATCCTCTCTCTGTGCTTGTCTGTGTCCTAATCTCCTCTTCTTGTAAAGACACCCATGTTATTGGCTGAGAACCCAACCTAAGTCAGTCTGACTTCCTCTTAACTAGATTACATCTGCCAAGACCCTAATTCCACATGAGGTCACATTCTCAGAAACCAGGGTTTGGAACTCCCATAAGTCTCTTGGGAGACCCAGTTCAACCCATGCACCACTCATGGTCTTCTCTCCCGCCCACCAGGTTCCCTCTTCTCGTGTGAAGTGAAAGTCATCTTTCTGACGAGAATCATAAAGTGTTCAAAGACACCAGAAGGGCAAACTGATCCTTAGGGAGGGGGTCCCAGTGCACTGGGACTCCAAGCTCCCTTCCAGCCAATCCACCAAGCTTCACCATTTTCCTTTTTCAGAACTTAAGGAGTTTCATCTTCCAGATGGGGATGTTTTGATGAGAAACGGAATTGAGCATGACTAAGTCTTTGCTGAACCTGGTTTCTGAAGAGCTTCTATTCTTTTATATATATATATTTTAATATATTTTATTGATTTTTTACAGAGAGGAAGAGAGAGGGATAGAGAGTTAGAAACATCGATGAGAGAGAATCATCGATCAGCTGCCTCTTGCACACCCCCTACTGGGGATGTGCCCGCAACCAAGGTACTTGCCCTGACCGGAATCGAACGTGGGACCTTTCAGTCCGCAGGCCGACGCTCAATCCACTGAGCCAAACCGGTTTTGGCAAAGAGCTTCTATTCTTAAAAAATAAATCAAGGAGGTGTTAATTTTGTAAACGAATGGAAAAAGAAAAATCTTACTTTCACGCGGCATGCATAACCTCCATGGCCCTGAAGGTGGTTGTCATGCATCCAGTGTCTTGTGTGATGAATAGAGTTGTTTTCCATTCTAATTGTTGCTGTTTTTCTGATCTGAGATTCTATTAAAGTCATCGTGTGGAAAGCCAATATCCTGAGAGAGATATTGGGAAGAGCATTCGCTGTACCCCTTCCTGGCTATTCAAGTATCTGGCCTGGACTCATTGGTATGGAATCTCACCATGTACCTATCTCACATAGCCCCAATGACATCAATATTCAGACGTTAGTCTCCAAATCTACGCGGCCCAGGCAGAAGCCTGCAGTCCCCAAATAAATTACTTGTGAAAGGCAGTGTCTCGATGAAATAGTCAAGTTCAAAATCGCAAATATTCAAGTCCTAGGATTCAAATACAAAACCTATTTTGTGTTCTCAGTTTTACATACAGACACGAACTTGTGCTGCGGCTTGCCCGGCCGTATCTGAAAGTGAGCAGGCACATTGAATCAATCAGCCGCAGTCAGCGGAGAAAACGAATCCCCCGTCCAAAGTCAACTGCAGAAATCCATAAATAAGAACCAGAGCGACGGGAAACCTCAGCTGCACGGCCAAGTCTGTGCTTGTGCCTTTGCAGACCTCACTCCCCTGCCCCTCCAGCTGGGAGATTTCAGGGTCTTGTTTTAATAGGCAAATATGCACAAACTTGACTTTCACCTGTCTTCGGTTGCAACCAAACATCAGTAGCTTTTCACCAGAGTCACCCTCGGGAGCAGAACATTACTTGCAGATAGTGAAAATAGAGTTTAAACATCTCGTGGGATCAAGCTTGGCTGTGGGTATGAGCAGGAGGAAGAGAAAGCCTTTTCCCATGGCTATTTGCCTCCTCTTCCGGGAAGCCCTCCAGCTCCCTGCACCTCGGGACATGTGCAAACCCAGAGAAGAAGAGGAAAACCCACACAGCAAGCGACCTCCAGCGTGGGAGTTCCACTGATCTCGGGAGTCACCTGGTGACATTTCGCAACTGAGGAGACAGGCGATGAGCGCGTCTTGCCCCAGGTCCTTGGGTGGCAGAGTCCCAACAGCCATTTTCAGGTCCTTTTCCTTCTGGAAGATTCCCATACTCCAAATCTGAGTGACTCAGCTCCTCAGGAATCCCATTCTTGTCAACACATAGAACTCCTCATTCTTGAGTCATAGGCTGCTGTGCCCTCTGACTGTCCCGGGCCACCTCCGCCACTTCCAGCACAAGGCACCTGCCTCAGCACTCAGCACCTGAGCCCTGGTGTCTTCACATTAAGATGGGCTTTGCCCCCTGGCTGGCAGAGAAAAAGCATCCCCTGTCAGGGGTGGAGCAATGACCTATGAACCAGGAGGTCACAGTTCGATTCCTGATCAGGGTACGTGCCCAGGTTGCGGGCTTGATCCCTGGTGTGCAGGAGGCAGTCGATCCATGACTCTCTTTCATCATTGGTGTTTCTATCTCTCTCTCCCTCTCCTGTCCTCTCTGAAATCAATAAGATATATTTAAAAAATAACAATAATAAATTAAAAAATAAGATAAAATGGGCTTTGCAAGCCCACCTCTGACTTCGACAAAGTCTCATGCAAACATAAATGCACTTTATAAGGGGCTATAAATAGAATCACTTCCAAGCCGCCCAGCGCAGTCACCGGACCTGCTGCTCCCTGTCCTCCCCGGATCTGCAAACCAACACTCACAGCAATGCCCGTGGCGCCTGACAGACACTATCTGCCCCACTATTTTTTTCTAATTTGTGGGGGGTTTGCTTTCATTTTTCTCTTCCTCGTTCCCTGTTTACTCCCCACTTGTCCCCTGCTTATATGGTGGACACTGATTTCCAGCGCAAGTCTGAGCCGTGAGGCAGGTGAGGCAGAGGGAGCAGCACAGAGCAGGCTACTGGAGCCGAGGAAGCCCCAGGTCTTAGGCTGGGGGGGGAAGAGGTGAGAGGAAGGCAAGGACCTAGTCAAGCACCCCGGTACCCCCACACCATGCCCTGCCCCTCAGTCCCAATGCCCTCCAGATGTGCTAAGGCGAGTCACCAGGCCCTCTTTCTGGATGGTGTTGGAGTGGATGTTGGCCAGATTGCCTACCTATCACCAACCACCAGCTCCATCCCGTTCTCTTCTGCCCCCCAGGGGAGCCCTGCTCCTTGTTCGCTGTTTGCAGTTATCAAAAAGGAGATGTCAGAAGGCAAACTTGAGCCTGGGTGAGTGAGGGTGGGGTGAGGATGTTTAGCTCACACAATGCAAAGCACTTGCTGATTCCAACTCCGGGACTGGGGATCTGATCTAACCCCGCCCCTGCCCTCAGAGCCCCCATCCAGTGGCTCTCCCATCACAAGCCCGCCTCCCAGACCTCAGCCCATGCACTCCTGAGCGGGCCACACTGGCCTCTCCCCCTCCACTGCCCTGTTCACTGTTTTCATCCACTGAGTCTCAGACTCTCCACACTGCACTGAGTCCTCCATCCTCCAAAGCTGGGCACAGCCTGGGTCGAGACTTCTTTTTTTTTTCTTTTTAACTAATTTCAGAGAGAGGAAGGGAAAGGGAGAGAGAGATAGAAGCATCAATGATGAGAAAGAATCATTGATCTGCTGCCTCCTGCACACCCCACATGAGGGATCAAGCCTGAAACCTGGGCATGTGCCCTGACCAGGAATCAAACCGTGACCCTTCTGGTTCAGAGGTCAACGCTCAACAGCTGAGCCACGCTGGCTGGGCGAGACTTCTTCGTCTCCATCTCCTGTTAGTTAAACAGCCCTTTGTTGGCCATCAGCTGAGACCTCTCTGCTCCAGAAACACTTTTGGTTTCAGCCACGCGCGCGCACACACACACACACACACACACACACACACACACGCCACATCTATTTTTAACACTGTAGATTCCCTAGCACCTGGGGACATTTTAGGTGATAGATCAACACTGAATGAATGAGTTGCCCCTGTCTCTGGGTCAGACACCTCTTCTGAGGCCCCACGGCCCCCTCTTCCACTTCGGCCCGAGGGGCCGCCCAGTTCACCCGGCTGCCTTTTCACCTCGTCTCTCCCCTCTGGACGAGGAGAGTCTTGAGGACACGAGCCATGCCTTGTTTGTTTCTCTGTCCTCCGCACCCTGCCCAGCGAATGGCAAAGACAGAAGCTCGGAATGTTTATCAAATGATGAGCGTGGATGTGTACAAGGCCCCAACAAGACTCTTTGTCCCTGTAAGGTCACAAAACCTTGCGTCTGTGCATGTCTTCAAATGTGTTCTTGGTTGCGAGGAGCCCGGCCCCAGCCTGTCACGTGTCCCGGAGCAGGGGGTCCTCCTGGCGTCCTCATTCCAGAGATGTCCCCGTCCGCCCTCACCCCGCGAGATAGGACCGGCGGAGCTGCAGATAACACCGCGGCTCCGAGGGCACCTGTGAGCGATGAGCGGAGGCCCTGCCGCTGGCCTCGGCAGGCGATGCTTTATCTCCAAATATAATGTAATGAGAAGCGATAATAAACACACCACACAGAGAAACAAATCACTCCGTCTCCGAACTGCTGTCTCGCTCGCACTGGCTGCTATCAAATCATGAAACACACGTAGCCCTTTTCAACCAAACCGCATTTTTAAAGCTCGGTGAACATTTGTTAAAATGCTAAATGGTGCTCCGAGGTGGAGAATGTTGGCATATTCCTCAAAACAGTCAACAGCAGCTGCTTCGGCGTCTTCAGGTACATTTTTTAAAGGCAACGAAGAAGGGAAGAAAGAAAAGAATAATAAAAGCCGGAAAGAACGGGGAAAACTAGTTGTTGTCACCAGAAGCCCTAACAAGAGCCCAATTTCAAGTTCCTTTCTAGGATGGGGCTGGGTCCCTTTGCTTTCTGTTTTATGAACATTTTTTTTAAAAAATCAGACCAGCTCACAGCTCCTTTTTCTCTGAAGTCCCTCAAGTGTCTCTTAGACCAAGTATACAGGGTAATGAGTCACCACGAATTTTTCAAACACAGCCCAGTTAGCACCCAATGAGGGGAAATCAAGCCAAAACATGGAATGATGGGAAAATAAACAGCGTTCCTGCGACGCTAAGACGTCAGCATTATTTATTTAACCAAACGCTTCCACTGAGAACAGCCCCACCTTGCAAACCTTTCTAAGGAGCAAAAAGCCAATTTCTGTTGGCAAATGTCCTGTTGTCTTTAGCCTTCTACCAACAAAAACCAGAACTCAATGAGCCGCATGCATTGCCCCTGATCTTAAAGGGAACCAAAAAAGCACCCAGACTTTATTTCCACAAGGAATCAGACTCAGGTGACCTTTTCAAGATCACACAAAGTCAAGGTCATCTGGTTCCAGGCTTTGCCCTACAGTTTCATCTACTGTTATCAAAGGTTTGGTTTCCTTTGCAATCCTCCTATGTATTTATTATAGATGATATAATATGATATGATATAATATCACATAACATGATACAATGTGATATACTATGATATAAAGTAATAGCCTCCTTATATAATAAAAGCATAATATGCAAATCGACCAAATGGCCGAACAGCTAAATGACCATCCAGACAACCATCTGGATGACCATCCGGGATCACGCTATGACACCCACTGGCGCCAGGCCAGTCAAGGCGGGTGTGATGCGATTGGTCAGGGGCCCGGCCATTGCCCCATGATCGCCCCTGCTGGAGGGGCGATCAATCGGGGGGCTCCATGATCACCCCAAAGAGGGAGGCCCAGGTCACTGACCAGTGGGCTGCAGCAGGTGGGCAGGGCCTCCCTCTGCGAGGGAAGCCCTGGTCCCAGGTGCCGGCAGCTGGGGGAAGGAAGGCCTACTCTTGCATGAATTTTGTGCATCAGGCCTCTAGTAATGTATATAGTGTAATATAAAGTGTATAATGTGATGTGTATATTATGATATAATGTGTATAATCCTATATAATAAAAGGGTAATATGAAAATTGACCCTATGGGCAGAACGACCAGAATGACCACTCAACCAGTCACTATGAGGCGCATTGACCACCTCTCGGTCCCTTTCCCCAGCCGGCAGGCTCTGATCACCTGATGGCGAATGGGGAACCGGGGGTGGGTGGTGGAAGGGTTTGGGGCCATCTGCGGGCAGCTGGAGAAGATGGCCCTGATTGCAGGCCAGGCCTAGGGACCGTACCCGCACAATAATTTCATGTGCCGGGCCTCTAGTATGATATAATGTGTTATAATGTGATGTCATATAATATGATATTATGTGGCAGAATGTGACATAATACAATACAATACAATACAATACAATACAATACAATACAATACAATATAATATAAATCATTAGACTGTCAACAAATTCCATGACAAAAACAATTGAATAAGTCCCTATTATTGTTGCTTTTTATAATGAAACTTCTGCCTCTCAAACCTTGAGTGTCAATTTGATACCATTGAGATGGTATCAGAATCCTCAGAGTTATTTCCTGCCTAAAATGCATTTCATCTTGGAGAACAAAATAATGCCCAGGGCCAAAGAGAGTCATCGTGAGCTTCCACACCTCTTCTTTCATAAAAGGTAACCCACGATTCATCCAACACACCCACCCCCTCTTCTGTTAAATCCAGGCATGAAATGCATGGCACCGTGTTTAGGTTGGGCCAAATATATCTGTCAAAACACCCTGCAGGGGACGTTGGTCTGGGACTTTAGGAACACAGTAACAGGATTGCTTACACGTAAGTGAACTCACGGTCCAGAGGGTCTCCTCGGTGCTGGTCACCCAACATCCACCCAACCAAGAGGTGGACCATGGACTGCAAAGGACTTCCTCCCGCTCTTGGTGCTATGGGTCCATCATCAGTGTGCACGGTGCAAGCCCTGTGGCACCTCTCCTGGGAGTCATCGACATGCTCTTACCCTTGGGTCGGGTCCTCTCTGTTCTGCGAAACATCTGGAACCACCAACGTTGAAATTGGCCTGTTTTCAACAGGTGTTCTCCCTGGAGGATCCTCTCGCCATTATAGTCTACTAGTAGCCCGTTTGCACAAAGATTCGTGCAATAGACCTTCATTCACCTGGCTGCCTGCACCAGTTTTCTGCCGGCATCGGGGACCCAGGCCTTGGCTGTGGCCACCGCCTTCTGCCTTCTTTCAGGGTCCCGGCTTGGCCCTGGGCGGTGGCCTTGGGCTCCGCCCGCACCCCAGAGTCCCTGCGACCCGATCTCAGGAGTGAGCCGACCTGGAGGTCGGCTCGCTCCTGCGATCAGAGCAGGCACCCAAGGCCGGGAAAGCCCCAGGCGGCTTTCCGGGCCTTGGGCTCCGCCGCACCCCAGCGTCCCTGCAACGGTTTCCTGGTGGGCGTGGTTGATGGGTGTGGCTTGGTTGGTGGGCGTGGCTTGGGCGTAGCGAAGGTGCGGTCAATTTGCATATTTGTCTATTATAAGGTAAGATGAAGGTCCCACTGCAGGTTGACTGTCAGCCCAGGGATGGCTCCTGCCTATCTTGTCAACACCCTTTGCCCTGTCCCGCACCTCAGCTTGCTGCTACAGGAGAGGGATGCCTCAGATGCTCTCTGCGCAGAAAGGGGTTCAAGCCTGAGGTGATGGGAGATCGTATCTCCTCATGACAAACCACACCGAAGATGACAGATAGCCTGACACCTGCTGGCTAAGAACCCTAATATCCCCCCCACCTGCCCACTTAGAGAATGGCTCCGTGCCCAGTTTCATACCGACTCAGATTCCCAGACAGAAACGGGGGTCTCGCAGAACCATTCCTCCTGCATTCCCCCAGAGTGTCATGGGGACCCCATCTGGGAAAGGTAAACAAGTGCAATATACACTTGAAAATGACATAATGTGATTAACCAATGTCCCCCAATTAATTTAATTTAAAAAGAAAAGAAGACCACAGGTATTCTAGAGCCACAGTGAAAATGAGGTTGTCGCTCCTTAAAGGCCTACAGCTCCCGGTGAAAGCTCCTGAGCCCGTGACCTCAGACTGTGGTCAACCCCAGCACCTCACCTCTTAGCACACCCCCTCTCTTGTTGTACAGAAGCTTTTAATAAACATTAGTATTCATAATGGGAATGGACCTCCCATCCTGCCCAGTTGGAAGTTCTTCCCTCCTCCAGCCCACATCAAGATAACTGGCCTACGTCCATGACCCCTTGCCACACTACCCCCACAACATGAACATGCCCTGGAATCACTCCTTATTGGCTGTCCTGCCAATTTCCCACACTGGCAGGTGAGTTAATTCCTCATGGCCTCTCTCTCTCTCTCTCCTTCTTCCACTCCCAACTCTCTTTTTTTCCTTCAATTATTCATTAAGTAAACATAGACTGCTGTCATACAGCATGTTAGTTAGACACACATGAGGCATTGGAATAGAGAGAAAATGGCTCTGCCCTCATGAAGCTCATGTTGAGCAGAGGGGGCTCAGGGGCTGATAAAAAGACACCGTGCTATGAACTCGGAAAAAAATAACTGTAAATGCAATACTTCATTCCATAATTGACTAAAAGAAACATCAAACCCATTCCATAAAATCTTCTATTCTCAAGTTCCTCATAAACTAAAAATAATTGTTCCTACTTTGCAGGGTTTTCATGAGGATTAAATTATTAAAGTTTGTAAAGCAACTGGCACATAGTAGGTGATCATTAAGTGGAATTATTTTTATCATTGTGGCCATTTTCTTAAAAAGTGTTATTAAGCCATTTTTTTTGAAATAATAAGCATGTCTTCCCAATATGAGCCTATGTATTCATTAGTCATGTTATAAATTACACATGTATAAAGTCTTGGCAAAAATGTATATAGTTTTAATAAAGTTTAATGTTCTGTTATATTCTGAGATAAAAATAGAAATTTTAATATGTTTTCTCACACCTCAACAAATAATTTTGGATATCCCTATGAGCAGACACCGTACTTTGAAGATCATTGGTCAAAATTGTGGGTTTCAAGGTAATTTATGAATGTCATTTCTCAGGAAATTATTTTCCAAAATTTCATGCTTTCCATGATTCTCTTAGAAGAATCTTATAAGTGAAAGGATTGTCCAATTCACAGAGGGGAAGTTGAAATGACCAATAAACATTTGAAAAGAAAGTTCAATCATGTTAGAAATGAGGGAAATGCTAAATAAAACAACGAGATAGTCTTTCTTAATCTTCAGATTGGCAAACATGAAAAAAAATACTCAAAAACCATGTGCAGGCATGGGAATTTCCAGATATTGCTAGTGGGTGTGTCCAATGCTCGGCAACATCTTTTATTAGAACACCTGTCAATCTCTACTAATGCTGAAATCAGAAACACCATGTGCCCTCAAGATTACATTGTTAGAGCGCACACCCTACATCAGGTCTTATTCAATTGTTTTTGTCATAGACTTTGTTGACAGTCTAATGATTTATATTATATTATATTATATTATATTATATTATACTAGAGGCCCGGTGCACGAAATTCATGCACGGGGTGGGGGGGGTCCCCTCAGCCCAGCCTGCACCCTCTCCAATCTGGGACCCCTCGAAACTCTCCCCACGTGTTCACAAAAAGACACACTCAAGGATGTGCATTCCGGCACAGTTTGTAAGAGCTGAAACTTAAAAATAACAGAATAACATGCAGTGAATTCATAGTCTGGGATATTACAAAGCACGTGAAAGATGAAGTGTATGTGGAGCTTTCAGCCATCCTGCTGAGAATAAAAAGCAAGGTCAGAAACAAACACAATCAGTGTTTTCCCACTAATGTAAACTAAAAATACGTGGCACAGAACAGTGCAGTTTAGCATTTATTGTATAAAATAATGTTGCTATAGGTTTACATGCAGTGACACCTCATTGCAGGGACCAAAATAACTCACAGAATAGCCTGGAAATTGTTAACTTTGGCAAAGGAGGGAGGAAAATGGAGCTGTGCAGGATAAAAGCGTGACTTCAATTTATGTACACTTTAACAGCTGATAACTTAATTTTGAAAATGAAATGTATTTTGATAAACACTGCCTTTATAATTATTCAAAGTGTGTGTATACATTTTTTGGGATACCCTATATTTATATACCTGTATGTTTTTCAGTTAGATAGATAGAAAAAGAGAGAGAGATGTTACGTAGAATTCTATGTGTGTAGTTTATTTTACCATTTTCAAAATGTGAAATACATATATAAGTATGTTTATATGTATGCGTGTATGTATATATATGTCGATGCATGCATGTATTTTTAGTCATCAAGTATTTCAAGAAGATCATCCCTGTGGCAATAATTTTAAGATTATGCCTAAACAATAACCCAGAGCTTTTTTACTTCCAGAATCATAAAAAGAAAATGGGAAATAAATGGGCAAAGTTCACCGGTTTGCCATCCAGTTTCTTAATAATCATGGTATAGTTTGGGAAGAATATTAGGAACCAGAATTATTTGCAACAATACTTAGTAAGGTTCAGTTGGATAGCTCTCTAATAAGCTAGTTGCACCTTTAACAAAACGTGTTGCTCAATGGTGGGATGCGAAGATTTTAAGTTAGAAGAAAATAAAAGACCTTTGTGTATCTCAATGCATCTGAATTTACTATTAAGAATTTATTTGTAATTTGTAAGTGGCATCCACCTTTGGAGGCAGTGTGGGGAGCCCCAGTCCATCCCGGCCACTGTGCCCGGCACAGCCTCTGTGTGAATTGTTCTCATTACTGGGCTTCAGAGCAGAACTGGGTGCCTGCTGTTGCAAAGGTGGGTCACAAATGTGTCCAGAACTACAAAGATAATGCAGGGCAGGGGTGAGTCTTTGGAAGGAAACACCATGGGGAGATTATGGAAAAGCTATTTCCAGTCTTGAAAAACAAAAAAAAAATCAGTCTGAATAGAGAGCGCCGTCTCTGGGTGGAGCACCGCACACAGAGCCTGCGGCTGCTTTGAAGACCTTCCCATGGGCTTGAAAACCATGACCATACGCAGCTGGGTCCGTTGTGGCAATGCACAGGCAGAACTCCAGGGTCCCAATGCTGAGCATCTCCTCGCTCCTGGATGCTGAGTCAGATGCTGCACAGACAGTTTCCAAGGCAAATAGGCTCAACACGCTCTCATTCCGCGCCCTGTGCGTGCATTCCCTTCTCCTCCTCTGCCCACACCTCTGATGGGTAAACCCTTCTCACCCTTCTCCCCTTACTTGAAGTAAGATGATGGTGGTGATAGTGATGATGGTGATGATGGTGATGGTGATAATGGTGGTGATATTCGATGATGACAACCACACACTTCAATGTACCAGACATTGTTTAAGTACTTTCCATTCCTTCAGTGTCCTAGCCAAGAGGCCATTTAGTCTCTACTTGCATATCTCCAATGGCAGGGAGCTCATCACCCCCAGACAAAGGCCATTTCATTACTGGAGAATCCTGGCTACACAGCTGTGCATCAAGCTGACAACGGTGTCCCTTGGTTCCCACCCATTGATCCTAATAATGGAAGTCTGTATTTATAATCTCTCTCCACGTATGTGACGGCAGCTCTCAGGTCTTCTCCAAGACTTCCTTCCCTGTCAGCTGTCCCTGGTGACAGCACCAGCTTTCCTACAGGTGCTATTGCTGTCTCCACGACTCTCCAGGGAACTGCAATTGGTCCTGTCTCTTTGAACAAACCCACCTGAAGGCAGAGATCTCGATGTTTACTGGCCAGAAGGACAGCCATCTCCCTGCTTTAGAGAGTCTGCTTGCATCCATGCAACTCAACCTCAGTTTATCTTGCTGGAAATGCAGGAATGTTATCGTGAGAAAGAGAGGGTGTGTGAAAGAAAGTGATGTGAGAGCTCCCAGGATGCCACACGGACTCGTCTGGGTGTTATCCACAAGCCAGGGTCCCACTGACGTTTATAACAGCAGAGTAACAACGTGGTCAGATCTTGGAAAGAGAGCAAAGATGGCCTGGAGAAGTCCGGGTACGGACCAAGGAGACCAGGTGGATCGTTAGGAAAATAGAACTAACACTGGGAGTGCTTAGACCACGTTCCTGAGAGAGAGACGAGAGAGACCTCACACTCTGGGGCATCAAGAAACCTTGGACACGTGATGCAAACACCCATGACCGGGTCCCACCCTACGTCCCTGAATAGGACAGGACATCTGCATGTTGAAAACCATGGCCTCCCAGACAGAGGAGATAAAAACGACAGGGCATGGTGGAACAGGCGTTGGGGAGTCAAAGCTCCATGGCAAACAAGGAGAGAGCTTGCGCATGAATCAGGACATCTGGCCCTGGACACAGGAGAGGAGAGGCTGTTAATACAAATCCAGGACCAGGGCCCCACGGGAGGGGAAACAGCATTGGAGGGGAAGAAAATGATTTCCTTTGTCCATGCTGAGTTTGCCTGCTCCATGGAACTTCCACGTAGACGCCCAGCAGATGCTCAGGAAACAAAGCTGGGCCTCCCCTGGGTGGGGTCTCTATGGGGGCATATTTCCTTCAAATCTGTAGAATCCAACCTCTATTTTTTTTTTTTTTGTTTGTTTTTTTGTATTTAAATTCAAAATGACATCTTTGAACTATAAACCCAAACTCTAGATTGGGATGAAGGTTAAAAAAAGAAAATCTTTAAGTCAGATGTTAAAAGGACTAATATAAACTCACGTTTGATGTAAAACGTATAAGTAACTTTCTATTTTATTTTAAAAATTGCCATCAAGGCCTGCAAGTGTTTACACACAACAGGCAGTCGACGATGGCGGGTATTGAAATAGCAATGTGTTTTTTCGCAGGTGCTGGGAATAAAGGCAAGTCCTGGGGAAAGTAATGAATGAACTTGAAGACACCGCGGGCAGTTAACCTCCTGGAGGAATAATCGCACGCTCTCTGTCAGGGCAGGCCGCACACCGGAGCAGTATTTGCACCCAACTTTGTTCCCGTGAAAAGCCTAGAAGGACTCTGTAATGAGAACGGCTGGCAGGATCCTGACGGTCTTTAAAAATATCTGCCCTCTGAAAGCTTTCACACCAGAGTTCTCTCGCAAGCTCACGGCCCTTGAAAGCGCCGATGGACACAGGGCAGAGAGGAGCAGCCGGGTCACTCAGGGGAGAGGGATGTGGGGAGAGGCAGACCTTCCGGCGGAGAAGCCAATGAGGCTGACCCTGGGATGTCTATGATGTAGGCTGGAGTGCTCTGGGCTTTTCATTTCTATCTGCTTTGAAGAAATGTGTAGGGGACACTTCTATGTGGAACAGGCAGCGTCATCGTTTTGGAAGTCACCTGAAATCTGTCGCTCCCTTTTATAGGGAAGCCCCTCCATGCACTTTGACTCCCCAAGGCCTGTTCCATCCTGCTGGCCGCTTTGGGTCTGTGGGGTCACGGGGACCGAGGTGGCGGGACCTGTACCATCTTAATTTTCACATCCACAGCACTAGCGCAGGCCGGGTACATAGCACTTCCTCAATCAATGTCCCTTGAATGGATGAATTAATAAAGGAACGAATGAGTGAATGAATGGATGAATTATCTTGGAAAACATGCCTGGAATGAGCAAAGTGCTTATGTCTAAGCAAGGGTTGAGCTTGGCTAAAGCACAGCTGAGATGAATGAGGTGAGCAAAGACAATCAATGGCTCCAGAAAACACAAGGAAGTAGGGCCTGGGAGCCATGACTTTCAAAGGCTCTGCCATTGCCTGAGCCTGCTATTTTGCACCCTCCGACAGCAAAGCACCAATCTACAGCCAACACGAACATACACTACCGACATTTTTAAATCAACCTGAGTTGGTTTGGCCTGAAAAACGACATCAAAGTAGCACTCTTTGATGTAATTTCTTGCAACTTCTTATTACAATAATTCTGAACACTGAAAAATAATGGTAAGATATGTTGTAGAGGCCTGATGCTTTGGAGCCAGATGGTGTGATAAGGGCTTGGCCTAATTTTTATGTAGTGCTCACAACAACCCTATAAGGGCAGCACCGTCAACATGAGTAGTTTACAGAAGAGAACTCAAGAGGCTCAGAAAGGTAATTCATCCACTGAACCATTTCTCACCACGGCCTTGACATTGAGCCCTGTGCAAGCACCTGGCCAGATCAAGTCTGGGTGCCTAACTCAGGAGACAGGACTGGCCTGCCCCGCCTCTAGCACTGCTGAGTTGAGGGACCCCACACAGAAATATAAGAACCGGCCAAAGCAGGAAGCTAGGAGCCCTCTTATTTCAAAATACATATATTTTTATTGATTTCAGAGAGAAATGGAGAGGGAGAGAGAGATAGAAGCATCGATGATGAGAGAGAATCATTCATCAGCTGCCTCCTGCACGCCCCACACTGGGGATCAAGCCTGCAACCCAGGCATGTGCCCTGACCAGGAATCAAACCATGATCTCCTGGTTCATAGATTGACACTCAACCACTGAGCCACACTGGCCAGGATCTCTCTCACTTTAATATCTTCAGCTTTTTAAAAAATATATATTTTATTGATATTTTTACAGAGAGGAAGGGAGAGGTATAGAGTTAGAAACATCGATGAGAGAGAAACATTGACCAGCTGCCTCCTGCACACCCCCTACAGGGGATATGCCCACAACCAAGGTACATGCCCTTGACCGGAATCAAAACTGCGATCCTTCAGTCTTCAGGCTGGTGCTCTATCCACTGAGCCAAACCGGTTAGGACAATATCTTAAGCTTTAAGTGGCAACCTCACTGCTGCCTCCTCCCTCCACCCCCATCAGTAGGCTCCAACTCAGTGTATTTGGCTGTAAAAATGGAGACACTAAGTAATAACACCAAGGCTCAGTATATTGGCTGTCCTGTGCTAATGCTTCATCAACATCAGGCAGTGTCACCATTTCTATTGTGTTCATGCATATCATTAGCATAAAGGACATTTGGCATCGAGGAGCTCAAATTACGATGTCATCTATAAATTGGCAAATGGGGGAGAAAGCCCGAATAGGGACACTGTATGCATATGTCGTCTTTGGTCAATGCAGGGTCTGGGGACTTCTCCCCTCACCTGAGGGTGAGCTAACAGGACAAAGGATTTATGGGAAAGGACAACAACGATACAGAACAAGAGTAGGGGACATACAACATCAGTGTGAATGGCCCACGGAAAATCAGAAACAGAGGATTACTTAGTGCTGAATGTTTCCAGAAAGGGAAATTGTCTGGCATTACTGGGCATCTCCAGTGGGAGCCCAGCCAGAAGTCACAAAGACTCGGATGACAACTGACCGAGAAGGAAAAGGAGATGAGTGTTGTGATAAAGACTGTAGGGCCCTGAGGGTGCCTCAGATCTACAGAGGAGGCACTAAAGGGTAGAACTGAGGCTGAAAAACAATGACATCAGCAACGGGGAGCAAACTTGACTAGGTCTTTTAGGATTCAGACCCGAATATCCTCCTTCCCACTCCTCCTCCGAAATCCAACTCAGATGTCTCTTCCGCTGTGCAATCTTCCCAACTTCCCCACCAGTGCTGGTCATTATCCCTCTGAGCTCTCTGAAGACCAACTTCCGGTGATGTACTCTTGACATTGATCTATAGCAGTGGTCGGCAAACCGCGGCTCGCGAGCCACATGCGGCTCTAGAGCTGCGCTTTGTCGCTCTGTTGACTAATGAGTTTGCCGACCACTGATCTATAGTATCTTTCCATCACCAAATATCTTGGGAGGAAACGCCTCTGGCTGTCTCCCAGCTGCATGGGAGGGCCCTCGTCAGGCTCTGGATTTCCCCATTTGTTTGTATTTTGTTGATTCCCATTGCCATGTGTCCAGACACTAGTGAGAACCTTGACTTCAGTTAGATCCACTGGAGTTAGTGGTGAGAATAACACCGGTATGACTAGGCAATTTACATATGAATTATTCATGATCACGCACAGGGACACACAGAATCTATTCGAGGAAACTTAATCCTGAAACCAACAGAAAGGCTCACATATAAATCACCCCTCCCAAGGCAGATGACCAGAGAGATAGCTGATCTCCAGCAGCCCAGCAGGCCGACACAGGCCCTACCCTCCCAAGCCAATGGCATAGCCGCCCTTTTCCACAGGACCGGTTTCAGGCCCCGCCCCCACCATCAGTCATAAATCTGTCCTTCAGCGCAGCACTCCTCTGTCAGCAGCTTCCATTCCTTCTGTACAACTGGGCCACTCCACCTGGGGCCATGGGACAAGACCCAACTCAGCACACTCTGGGGTGGCAGGGGGGGGTGATCCATCAGGGCTTCCTCCCTTCTGTTGGAAGAAAAGAGGCCCCCCTCTCACCCTCCTGCCCGCCCCCCATCACACACAGAGCCCTGAAAGGCTGGCCCAAGGGCTCCTCTGTCCACACGCATACCTCGCATTCCTGCACATGGCTTCCCCCCTCACTTCAGGGGCCTCCTCACAGGTAAGCTGGGCTCAAAGGTGTAGCCATTCCCCTTAACTGCTCCCTTCCTAAAAGTTCTGTCCCCTAATCCTCCTTCTAGAAAAGTGCTTCCAGCGATGGGTGAGGGCAAGACGGAATACTCATTAAATGCCTACTAAATGCTAGGCATTGCAGCTTACAGCATGCTGGGATCGACAAAGAAATGGTTGGGTTTTTGTGTTTTTAATTGAAGAACAAAAGAAGGAGTTAAGAGATTTTGAAATAGTTCACTCTGTGCTGCGAGTTAGTAAGAGAAACCAAAACTGGGATTAAAACCAGGGCTGGCCCTAGCTGGTTTGGCTCAGTGGATAGAGCGTCGGCCTGCACACTGAAGGGTCCCAGGTTCAATTCTGGTCAAGGGCACATGCCTGGGTTGCGGGCTTGATCCCCAGTAGGGGGTGTGCAGGAGGCAGCCAATGATTCTCTCTCATCATTGATGTTTCTCTCTTTCCCTCTCCCTTCCTCTCTGAAATCAATAAAGATATATTTTTAAAAAATTAAAAAAAAACGAAAACCAGGGCTGCCCATTTCCAAAGCTTACGTTTTTCTGTCAGAAGATTTCCCAAGGAAGAGCCCCCCCCCCCTAGCTCCCCCTGCAGCCCTCACTCTGCTTGTTAATAAAAAAAGAAAATGAAGAGGAACCGAAAAGAGAGGAGAGAAAGAATCTGGATATAGCACATTCCTCCTCCCACCAAGGCCCCCACCCCTAACCCGCAGCCAGCGGGAAGCGCGCTCTGACCGCTCTCTGCCCTGCGAGGGGCCCAGCTCTGTTCCCTTTCATATCCTCCTTCTTGGTGTACTTCTCCCGCCAGGCCCTCCCTGAGTGGGGTGGGGTGGGTGCTGAGGAAGGCAGGGTGTGGAGCTGCAGCGCCCGAGGGAGGCCTTCCCACCACACACCTGTGCACCCTTCAGCCTCCTCTTGTGACAGCTGCTGTAGACCTTGACTTTCACAGAAGCCTGTTTTCGCTGAACTTGCTTTAAACAAAAACCTGGAAACATGGGTCAACAAAATCCAAGCATGTGCCTCCTTCGTGAAGATGTCTGAGGAGCTCCAGCCCTCCTGTGGAAACAGCTTAGCAAACACTGCAAAGGGAACCAAGCTCCTTCTGGATCCAACCCGCCAAGGAGCCCCCTTGACTGCAGGTAAAGTCCCAATGCCTGACCTTGACTTCCCAGGCTCTGCACTAACTTGCCCTCATAGTTCTCCATCCGACTGCCACTCATCCTGATCGGCCTGTAGTTCATCTTCCTCCCTCCCTCCTCCCTTCTTTCTTCCTCCCTCCCTCCCTCCTCCCTTCTACTTTCCTCCCTCACTTCCTTCCTCCTTCCTTCCTTCCTCCCTTCCTCCCTCTTTCCTCCCTTCTTCCTTCCTTCCTCCCTCCCTCCCTCCTCCCTTTCTCCCTCCTTACCTCCCTCCCTCCCCCCTTCCTCTCTTCCTCCTCCCTTCCTCCTTCACTTCTCCTTCCTCCTTCCTTCCTTCCTCTCTTCCCCCTTTCTCTTCCTTCCCGAGAGATGTTGAGTCAGGTGCTGCACACAGTTTCCGAGACAAATAGGCTCAGCACTCTCCATTCCTCACCCTGTGCATGCACTCCCTTCTCCTCCTCTGTCCACACCTCCTCTGCTGGGTAAACCCTTCTCACCCTGCCTATCTCAAATGAAATATCAAGGGTTTTCTTTAAGAATCCCGCCCCCCATTTCCTGCAGTCTGTCCCGCGTTGGGGTTGGACACCCTCCATGCGCTCCTCCCCTCCCCTTTCCATGGCATTCCTCCTCTTGGGCATCCTTGTCTGCTTAGCGACCCGTATCCTCAACTAACCTCCAGGCTCCAGGAAGGAAGGATGCTCAGAGGCTTTCTAGACACACCTTAATGCTCCTTCCCCCACACACCTCAGTGCCTTCCAGGACCCAGGCTCACCTCAGCGGATCCTTTATTCCTCAGAGAGAAAATAGAAACCCTACGATCACAACGCCCTCAACAGCCACCTCACAACCCACACTCACCTGTGGAAGCCCCCGCTTTTAGTTCTGAGGCCCAGACCACTACATTCAACTGCCTCCTCGGAACCTCCGCTGGGACGGCAGCCGTCAACTCAAACCCAGATCCTCTACGACAAACTCATCGTGTTCCCTTTCAAACCAACTTGTGTGACTTTTTTGTAGGTTCCCCCAGAACACAGCCACCTGAGCTACAGCTCAGAGGTCACCCCCGAGGCTTCCTTCCTCCTCACTCCACACATACAAACAGCAGCTCCATCATGTGGATTCTAGGACCCCAAAATAGCCATCCATATCGTCACCTCTTCATGGCCAGCACTCTTCTCCACGCCTCCATCATTTGTCTCCAGGATTCGAAACAGCCTCCTAATACGTACTCTTGTCTCAGCCTTGGCCCTGCCAACCCGTGTTCAACAATGCAGCCAGAATCATCTGAAGAAGCAAAAATGGCTTAAAACCCACGAACACCTTTCCACTGGCCCCTGGAGGGATGATGTCTGCATTCCAGGGCAGAGCCTGCAAGGCCACTCAGACGCCAGCCTCCGCCTCCCTTTCTTGCTCACCTCCAGTCACTCCTCCATCACACAGTCTCCAGCTAGACCAACTGACTGTCAGTTCTCGAAACCCCCTTGTTCTCCTGGCTTTCCCTGCCTCCTTGCTTGCCTGGGCGGGAATGTCACCTCATTATCACACACCAGTCAAGCCCGGCAAGCAATACGGTGACAGGGACGCCCCCCTCATGTCCCTGTGGCCCCATGAAAGCCTTGGCTGCCACGAAGTGGACCCCGTGAGCCCACCACAGCCCAGCTGTTCCCCGAAATCCCCAGCGGGAGCTCCTGCTGCACCTCATTATTGCTGTCCCCTTAAATAACAGCAGCACTGACACCTCTGCAAAACCAACACATGCATATTTGATCTGTATAAACAGCGCATATCACAGGACACTTCCTTTCAGAACTCCCTGACGCTGGGAATTCAAATGAGAGCTCACAGTCCCTGGGACTGGAGACTAATGAGGGCATCATAAATATTTGATTAAAGACAGGCCAAATTCTCAGGGTTTTGCCTCACAAAATTTTCAGAAGCAACCACTCAAAGATTTCTTGAATATCATAGCTCTTTGGGAGGACAGTAAGGAGGCGGCTTCTGCTCTTTCTCCAGAGCGATGATGGGCATTTGGCTCTCTCTGAGCTTTAAAATCGTCTTCCACCTCGAACTCTTGGTCAATGCGCTTGTGTTCCCGAAGAGACAGAGAGATGAGAAAGGAACATTGGGCGGCATACCAGAATAGCTGCTTCTCAGCCCGGCTGGACCAATTTCTGGCTCCGTCAACTTGGGAGGAGGTGTTGGACATCCCTCAGCTCCAGTGTTTTCTTCCAGAGGTGGTGAGAAAATATGATTGCCAAATGAGCCTGGCCCATTTACATTCTAGAAATTGTCAAGGAAATGTAATCGGTTGGGATTACTCATTAACAAGCTGAGCAAGATACCTGGTCACCTCAGAGAATTTCCCTTGTTGGGATTCTCCAAACAACACCACTTATCAAATTAAAACTCAGAGGACCCATTTAGAAAGCCATCTCTATCTGGAGATTTAACAATATTTTTAACTTTGGCCGTATTGATCATACTTTTATGGGAATTAAATAATGCGAACTATGAAGAAAATACTTGGAAGATTTTTTTTTGTGGTTTTTTTCTTTCTCATTGCAGTGTACTCTAAAATAGTAAATCCTGGGGATGAGCTATATAGCCAATAGTGAAGTCAAGTAAATTATGATATATCCCACTAATGAATTGTGTAGGAAAATGAAGCCATTAAGTACATAGAGTATAAAATCCATGAGGTATAAAAAAATAAAATATATTTTTGCCCTGGTAAAATTATTTCATCTCTGAATAAGAAAGGGAGTCCTAATATAAAAATCAAAGAATAGATCATCAAAAATTTTAAAGTCCTGAAGTAAAATATACCATAAATAAAGTTTAAAGAAAATGGCACTATAACAAATATAGCAAAGATATCACTCTTCTTATTAAAAAAAAACACATACAAACTGATAAGAATATATTTATTCCAATAGATAATTGAGTGAAGAATATTTACAGATCATTCAAGCACACAAAAGAAAAAAAGTTTCATTCTAAAATAAGTAAGTAAATAAATAAATAATATAACAAATGAATTATGATCAGAGTTCTTATTAAATCAATGTAACTGGGGCTGGCTGATGTGGCTCAGTGGTTGAGCATTGAACCAAGAGGTCACTGGTTCCACTCCCAGTCAGGGCACATGCCCAGGTTTCAGGCTTGATCTTCAGCAGGGGGTGGGCAGGAGGCAGCCAATCAATGTTTCTCTCTCATTGATGTTTCTCTCTCTTAATTCTTCTCTCTTCCTCTATCACTAAAAATCAATAAAAACATATTTTAAAAAGATATAACTGATCAATTGGAGGAGGGAAGTTATAGAGAAAGGGCATTCTGATGCATCATTGGAAGAAATGTAAAGAAAATTTATAAATGGAAAAATTTAAATATAAATCGGGAGTCTTAAAAATGTTTATATCCCTTACCCAGTAATTTCATTATAGAAGCCTGTCCTCAAAGAAACAACCACATAATCTGCTAACATTTTATACCCCAAGATCACAAATTACTTGAAGTACAAAAGTTCAAATACTATGAATTGTTATAGGGATAATTAAAAACTGGAAGGAGAATATCAATTTTTAAAGTATTTGGTAGATGTGCTTCTGACCCCAAACTATTTCTGAAGCAAACACAAAAGAAGAAGTATAAAAAAGAAAAAACTTCTATCATCTGTGAAACCAGGAGAGAAATTTTGAAGTGAAAATCAAACTAGTAAAAGCGACTATGTTGAAACAGGATAGGCAGTGTGGCCACGCCAGGAGACCACAGATTCTTCAAATATAAGGAGATGATGGTGTGGCAAAGAGTCTCCATGGACGGCAATCAACCCTCAAACCTTCCCCCCGCCCTGCCCTCCAAGTGCCCACCTCCTGGCCCTCCTTGCTCACTCAGTCCTGCAGCAAAGAGCTCACCCAGAAGAAACTCCCCCATTCTAACAAGGATGTTTCAACCCGCCAGAGAGGATAAAACAAAACCGCAGACCAATCTCGCATATGAATATTGATGGAAACCCCTAAATAAAATATTAGCAAATAGATTCCGGCAGCACATAAAAGCGGTTTGAGGATGGCGATCCGGGCACACACAGAGCCCCCTCTTGCTGCACCCAATTCATAGACATGACAATAAAGCTATTTTTAAAACAGACAAGTAAACGCACGCACTCACATATACAATGGGGACGCTGTCCCAGTAAGAAGCCCCCGAGAGGAAACGCATGGGGGGAAATGCGCTTCAACACCGCACGGTGGCTCCCACAGGTCCCTCCTAAACCGCCACTCCACACACGACACTGAAGTCACGCCATTAAAGGCCTCAGCCCGTAACAAAGAGGGAGATGCGTTTGAGTGGCTTTGCTGTGCAGCTAAGCCTGCCTGTCTGAAACCAGGAGGACTTTATTTCTCAATCACGAAGAGTGCTGTCCATGACTGTGGGAGACTCCCTAATCCCAGACCAGGACTCAGGGGCCAAGGCTGTGGGATGCTCGGCCATCAGCACGTGACTCCCGCGGTGGCCCCAGCCATCCACATCCATGGGCAGATGAGGGGAGGTGACGGGGGATCCCAGTGCGAAGTTTCATGAGCCGCCATGGAGATGGGGTATGTCTCCTTGGCTCACATCCAAAACGAAATGTCTAAAATTAATTTTAAATCTTATATAACTGAGAAAAATGAGTAAAAATATAGGAAACTGATGTGGCAAGAAGAGGATTCTAGTGCGAGTCTGGCATAGTAACAGCCATCAGTGTGGCCATGTGTGTGGGCATCATAGGGGGCAACCAGGATATACTTCCAAGGGCCCCAACAGCCCCACTTTATGGGGGAACCCGACCTTGGAGGAGGCGTCCGAGGTTACTTGGCTGGTGGCACTGGTGCCTGCCTGCTCCAGACTCCACGCCGCCTCGAGGTCGGCGGGCCTTAGGGAAGCCTTTCAGCATCTCTGACCCTCAGTTTCTTCATCTGTAAAATGGGAGGGTAGGACCAGAACGATTTCAAAGTCTTTGCCAGCTCAGAACTATGGCATGCTGCTTGGGACAGCAGTGTCCCCAGCGGGAATGGCCACATCGCCATCACCCTGCAGCCTAGGGCAGTGGTCGGCAAACTCCTTAGTCAACAGAGCCAAATATCAACAGTACAACAATTGAAATTTCTTTTGAGAGCCAAATTTTTTAAACTTAAACTTCTTCTAACTCAGGAAGAGCTAGAAGAAGTGTTGAAAACAACTTGAAAGATGGATACTTCTTTCAAAGGCCGTGTTCAACCCGTGGTATTTTGTGGAAGAGCCACACTCAAGGGGCCAAAGAGCCGCAGGTGGCTCGCGAGCCGCAGTTTGCCGACCACTGGCCTAGGGCATCTTCGTGAGCAGTCTGGGAGGGTCCCCCAGACCACACTGGGCAAATGAGCCGCCGTCAATGGATCACAGAAATGACCTCAACTACCCCCCTCCCTCCATCCACGGCCTTTGCACTGTGACCTTGTCCCTCCCATCAAGAGCTGATGTGTCCATTCCCCTTCCCGACTCTGGGCTGGCCACGGGCCACAGCGGAAGGAAGGGCGGGTGTGCCGGCTCCTAGGGGAGGCCTGGCGAGGCCCCGCAGGCCTCTGTTCTCGCCACCCTGGGCCGAGGTGGACCAGGGTCCCGCTTCCCTGGCTGACGTTCTTAGTTTCCTGTATTGACACAAAAGGGCACTTACTTGGCAGTTGCACTTCCACTTATATTAAGTTGTTCCTACTTCAGTTTATTGCCCCCGATCATAAAATCATTCTCTAATCTTTGCAGAAAATTTAGAATGCAAAGTGCAAAGAGAACCAAATTGTCACCCATCATCTGTCAATAGCATGATGTCATTATGATGGTCTAGGATGCAATTTTGTGTCTGAAATATATTTTTGAAAAAGCATTGCATGCACACGTCTTCCAAGTGCAGGCAGTACCTGGAGTATACAGTGAAAAAGAAGCCGCTCTCCCTCTAGACTTCAACCTGGCCTCCTGGCCTGAGGTGACCTTGTTATAGGACGCTCTGTAACCTCCCAGGAGTCCCTGAGAACTCAACCATGTGTCCTCGATCAACCACGTACCCTCTATCATCCGTATATATTGTGCTCATTTTTGTTTGTTTATACACAGTTGGGTGTTTTTTATACATATTTTCTATTATGCTTTCTCCCTGTCGGTATCAGAGATCATCCCAAATGGGACATTCAGATTCGTTTAACCCTTTTAAATAGCTGTGCAGCCATGGTGCATAGAAATGCCGCAATGTAACCAGTCCCTATGGGGTCACACCGGTGACTAACAATTACCTCAACTTTCTGACACCCACTGCCCCCACAGAGAAGTCCACTTTCCATCTAAAAGCCATCCCTCGAAGGTGACCCATCTTTTCTCTCTGGTTGCCTTTAAGTTTTCTTTCTATCCATGAGGTTCCGCCATTTCTCCACGCTGTATTCTAACGTGGCCTTTTCTTTATATCGCTTTGTGTTCAGTTACACTTCCTCTCTCGGGACCTCACCTATAGCAGGCTGGCCTGCCATCTGACCATCCCAGGGCATGCGAGCGGGTCTGTTGGTCACACCTCGGCGAGGTGTTGAGGAACAGGCAGGTCCTGCTCACCTGAATCAGGAGGAAAGGAGCCCCAGGTGCGGGATGTCACACCCATCCTGCTCTGAATTTCTGGGGAAATTCCAGAGAGCAGGGCCCCAACATCTGGGCAACAGCAGCACCCAGCCCACTTCCAAGTCTCCAGATGTCAGAGGTCAGATCAAGGACCAAAGTTCTCGGGGGCCAGCCTTTAGCTTAGTGTCAGGAAGGCGTTCTCTTCAAGCCTGCAGTGCGTGAGGTTCATGGTCACTGTCTATGAAAGAGAGGCCAAGATGCCCCTTACCTTTTCCTCCCCATCTAAACGTCTGCCTGGGATAACTTGAGCTTGAATGGGCGGGACTTGGAGACCCATTAGTGATCATAGCCACCCACGCACAAGCTTTCAGGGAGGGTCTACCATGTCTCAAAGGCTGCATCCAAGGGCTTGGTCAAGTGCACACCCAGGCCTGCCCCACCTCAGAGCCCCAACATGGCACCCACAAAGGGGTATTGATATGCAAAGGTAGAAATGCGCGTTGTGAACCTGGGACAATGAAGACATCGGCAGGATTTGGAAAGAAGACAGCAAGTCATTGAGTGCCGAGTCCCGACAGGTCCGCTGCGGTGGGACGTTCGGGGACCTCTGAGAAGGAGAGAAATCGATGGAACAGCAGGCAGGGAGGCCTGCTTTCCGGGGTCTGCTCACCGAGGCAGCCAAGGGTGAGAATGAGAAAACAACGGCCTTCATGAGATTTTTATTAAAGAGCCGAGGAAGACGGTAAGTAATGGCTTATTCGAGTGCACACGCTCGGCAGGGAAACAACCAATGATTTCAGAGAACCATATTATTACTTTGTGCTTGCTTATCTCTCTCTCCCCCCCCACCTGATAATCATCTGTCGCTCCATCGCTCTTTTTAAGGACACGCGAGAAAATAGAAAAGCTTGCAGACGGCAGGCAAAGAATTGCATATGATTACCTGGCTTTCCCGCGCTGACTCTGCAATTGTTTGTTTTTGATGAGATAACAATGGAGATAGAATTGTTCAGAGCAAATGCTGCTCAAATTTCATCCAGCCATAGCTCCCTGTCCCCTCCGGTGCACGCTGCCCCTCCCTCCACCAAAGACCCTCGGGGACACCAGCGCCACTGCCAATGGAATGAGTCGTGAGAGATAAAATCCTTTCTCTTTGACCTCCGTGCCCATCGGGACCCAGGGAATTCCTGTGTTATTGGGATGGCTCCACACCGAGTGATGGCACCAGTTCTCACGTAGGGCTTCCCAAGTGAGCCCAGCTGCTTCTCCTGCATAGCTTACGTGCGCTGGCCCTTCTCCATGAAACACCCCTGTCCCTGTCCCCAGTCCACCCCCACTCCTTAAAGATCCCTTGCCCTCCGTGATGCTCTCCCCGGCACCCCCAACTATATGCCATCATCACTCCCCTGGTTCTACTGAGGCAACACATTCCACACTTGGAGGAAGTTTCCATGTCTACTCGCCATGGCCCATGAGCTCCTCGGGGCAGAGGGCAGAGTCTGCAATTCTGCAGCCCTGTGTCTGGCACAGACTTATGATCCCATGGATGTTTGTCCAATAAATGAATGAATGACAAAATGGCTGACTCTCCCAGGGGTAGAGGAGGAAGAGTATCCGTCTTGGAGTCCTCGCCATGCTGTGCGACAGGCCCTCCCTCTTATTCCTGTAACACTGCTGGGTGCCTCTGCATTTCACACGTAAAGGATGATTCTGTGTGAGCCAGGTGGCAGCGGAGATGCCCACACACTGACGCTGTGAAGGCAGCACTCCTGCTTGAGGTCAGGGCTCTGCGCTGTCTCCCATCTCCCCTGGAGGAAGTGCAGCCACGTGGGAGAGACGCTGCGCTGTGGACCAAGCACGAGAGACGCTGCGCTGTGGAGTCCACACGAATGCTCTTCTCCCACAATGCTGCGCAGCCCTGGGGAAGTAACCTCCCACTCCCGCAGGCCTAAGCCTCTATGTCTGTAAAAGGAGAGAAACAAAGGCTCAACCTCCTAAGGCTGTTGCCAGAGGAAGATGAACTAATACAGGAGAGGCTTACCACGGCACCTGCCAGAGCAGGTTAAAATGCCGCGTATCACCAGTAGTGCCGTCTTTTCTTTACATTCTTGCTTCTCTACTTATTTGTTCATCTCTTCAGCAAGCAACTGGGTCTAGCGTCATCCTGCACAGGCGTCACCACAAGGAGAATGCTTTTGTAAATCCCTGGGAAGTTCCTGGGCTCGGTCCAGAGCCTGGTGCCCTCATCCCTCCTGTGCTCCACTGTCCAGAGAAACCTTCCCACTTCTCGGGTCCAAGTCTCATGACTCCTCTTCCTGGGTGGCCCCACCCCTCCCAGATCTGAGCACTTACCCAGTGAGCGGTTTGGATTTGCTTTTTATTTATTTATTTATTTATTGATTGATTAAGGTGTTACATATGTGTCCTTATTCCCCCATTACCCCCTACCCCCCCACACACACTCATGCCATCACCCCCCTGTTGTCTGTGTCCATTGGTTAGGCCTATATGCATGCATACAAGTCCTTTGGTTGATCTCTCTCCCTTACCCCCAAGAAACTACAAACACCAATTAGAAAGGATATATGCACCCCTATGTTCATAGCAGCATAATTTACCATAGCTAAGATTTGGAATCAGCCTAAGTGCCCATCAGCAGATGAGTGGATTAAAAAACTGTGGTACATCTACACAATGGACTACTATGCTGCTGTAAAAAAAGAAGAAACTCTTACCGTTTGCAACAGCATGGTTTGGACTGTCTGTTTCCCATCTTGGTCACAAGATCGGTTCAGCTGCTTCCCCTGCCTGCTTGAATGCCACCAAGTACTCCTATATCTACACTAGCCCAGTCCCCGCGATCCCCTAGCAGGGGAGAGATTCGAAGTAGATTGCTTACACTATTCCTTTCAGATAAGTGAGGAGGTACTGACATGGAGAAGTCCATAGCTCCGGAGTTCTCAAAAAGTAAGACCAAATAAATGCCAATGGGCTTTGGGAAGTGGTCTATGGCGGTCTACTTAAAGCGGGGTTCATGGGTGGGTTAATGGTGGGAGGCAGGTGGAGTGTGGTGAGCACGGACGCCGGTTGGACACTTGTTGTTTCAGTTGCTCACTGTGGTGTGACAAACTACTTCGAAGTTTAGCAGCTTAAAACAATAATTATGGTTATCACAACTCATGGTTCTACGGGTCAAGATTTTCTAGTATATACAATAACATACATAGATATGAGATAGTATTGTAATATATCTTACAGCCACAAAAGTCCTAAGGTTATAATTAGACTAGAGGCCTGATGCACGAAGATCCATGCAAGAATGGGCCTTCCTTCCCGTGGCTGCCAGCACCGCCTTTGCTCCAGCCCGGACCCGCCTTTCTGCCTTCCCTTGCTGCCCAGAGGCCCAGAGCAGCTGGGGCAGTGTGAAATGCCTGGTCTTTGCCATGGCGATGATGTAAGCATCCCGCCCCGCCCCCAGCTGCTCAGCGCCTGCGTATGCAAATTAATCCACCATCTTTGTTGGGTTAATTTGCATACTCACTCCTGATTGGCTGGTGGACATTGTGAAGGTATGGTCAATTTGCATCTTTCTCTTTTATTAGTGTAGATTGGCTGGTGGACATTGTGAAGGTATGGTCAATTTGCATCTTTCTCTTTTATTAGTGTAGATTGGCTGGTGGACATTGTGAAGGTATGGTCAATTTGCATCTTTCTCTTTTATTAGTGTAGATTGGGGGGGGGGTAGAGACATCTTTATTGAGATTATCTTCATTGGCCTGTGGAGGTGGATCCTGCCGCCTAGCAGCCAAGCGCATCACCGTCAGCAAGGGTGCCGATAACTAATTTGTCCGTCAGATTATGTAGACTCGTTCCAGAAACTGGCCTGCATTTTTTCAAGAGACCCAGAAAGAATAGGCAATGGAATTATGCTGATTTTTAAATATAATTTTCCAGTAGTTTAAGGAGAATACGTTTTTCATTTTAAAAACCAGCAGGATCAGCAGGCAGCTAAGTCCTGTTTTAGTTGGAAATCTGTGGGTGGGAAGAGAAAGCCACATTTTTTTTTCCCTCTAAATGGAACCAGAGAAGCAGAAGATCTAACAAGTCGTAATCAGCCAAATTCTTTTTTTCTATACATATATGAGTAAGGAGTTGGGGTTTTCTTCTTACATTGTATTTTGTAATCCAACATAGTAGCACCAAATCACCTTTTGCTAATCTCCATTCCTTTTTGTTGCATAAACACCTTCATTTAGGGGAAGTCAAAAGAAACGCCTTTGAAACCCTACTAATCTCTGGAAAAGCGGGGACTTAAGACCCCAAATCACCCGTGGCCGTTTGCATAGGCGAGGGAAGGGTGTGATGTTCTACTAGCATCTCACCTGTAGCCACTCCCGGAGACTGAGGCTGGGAAGGCTGCGGGGCCAGGGATGGGTAAGATGTGCTCAATTGTCTTAAGTGGCTGAGGGTGGACTGAGCCTGGGGAAAGTACAACCAAAGATCTGAGGAAGCCAGCGGAGGCTCGAGGCCAACATTCAGTGTCACCTGGTGGCTGTGGAACGAGAAGAATGGATCCTTTTCGACGAGGCCCTTCACCAACCACTGACCTTGCACCAGCGACTGGACCGCTTCTTCGTCTACTCAGTAGGGCTTACAATGTTTGCACATGGGTTGTTTGATAATCAAGTGACATGAACGCATAGGAAGGGTTTGGTTGAATACCTGGCATGTAGGGCCCAATAAATGGTCCAAGAGGCAATGGCAGGTCTAAAAGCAATGAGCCAGTAAGCCAAGATCCAGCTAAATGCCCAGCCAGGGCAGGAAGTGAACGCAAACCGGAAACACCTCCGGGGCGCCCCACACTCACTGCTGCCGAGACCCCACACACAACAACAGCATCGCACACTAATGTTCCCTCTTCAGTGTCTCAGATCGCCTCCTCCATAGCTGTGTGCAGGTGCAGGTGTGTGTGTGTGCGTGAGTGTGTGTGTGTGTGTGCGTGAGTGTGTGTGCAAGGCAGGAGGACTATTTAACCGATCTTATTGGAAGTTTGCTGAGGTGGCTTGTGATCAAGACACCGAAGTGAATACTTTTGGGAACAGAGGAATCCCCGGGTGGAACCGGCATCAGAGCAGGCATTTTCTGTTGTGCACCTTCGATTGTGTGTCCATTTCACCACCAAGCAGCACTAGAGGTGGGGACACCCATGTCGGAATATCGGGGTGAAAATCCTGGCTCTGCAACTTACTCCAGCAAGTGACCGAAACACCCCAGCCTCAGTCTCCTCCTTTTCAAATGGGGCCGATGTCAGCTCCTCCCTCACCAGGCGCTGAGCAGGATTAAGTGAGATGATGCAGGTGGAGCGCCCGAGATGAGACTTGGCACGGAGCTCAGTCGCACAGTCATGTTAGCTGCTGTCCACTCCATTCAGTGTCACTGCTCGGGCACTGCCGGCATCGGCTCTGTGGTGCAGACGTCTGGCAGGCGGCCTCCACAGCCCCTTTCCTATCGCCCTTCGTAAAATTGCTCACGGAACCCTGTAGGTGCTGCTGCCACAGTGCTCCCCCTCGTCTCCTGTCCTGGCAGAGGCTGCCCCCCCACCCGTGCCTGCTGCCCTCTCGGTGGTAGCCATGTGACTTCTGCACCATGGCCCACACTTCTGTAGGGACCCCAAAAGCCGGCAGAGCTGTGAGACCCTCTGTTGCTCACACAGGCCGTCTCTGACCTGCCCCCTTTGGCTTATTGCCTCACCTCCTAGGGTCCCCAAAGCCATCCACACAGGTCCTCTCCCCACCATCTGAGGAGGCCATGACCTTTCTGGTCACGCACATGATCTGCTTTGCATTTTCAATGACACACGGTTTACATCTCTTCCACCAACCCCGGGCTGAGCCGGGGGGACCAGCATGGTTCCTGCTGCTGTGTTTCAACGCGCCCAGCCAAGCTCTGCACTCAGTGGGTGCACAGTAAATGCACATTAAGGCATAAAGGAGAAAACCCAGGTCACTCTAGGGGACAAACACGTTGGTGCGAATTCTGGTACATTCTGAGTTGCAAGTTACTCACCCAAGAATGGAGAGCAGCGGACTCTGGCGGGGTTGGGGCTCAGGGGAGGGAAGACTTTGTGTGGACAGGAGAGCTCAGGTGAGTCTTGGAGGGGACAGGAGACAGACCAGGAGGGGGGGGCCACTGTAGGCAGGGAGCAGGGTGTGCACTGCCTGGCGGCAGGAAGCACTGACCCTCAGGCCGTGGGGGCAGCCCGCTGGGTTCATTTGCACATGTGGGTGCCCCGTAAATACCTGTGCAATGGAGCGAGCCAAGGACGATGGGAATGAACCAGTGGGAAAAATAAAACCAAAGGACCCGTTAGCTCAGAAATTCAACCAGGCCCCACCCGTCAGCAGCGTCGCTGAGGCTGTGTCATTTAACGATGCGCCGGGCACACGCTTCAGGCTGAGGCAGTCTTTGTCTCTCCCTCGCTGCAATTTCTGTCTAAACAGTGCCAAGCAATATGGCTCTTTCTGGAATATTCTAGCACTTACTGCCTCCCCAGCAGGCAGTGCTATCAGTAAACTCTCAGAGGGGAGGTGACATGAGACTCCCTCCCAGGTGACAATCCCAGGCTGACGTCCTGAATGCAGAAACTGAGAACTCCCACAGAACCTTGTTGATTAGCTGACACCGGGTCTTATTAGCTGCGTTCGGTCGCCGCATTGCCTGCAACTTGACAATGGATGAGGCTTATCCTGGGGTAGGAGAGCTAAATGAGGAAGAACAGCGAACAGCGAAGAAGCCTGTGGCTGTTTGTTTAACAAGCTGGGGGACCTGGCTCCCACAGTCTGCCAGGTCGCCTGGGCGCCGGGGACCCTGATGGCTAACCACTGCCCTCCCTCTTCCGCGGCTCTCAGCTGCTCTCTGCCCACAGCTCTCACCTCATCGCACGTGCCTCCCTGCTCCCTCCCTCTCCTTCCCCCACCCCTTTCTTCTCCTCTCTCCTTCTCCCTTTTCCTCTCCCACTCTCTCTCCAAACATCTAGGTCGTGTGCTTTGTCTCAGTGTTTCAAATGTCACGCTGGCAGCCTAGAAATGGGTCATTTTTTACGCATTCTGTTCCCTGCTAGATAAGCTCATTCAACCCAATTACTCACGTATCCATTCAGCTCAGGGGGGTGGCGGGGAGTCTCTTATTCTGTCTTTGATAGTTATGTTCCCATCTATCTTGCCTTTGCTCTCAATAAGTTGTAGATTGGATGTGGTCGACAGAAGGATGGTTCCCCGAAGATGTTCACGCCCTAATTCCCAGGGCCTGTGACCCACAGCTGTCAGAGGAAGAAGGGAGTTCAGACATCCCCCCCTTTACCACTGCAGATGAGTTCTTGGGGGAAGAAAACTGCCAAGAAAGAAGTATTTCGTGAGCAACTACTGGCGGCTGCCCTGCAAACCGTTCAGGCTGCGTCCTGCACGTTCGCAGCACCTGGCCGCGGGCGCTGGGATCTCCGGGCGCCCGAACTCTGACTTTCATTTAGCGTTTAATTAACTGGAATGGACCGAGGATCCCTGGCAGCCCCTGATTGCAATCTGTGGATGGATGGGCCTCCTTATCTGGAAATGATGACCGGCTTATCTTCCGTCGAGCAGCCAGCGCACATGATGTGTATCTCTCGTTATCCCGGCTGATCAAACCCAGAAAGTTTATTAAGATTCTATCGTTCGGAGTTATCACCAGTGATAGGATTTTTCATCTGAATGAGCCTGTGCGCAATACCGTATTTTGCCTAAGAGACCCTCAGGGAGACCGAGAGAGGGGAGGTCATCAGTGAGAAGCGTGCGTTGGATCCCCAGGCGATGACCAAGTCATTTAAGGAGTGTGGCCACCGCCCTAGACAACTCTAATAACTGGATCACTTAAAAAGAAGTTTATAGCCCACCCAGCGTGGCTCGGTGGTTGAGCATCAGGGTTTGATTCCTGGTCAGGGCACATGCCCGGGTTATGGGCTCGATCCCCAGTGTAGGGGGTGCAGGAAGCAGCCAATCAATGATTCTCTCTCATCATTGATGTTTCTAGCTCTCTCCCTCCCTCTCCCTTCCTCTTTGAAATCAATAAAAAATATATATTTAAAAAGTTTATATCTCCCCTTAAAAAAAAAAAAAGCAAATTGACATGGATTTAGAATAACATAGACAGAGGATGGAATCGGAATGATGCTGGAATAAGAACAGAAAAGCTGTTGCCCAGGTGAGAAACTGGAAAGGCAAGCCACGTGGTTCTGCATTTTGTTGGAAGTGGCCTCTGAGCTTCCCGGAAGCCAGAGAAGAGGAGAGAGGTGGTCCACGCTGTGGTGTCCGGGCCACAGGAAATGACTGTGACCCAGCATTGGTGAGAAGCCAGCTTCCCGTTGGGTGGCTCAGACACTCTGGGATCAATCATCCAATCAACAAACAGCTAGCGAGTCCTCACTTACCCCGGCCACCGTGTCGGTGCTGGGTGCTCAGTGCTAACTCAAACGCACCTGCTCTCTGGGCGTGGACAAGCCGCTCTAGGTGGCGAGCAGCATGCGACCATGAGTCAAAGGCGAGGCGCTCCCGTGGGGGTGTGCAGGGCACCCACGAGGATCCAGGGCTAAGTGATCTCCTGAGTTCTGTGCAACTGGGAAAGTATTCACAGACAAGACCGACACTTATTATTTTCATTTTTTTTATATATTTTTACTGATTTCAGAGAGGAAGGGAGAGGGAGAGAGAGATAGAAACATCAATGATGAGAGAGAATCATTGATTAGCTGCCTCTTGCACGTCCCCTACTGGGGATGGAGCCTACAACCCAGGTGTGTGCCCTTGACTGGAATCAAACCTGGGACCCTTCAGTCCACAGGCCGATGCTCTATCCACTGAGCCAAACCAGCTAGGGCAAGACCGACATTTAAACGGGAGACCTACGGGATCTTTCCGATGACCTCTATGGGGGCAGGCGCCAGGAAGAGAGGCAATCTCACATGATAATGGAGGTCCACGTGACAGGTAGTGATCTGAGTTGGCCTCCCTTCCCAGGCTGAGTGCTTCATGAACCACTTCCGGCTTTGCTCTCCATCCTCACGGCCCCAGCACAGGCTCTGGCATGGGGAGCGGTGGGTGCTGAATGGACAGGTTCCTCATAAGAATGGAGAAGAGAAGAGACATCCTAGTGAAGGCCATGGTACTATGGAGCGGTGGTGGGTAGTCCTGGAACTCGGACAATCGGCAGTACCTGCTTACTTTAAGATTTCACCTCAATAACGTGGGTGGCATTCTCCTTCCAAGGCTGCTCAGAGGACCACACAGTGGACCTTACCCCTTTTCCAGAGACCTCTGGACTCACAAGACCAGTTCACAACCTTGAACTTGGTTGATGTCCACAAACATCTGGTAGGGACCTAATGGCCTGGTGGGGTAGGAGGCTGGAGATAAACCTGGGGGACTCATTCGGCTCTAATTCCTCCCACATGGTGTGGTTGTTGGGGTCCATGTGTCTGCCTCTCCCTCTTGCCCTGTGAGCTCTCTGAGCCCCGAATGCCATTTGCATTTTCATAGAAAATTCAAAAACCTTGGGTAGAATCAGAGTTGTACCACCAGGGAGCTGTGGGAGCCTGGGGCAAGTAAATAATTAAACCTCTGAATGTGAAATCCCTCCTCGGTCCCGTGTAGAGAGAGTGAAATGCGTTCTGTGCAATTCAAAACAGTTGCACACCTGGTGTCCCCAGCACCAACATAACCCACCTGCCTTGTCACCAGCCTCCATCAGTAGGTTGTCCCTGCCTGTTCTTCGCACTTCCAGTCACTTCTCCCCACACCTGGGCAGATAAGGAGCGGGGAGCCTCCCACTGGGCCCTAGTGCTCACCTTTCACACCTGTCCAGGGCCCGGCACCCTCATCTTTCTCCACTACCCTCTTTGCTTTCCTGAGTTTTTACCTAGTTTGGGGACCTAACGCCCCCCACCCCCCTAATTTTTCTACTCTCCCTTTCTAGAACCAGCAGAGCCACTTGGAATGTTTGGTCTCTGCCTCCCGGCTCCATAACTCTCCACTATTGCCTGGAAACCTGCTCGACTCAGCCCCTCCTTGGCACTCACTCCTTGCTGCCCCATTCATTCATTAGTGCCCAGGAGCCCCGCCCCACCCTTCCCTTCCTCCCGCCATCCCTGCCCGTACAAATTCCATCTCTGAGGTCTGCTCACATGCCTTTTATAGTGACATTTATGAAGTTCCCTCTCGACAGGAGAGAAGTCAAAAATAACTATATATCATTTTAAATTGCTCTGGTTGGTAACGCTACGTTTTAAGAATATCAAGGGGAACAGTGTCTAATGGCAGGGCGACGAGTGGGCAAAGAGCTGACAGCGTAATTGCGTGACCAGGTGCGGCTGCGGGCCTGTGCGAAGCAGCGGGTGTCAGGGCAGTAATTAGGCTCCTGCAGACAAACTGGAAGTGCCATCCGCTCGCCCTGAGCACCCATCACCCCCCGTTATGCCGAGTTCAGTATGAAACATGCCGACATCCTCCTTTTCCCGCAAGGCTGCCGCAAGTTCCCGGGGACGTCTCCCCCCTCGCTCCCACGCGAGTTAATGAAGTCACCGCTTCCCCCGCATGTCAGAGAACTTGTTCCCAGGATGGCAGTACCCTGGTGCCCGTCACTCCCCAAAACACCCATCAGCAGCTTAGGCCCTGCTGTTTGAGTCTTCTCTTCCGACGTCAGGCGGGCTGACGCACTCACACGCAGGGCTTCTCTGCGTTCGTGTTTCTGTTTGCTGTGCTCAGCTCCTCGGAAGAGCACAAAGGCCACAAGAACCCAGAGAACGGCCTTTAAGTCCCAGATGAGCCTTGAGGCATTGGTTGTCCCCTGATGCCAGCTGGACACGTCCCCATTCAATGACCCCACATGGAGACTACAGGGAAGAAATGGGACTAGACAAAGCCATGGGCAGTGGTGCCCTGGGAAGGCATCCTGTCCATCATTCAGGGTGAAGACTCATAAAGGTCTCAACAGTAGGTGATGGCCCAGGCCAGTGGTCGGCAAACTCATTAGTCAACAGAGCCAAATATCAACAGGACAACGATTGAAATTTCTTTTGAGAGCCACATTTTTAAAACTTAAACTTCTTCTAACGCCACTTCTTCAACATAGACTCGCCCAGGCCGTGGTATTTTGTGGAAGAGCCACACTCAAGAGGCCAAAGAGCTGCATGTGGCTCACGAGCCGCAGTTTGCCGACCACGGGCCCAGGTGAATCGGGTCTGTCAGAGGGAGGCTGGTGGACTGCAGTCTGAAGGTAGCGAGAGTAAAGAACTGGGTCTTGAAAGTGCTTGAGGACGGTCATCTTCGGAGAGGTCCATCAGGAAGCTTCAGGGCTGGCCACCAGGCCAAGGGTAGTCAGAGACAGGACATCAAACCAGGATGACAGAGAGGCAAGGGACACTTCTTGGACGTCCGCTGGATTTCCCCCCCCAAACTAGGTCACCCTTTTTACTGGTCACAAAAATGCTGGTCTTCATGTCGGAAAATCCTCTCTCCTGCTCTCAGTCCACATGGTCAGGTGAGGTTGGCCTGCCTGGTCCCACGCACCCAGGAATGAGCGGGATTTCCACTCTGGTCCAGCCGAGAAGGCACTGGGATTATCAGGGGAAGGATGCTTTCTCAATGATGAGGTTGTTGAGCTAGTCTCTGAGGGGATCACTGTAAGGAGAGAGACCACTTATAAATAAAGCCAGGCCTGAGCTGCTTGGGCTCAGTGGATAGAGTATTGGCCTGTGGATTGAACGGTTACGGGTGTGATTCCAGTCAAGGGCAAGTGCCCAGGTTGTGGTCTCGATCCCCAGTAGGGGGCACTCAGGAGGCAGCCAATCAATGATTCTCTCTCATCATTGATGTTTCTGACTCTCTCTCCCTCTCCCTTCCTCTCTGAAATCAATACAAATATGTTTTACAAATAAACAAACAAACAAAAACAAATAAGCCAGCACCATGGAGAGCTGGAGCGCTGGAGAGGGGCCAAGCCTGGGTGACCATGCAGTTTCCTGAATGCAGCCAGGCCTTGCATTGGGCTTGTGCCATGTCCGTTGTGTTTCATTCTCTGATGATGGACTAACTCTAAATAAGAGCATCGGATAGAGATGAGTCCTAGAGGATTTGGATACCAGTCAGCCTTGGAGGGAAGGTTCCCTTGAACAGAGGACTTTTCAGCCATCAACGTTATAGAGGGGTGTGCCAGAGGGAAGCAGAAACACGGTTACCCCACCCGGGGCAGAAAGCAGGGAGTGAGGGGATTGAGTCTGAGTGTCAGGGTCTTTCAATGTCTCCCACCCTGGCCAGGCAGGATGGGACCCCTGGTGGGAGCCAGGAGCCCAGCTGTGAGGGACACATGCTGGTTTCCATAGTCTCTCTGGCACAGGAACTTGGCACCATCCGAGTTCGCTTGGCCCGTGGTTTCCCCATTTGTAAAATGAAGAGGTTCGATAATTTGCTCTTTAGATTGTCTCTCTGGCCCCTGACAACTACAATCTCCTTTTGCCACTTTGTCCCATAAAGCCAGATAATATAAAGCCCAGAGGCTCAGAATGGTGGTTCCTGGGCCTGGAATCAAAGGTTTTTGAGAGCAAGGAGTCTGGCTGCTGTTTCCCTGTGAGGGAATCTCCCATGTTTCTCTCCCCTTCTATTAACCTTCCACTCAGCTGCCCGGGAAAGGCTCCCCAAACACCACTGAGATCTCACCATTGCTCTGACTAAAATGGTTAGTATATACAAAATGCATTGAGTCCCTAGGACAGTGGTTCTCAACCTTTCTAATGCCGTGACCCTTTAATACAGTTCCTCATGTTGTGGTGAGCCCCCACCATAAAATTATTTTCGTTGCTACTTCATAACTGTAATTTTGCTACTGTTATGAAAAATAGAACCGCTAGCAGGGTTGCCTAAGACCATCAGAAAACACAGATATTTACATTGTGATTCATAACAGTAGCAAAATTACAGTTATGAAGTAGGTACGAAAATAATTTTATGGTTGGGGCTCACCACAACATGAGGAACTGTATTAAAGGGTCGCGGCATTAGAAAGGTTGAGAACCACTGCTAGGTCCTAAGGCCTAGGAAGACCATGCTTGGCCAAAAATAACATTCGGAGGACATGAAGTTGGAACATCCTGCCTGCTGGAAATTTAAAAATTCATGAAACTCTTGTTATGATGCCTTTTTACATCCTTTAAAACAAAGACATAAGTGACATTTATAACGTTACATGATCTGGTTTTACATGGTGTGAATTTTATTGTTCTCTTTTTATTTAATGTCTTCATGAACTCATTAGAGAAGGGCAGACATGGAAAACAGCCTGTGTGCTAGGAGCATGTGTCAGGACATGGGTCTAAATGCATAACGTGCTCCGACTTATTACCATCAAGTGTCAGTGCCCCAGCTCAGCCCTGGACTAAATTTGCTGTGTTGGCTCAAGTTTTTGTTTTGTTTTGTTTTTGTTTATGTGTTTTTTTGTTTTGTTTTGTTTTTTAATATTTATTTTTATTTATTTCAGAGAGGAAGGGAGAGGGAGAGAGAGAAAGAATCATCAATGATGACACAGAATCATTGATTAGCTGCCTCCTGCGTGCCCCCAACTGGGGATTGAGCCCACAACCCGGGGAATGTGCCCTCATTGGGAATCGAACCACGACCTTCTGGTTCATAGTTCGATGTTCAACCACTGAACCTCAGCAATCGGGCTTGGCTCAAGTTTTAATGGTCACGAGAAGTTACTTGACTTCCTCCTTTTTAATTAAATGTATTGGGTTGACATTGGTTAATAGATTATAGAGGTTCCAAGGGTACAATTCTATGAGGCCTCATCTGTATATTGCATGGTGAGTTTACCACCCAAAGTCAAGTCTCCTTCCATCACCATATAATTGACCCCCTTTGCCCTTTACTACTCCTCTAACCTCCTTTCCACCATATTGTTGCCTGTGTCTATGAGTTTTTGTTTCTTTGCCCTGTTTGTTCAGTTGTTACTTTCAGTTTTATACCCCACTATGAATGAAATCATATGGTTCTTGACTTTTTCTGTCTGACTTATTCTCATCCATGTTGTTGCAAAGGGTAGTATTTCATATTTTCTTATGGCTGAGTAGTATTGCCTAGTATATATGTACCACATCTTCTTTATTCAATCACCTATCAAAGGGCATGTTGATTGTTTCCATGTCTTGGCCAACATGAATAATGCTGCAAAGAATATAAGGGTGCATATGACTTTTTGGTCATTGGAAAGTTAAATCATGGTTCAGATGTGGTAAAGCAGCATCTTAATGTCAGGTACCCTCTGGTCATAAACATGGGCTCCCACAGAACTGTCTTTAGGGTGAACCCTGAGAACTATGTACAGGCCCTACATGGACCAACCCCTACCCAGGCTTAGGGGTTCCAAGAAAGACGGGTTCTCTTTCCCACCACTCTTTAATGATGAGGCCATTTTTCTAAGAGTGGTCCACAAACATGAACTTTTCATGATGTCCGGTGGGACACATGTTCTACTAAGTTTTTGCCAGACTCTGAGCTGGACCCTGAGGAGGCAAGAAGAGGCTCTTTAGGCAAGATGGAAACTCATGGATAGCTTAGGAAGAGAGAACCACTCATAGATCATTTCAATATGATGTGGCTAAGACAGTGATGGAGATTAAATTTTGGGATGAGGAAGTAGGTAGTTTTAGTTCAAGAATGAGGAAATCAAGTCTTTAGGAATGGCCCAATGCAACTGGTTGCATTGAACTTAAGCAAATTTTCTCAATCGTCTTACTAGTTTCCATGACTGAGGAGCATGGGTAAATAGTTACTTGTAGCCTCATTTTTTAAAAACGTTAAAAAATCGAAAATACCTGTATTTTTCAACAACTACAAAAGATTAAAGGATTGTATGACAACAACACCCTCCACCATGCCTGGGAGTGAGGCATAGACCACTGCGGGCAGAGACCTGTGACCCCACTGCAGGATGGAAACTAACACACAGCAGGGGGAGAGGGCAGTTTGCTTGCTTCTCCTCACCAGGTGATGGATGCTCCCCTCAGCCAAAGCTGCCCATAGCAAGCGGAGGAAAGGAATCATGGGCTGTACTGTAGGGAAGTAAGAGAACTGGAAGATTAAGACAATGTACAAAGTTTCAGTACAGTCCCTTTCATTGTTTTCGTTGCAATGCTGGAGTGAGTTAAAGGATGCTTTGGTTATAGATCAAGTTTATAGTTGGGTCTACTCAGCCTGGGGCAGAATATATTGATTGGGGATAGACCAAATCCTTGAGCCAGTGAACAGCTGTAAATGCACAAAAAGAGCCCCTTTCTTATGCAAGCATCTCTTAGTAATCCCATTAGAAACTAGTTAATGAACAGATGCTGGTAAAAAGTGAGCCAGAGAAAGAATGCCCAGAGGGGGACCTGAGGTCAAAGGACCCACAGGGGTTATTAACACAGCCACTGAAAATTTGACATATGAACAATGCAGAAGGGAAAAATCATGAGTTCACTGTAATTTCTACTATCTTAAATTTTGACTTTTAGACCCAACATATAGCATATAGAAAAAAAAAGGGGGGGGTGATCATTGAGTTAACTCACTTGACCTTGAATACAAGCTCAGTGGTTTATCATATAGTTCCCTGATCTGTCATATTCTTGGTTTTCTCTTTCCTTTTAGGTAAAATAGGGTTAATAAGCCTCACCTCACAGGCTTTGTTTGACTTTGAATTGAAATAAGCAAAGCACCTGGCCATGAGCCTAGACCCGAGTCGGCATTCAATCATCTGTAGTCAATATTTTCATTGTTATGCTCAAGTTCCTTTTGGCAAAAGTTGGACCACAAGGTAAATATTGACCCTCTAATCCCTTGGATTGTAGACTGAATTCTTAAAAGCTAAATTGTCTTCTGTTCTACCAATTAAAATACAGTGATATAAAGGCCCTGGACTTTCATATTTTTTCATCAGAAAGTCACAGGAATTGTTCACTTGAAGATGGTAGAGAAAATGAATTTTTGCTCCACTATCACCTACCAAACCCTACCAAAAATAATAATCATTTTTTACATGCGAGAAAATATACCATCTTCAAATGATACAAGGGAATTACCACCACTTCAAACCATAAACCATGAAACAGATCTGGTCTACACCTAGGTGGTGGAGGATGCTGAGCAAAGGTACTCTCTACCTTTGGTCTCAAGCAGAGCATATCGTCCCTAAAATGTCAACTTTTTGAGCAGTGTGCCCAACAATCATTTGATTAAGGACCTAGTGCTGTGTAGGAAATATAGAAGAGTGAGCAATGCCCTTCTAGAGATTCCATCCAGGAACATGGACTGCCTCATCAAAGGTGCGCATCTGTGTCATTGCCTCCTAGCAATGAACACAGGAGGAGGTCAAGTGCAGTGTCCAGGGAAAGGAAGCAGAACATTCATAATGGTAGCACAGAGAACCTGGGGCCTTGGGGCCTTGCTGTTTTCCATCCCAACATCCTGAATGTTGAAAACTGAGGCAAGACACCCCCAGTAAGCACCCACGGAAAGCCTGTGGAACCAAGACTGGCCTCATGGGATTCTGACCTATGCAAGTTACACATGGCCCCAAGGTCAAAAGGGCCCCACACTTGAATTAATGCTCAACTTAGCTGTCATGAGATTCTTAACCATTCTTGGAGAAAGCATCCCACTTTTTCATTGTGCATCGGCTCCCACAAATTATGTAGTCAGTCCTGTGTGGAATGAACAAATGAATGGATGAATGCTACCACTGGCCAGTGACCTCAGCCTCAACCTCAGTTTCCCACAAGGTGGGGGGGAGAACCCCTCCCCTGCTTGGCTCACAATGCATCCTGGGATCACCACAGAGAGTGTGCAGAGGAGTGGCCAAGGAGGATTCTTCCAGACATACCCCCACCCAACTCATGCGCTCAACTCACCACCTCCAACCTGTTCTTTCACAGCACGAGGTGATTACATTTGAACTTCAAAGACCCTTTGCTTACGCTGTTTCCTCTTTTGAAATGGCCATCCCATAGTCTGCCTGGCCCTCTGCTCATGACCTTCAGGACAAGAGAGAGTGTTTTCTACCCTAGGAAGCCTTCCCTCCTCGAGGGAATCCAGGGGCCCTCCTTTCTCCTCCCTCAAAACCCTCTGCTTGCTTTTACCGTAGTGCTGCTCTCCCTGTGAGCTAGGGACTGTCACTTCTCTATTTCATGAACCTCTCCCCCTTTTTCACTGCGTGACAGGCCCTATGATTGACACCTGGGGTCCAGAGGTGTCTGAGGCTTCACCGGGCAGGACAGACAGACAAGTCTTCCATCTCTGCTGAGCCCACAGAAGGTGCTCACTGATTGTGAAATGAATGAATAACTCAGGGTTAGGACTAGAACTTGGGGGACCTGGATTTTTAGCAAGTCTCTGGCAGGAACATGCAGCTTGACCTTGGATAAGTCCTCAGCCCTCCCAGGTGAGCCATGTCCCCTTCTGCCAATGGGAAAAGAAGAACAAGACAAGATAGCCTCTTTCTTGACTTCCCTCTTGTCTGGGTCCAAAAATTCACAAATCGTCAATCAACATCCCACCTGAGGCCAGTGTTTATCGGCACATCTCAGTCACTGGGCACTTTGACTAGCGTCACCTCTAGTCCCCACGGCAGCCTTGCAAAGCAGATGCATATTTCAGTTTTCGGAGGAGGACTGCATAACTCGGGGAATTAAATAGATTTTGCCACAGTCACACAACTTTTCTTTTTTTTTTAATATATATTTTTATTGATTTTTTTACAGAGAGGAAGGGAGAGGGATAGAGAGTTAGAGACATTGATGAGAGAGAAACATCGATCAGCTGCCTCCTGCACACCCCCCACTGGGGATGTGCCCACAACTAAGGTACATGCCCTTGACCAGAATCGAACCTTGGACCCTTCAGTCCGCAGGCCGACGCTCTATCCACTGAGCCAAACCAGTTAGGGCTGTCACACAACTTTTCAACGACTGCTCTGGGATTCCAATTTACGTATTTGACCCAAAGCCTGTGCACCTCACCGGACTCAGCTCTGCCCGCGCCTCCATCTCCTCTTGTCTTCAGTCCCAGCCCCACAGCTGGTCTAAGGACAGAAAGCCAACTCACATTAAGAACAGGGATCTGAGAGTCTGCATATTTCCAGTGGTTTTTCCACTGGCCACCCTCCAGTTAGCCAGGCTTGGAAAGCTGGGCATTCCCTCCTCGGGCTGGCAAAAAGCCCCCCTCAAATCCATGGAAGTCAGTCTCCGAGGGGCTTCCTCAAATCACACCCACAGTGCACAAGCCCTGTCGCTCAACCCCACCTGGGTCAAACAGAGTGGCCTTGACCCAGGAAGCTGGACCCCTGTTCCCGCTTCATTGGTCCAAGGTCACATCTCCAGGGCCTGAGCTGGTGGCGGGAGCTCCGTGCCGCTGCCAGGAGGCCGGTCACAGGCAGATCCTCCGCGTGGCTCAGCCCTTTCACCCTCTGACAGTTCCTACCCCTGCAGTAAATTCTCCCATAACACAAACAGGCGCGCAGTGAATTTATTAGTCTGGCACTCTGTGTTACTCAACAGAACGGCCAGTCTTAAACAGGTAACTGCGGCAGTAAATAAGCCAGCCTGTTTGGGCGCTGTCAGCCCTAAGTGGTCACGGGGCCTGGAGCAGTGGCGCTGGCCTTTAAAAGTATCACACATGCCTGTCTACTTTCCATTTGCCCCCTGGGTACCTGATGGCAACACGCCACCAGGCCACAACATGGCACCTTAGAACATGTCCCTGAACTTCACAACGTCCATGTGCAGGAGACACGAAGCTAAACATGTAAGTGTACATGAAGGGAAAATGCCTATGTGTGGTCTCAGGGTGAAACAAACAGGCCCTGACCTTGCATATCATGGGGATTCACATCAAGATCGAGACTTTTCTGCCAGCTGCTTTGTGAAGAACCGGGTGGAGAAGAGAAGATCGGAGGAGACAGAAGACAACTACCATTTATTGACGGGGCCCTTTGAGGCCAGGCAGCCTGTCTGCACCATCTGTGTACTCTCCAAGGCCAAGTGTATCTCCAGGCACCAAGTATAGGCAAATAATAACCACTGGCCTCTATGCCAGACTGAAGTGGGCTCTTTCTACAACTATTTATTGGGAAACGTATTCGTCTCCCAAAGCTGCTATAACAAAGTCACCACCAACACAGAAATCTCTTCCCTCATGGTTCTGGAGGCTGGAAGTCTGGAATCAAGGAATCAGCAGGGCCCTGCTCCCCGGGGCCCTGGGGAGAATAGCCCTTGTGTTTTCTTGGCTTCTCATGATGGCCGTCAATCCTCATCATTCCTTGGCTTTCAGCTGTATCACTCCAGTCTCTGCCTCTGTGTCACCTGGCTGTCATCTCCGAGCCTGGGCCTTCTCTTCTTATAAGGACACCAGTCATATGGGTCTACCCAACTCAAGTACGACCTCATTTTAATTAATTATATTTGCAATGACCTATCTCCAAATAAAGTCACCTGTTGAGGTTCTGGGAAGCACATGAATTTGGAGGAACATTACCCAGCCCAGTTCAGATGTTTATTATGCATCAAGGTACTTCCTTTCCTTGAACCTTCCTAGGGCAGTGGTCAGCAAACCGCAGCTCGTGAGCCACATGCGGCTCTTTGGCCACTTGAGTGTGGCTATTCCACAAAATACCACGGCCTGGGCGAGTCTACGTTGAAGAAGTGGCATTAGAAGAAGTTTAAGTTTAAAAAATTTGGCTCTCAAAAGGAATTTCAATCGTTGTACTGTTGATATTTGGCTCTGTTGACTAATGAGTTTGCCGACCACTGGACTAGGGCTTTGCTGGGTAGGAATCCATGTGCTCCTTTCACAATGAAGACACGAAGATTAGGGGACGTCAACATACTTCTTGAACAATGTCTCATGGCGAGCGATTGAGGAAGCCAACTCAGCTCTGTTCCAAAGCCCTCATTTTTCCCAGGACACCGCGAGGCCATCCCCCTGTCCAGCGCTCACATCCTGCGGAGTTGCCTCTGGAGCCCTCTCTAAAAACAGCTCGCGCACGCAGGCGCACACGTGGGCCTATGTGTGAATGACGTTCATCGCGTTAGAAAGCATAGCTTGGATTGTTTAAAGGCCAATTGCAAAAGCTCCAAGAGCCAGCGCCGGGGGAAGACAGTATATAATGGAGCCGCAGCTTTCTTCAGACCATATTTGGATTCAGTCGCCTGTTACCCAGAGAGCCCTGAAAATAAATGCACCGATAAATAATTATTTCCTGCCCCGCACATTACCAAATATGACTGTGCACGGTCTGGTGGCCAAGGCGACGACCCATTGTTCCAATGCCTGGCCCCACCCCCACTTGGCTGCAAAAGCTGTGGCTTTGCCTTCCTGTGAATCCCGACTCAAAAAATAGAATGGCACCCCGTCAGCGAATGCCTGGGGCTGGCTCGCCACTGCCCGGCCCTGGGATCAATTAGATAAATGCAGAGCCATGGAGCTTCCTCCGAATATGGTCAGGAAAACAGTCTCTCCAGGATCTGGTGATTCCGGAACCTTCTGCTTGAGCGAGCCCTGCACTCCCCAGCGGCCCCACTCAGACCCACCCTTCTCCAAAGTGACCCCTGGACGGTGTGTGGTGGAAATGTCCTTACACTTTGCCTTGGGGGAAATTCGAGGTAAGAAAGAGGACATACAGTGAATATCGTTTAGTCCCACGCAGGGAGGGAAAGTTCCAGGACATCAACAACAGCTAGGAAATACATAGATTGGTTTTTTTTGTGTTTTTTTTAGACACAAGTAGGCCCAGATTTGAAACCTACTCCACGATCCAACCACTGGCTTTGTGACCCTGGGCGAGTCACTTCCTCTCTTTGGTCTCCATATGCAAATGAATCCTGCCCACCTCTGTGTAAGGCCAATGAGCTCACACAGATAGCATGCCTAGCCCAGAAGTTGACTTGAACATCAGCTCCCCTCACCCCATTCTTCACAAATGGGGAAACTGAGGTGGATGTTGACCGTTGCAATCTTGACTAGTAGAGTCAAAATTTAAACCCAGGTCCCCCTCAGCGTCAAGGTGAGGATGCCCAGTGAGCCTCTGCCCACGGACCACAAGCTCCTTGAGAGCGTAGGCCATGCCTCATCCCCCAGCACCGCCGTGCCTGGTAGATGGCCTGGCACACGGAAGGCTTCAATTCATGCTTCTGAACAAATGAAGGGATAGAAGCCCTCCTCCGTGACCCCCTAGCACCGGCACTTCCCCGCCGTGGCCCTGGCCACTCCGGGGGCCATCGCTTGTCTGCATGGGGTCCTTCCTCAGAGGGTTGCAAGATCCATCGTGGCCGTGTGTAAGGTACCAGCAGTGTCATTCTTATGACTTAGTGCAATGCCTGGAACCTAGTAGGCGCTCAATAAACCACGGCTGGAAGAGTTCGCGAGGCTTTTCACAATGCGCAGAAGAAAATGACAGGGAGAGTGGACTTAACTATAGGGAGCTCCTACGCCGTGCCAGATACTGTACTCGGTGCTTCACTCTGAATCATCACACATGCATGCACATACATTCACATGCACACACGCGCACGCATACGCACAGGCAGCAGGTTTATCCCCATCTTACAAATGAGCAAAACTGAGGTTGGAGTAGTGAGCCAAGAATACTTGTCCAAGACTACACAGCTCAAGAATGTCAGAGTTCGCATGTCACAGAGCTCAAGTCTGACTGTGAAACCCTTGCTACCCCACACGGTTTCTCTGACATCTGAGCAGAGTGTCGCCTACTTTCTCATTTTACCTACAACCCGGCTGGAAGCCCCTCCCTGGCTGCCGCCCTGCCATCCGGTGGGGAAGGGCCCACCGAGGGAGCCAGTTTGGCCGAAGAGGAGCCATGCCCGCTGCAGGCAGGGGAGGGCTGGACCTCCGGCCAGCAGGTCTTTTACCTCCAGGACTTATTCTGCACAGGCCTGGCATTCTCAGACTTCACAGTAGGGGATGGGGTGCAGGGAGAAGGAAGGACCCCCTTCCAGCTCTGCAGGGCACTGGCGGGTGCCCCAGCGTGAGCTGAGGCCAGCACATGTCCCTGTGGCCAGCCACCACGACCAGGGCGTGGAATGCCGCTGTGGCGGCCATGGCTTCCCAGGCACGAGGGTGGCCTCTTCTCAGCGTGCAATCCAGCCTGCTAGGTCCGCCCGCGCTCCCCGATGAGCCGCTGGCAGAAGCGGGGGCTGGGGGCACAGCAGCACTGGGGATTCCTGGAGGGACACAGTGACCCCCAAAGGCACCGAGAACTTCTGTGGGGAGGCCGAGGGCCAGCAGCCAGAGAACTGGACAGCGACGGAGGGTGTGCCGGGCTCCTGATTCCGGCAGTCCCATCCGTCTTCCCGCTGTACCCTGAAGGCCAGTTTGCAGATGAGAAAACTGAGGCTCATCAGCCAGGAAGAGAAAGAAGACAGTGAGGGAGCAAAGTGCTTCTAGGCCACCCACAATATCAAGTTCGGGAGCAAGAAGCTGAAGCTCTGATCTGGAGTTTTCTTGAGCAGATCAAGAAGAATCTGAGAGCAGCCCTGACCACCAGGAGTGGGCCCCCGCTCTCTTCCGTTGTAAGAAACCTACCTGGGGGAGCGTGCACCCGTGAGCTCTGCCTGCCTGGCCCCTCCTCACGCACTCCAGGGGGACTCTGCTCCAATGTGTTCCTTCTGGGGCGATGGGGGGTGGTGTATTCTAAAGGTGGAGTGGTCCGTTCCCCTGCAGGTCTCAGCGTGGCATCTGCATTGTGCTTTGGTGTCCACAGAGCACGTGGCCCTGTGGGGGGTCCCATCTTCCTACAGCAGAACCACAGCCACCGAATGGTGAGGGTGGGAGGCAGGGAGCCAGGCACTGCCCAGTGCAGGGAGACACAGCAGGTAGACCGCGCGCCCTCCACGCACTGTACGCTCTGTGGCCTGATTCTGTGGCCGCGAGGCCTCTCCCAGATCCCCTGCTCGCTCCCAGATGCCTCCGAACCCCTTGCTCACTCAGCGCCCCCCATGGGCCTCCTCCCAGATTCCTCCGCGGACAGGACTTGGCAAGCCGGCCTGCATGCCTCATCTCCGCACGCTGGACACATCAGCCCGACATGTCTTTCCAATTAGGCCCGTCCTGAGCCGCAGAGAAACAGGAAACCGCTTGTAACCTCAGAGCCATCCAGACGCAGGAAACCGGGCAGAGACAGCGGGCCGGGCAGTGGCGTCAGCCCGGAGCCGGGGCAGGCAGGACGCAGCCAGCCGGCCCTTCGGACCCGCACACCCTCCCACCGCAGGCCCGCAGCGCAGGGAGGGCCAGAGGGGAACACCCCTCCACACTCCCCGCAGCTGGGACATCTCCAGCAGATGTGTCCTTCTCTCCACAACTCCGAGATGCCTGCATGCGAGGTGCACCCCAGCTCAGAGGACCAGGGTGGAGACACTACCCGGGATAATGTCTGGACAGCCCAGCCCAGCCTGCGCACCCAGTAAGTGCTCATTCGTCGCAAGGTTGGGCAGGGATCTTGACCCCAGCCATCCGCTTCGTGCCTTGCAGCTGCTCTGGGTCCCATTTCACAGATGACAAAACTGGGTCAGGGTCCGTGTAGATGGCAGTAGATGAAGCGTGTGAGTCAGAATTCGCTCCCGCTGCCCTCCTGCCACGTGCTAGTTCAGGACTGACTAAGGGGACTGTTCAGGTCCTCCCCTCCGCATGCCGTCCCAGTTCCCACGCCTCACGGCCAGGGGTGGGGTAATGGAGGCCTCCCAGGTCTGGAGTTCACCCACCTTCCCCCGGCCCCACCCCAGAGTGATAGAGCTGACGGTGAACTCCGTGGCCGATCTCGGTAGCATCCCAAGCCTTGTCCCTCCACGGAGCATGTCTACTAACCTCGCCTCTGACCTCCGGGAGGGGGCTCCTAGTCTCCGCACTCCAGACACTTAGGTAGAACGAAAACCAATCACTGAAGGAGCTGGGATCTGGGTGAGCAATTTGCAAGATGATGGCTTAACCACCCCTGACCCCCAAGCCTCCGAAGCTTGCCCTCCCTGCCCCCAAAGGGCCTGCTGACTTCTCTTCCAAAAAGATCCACACTCAGTCCTTTGAACGTGGCCCCACCCAAGACTCAAGGTGGACAGACCCTCCAGAAACTCCACATAGAACGACACTCTGATCCAGCAAACCCGATAGGCAAACAGCCCAAAGGACTGGAAGCTGGGCTGTAAGCAGGTATCGCCACACCTGTGCTCAGAGCGGCGTTGTTCCCGTAGCCAAGAGATGGCAGCAGCCCAAGTGCCCCCCCGAGGGATGAATGGATCGTGTTCATCCACCCGATGGAGTATTATCCAGGCTGGAAAATGGACGGAGACGCTGACACGGGCTACCCCATAGAGGAATCTTCAGGACATTAGAGACGTGAGCGAAGCCAGCCATAGAGGGACAGGTACCGTATGACTCCACTTACATGAAATCCCTAAAAGACGCAATTCCTAGGGATGGAAGTAGAATAGGGGAGAGCAGGCGCTGGCGGGAGGGAGAAATGGGAAGTGGGTGTTTACGGAGTTTCCGTTTGGGAAGGTAAAAACGTTCGGAGATGGATGATGGTGACGGTTGTACAACATTGGGAATGTACTTGCTGCCACTGAAATGTACTCTGAACAGTGATTAACATGGTACGTTTTACGTTGTGCGTATTTCCCTACGATCAAAAAATAAAGTAAAAGGAAACCGTCAGCTAAGTGTGCTCACCGGGACCCTACTCCCCAGCGTGTGGCGCGGTGATTCCGGGATCGGCCTCTCCGTGGCGAAACGCACAGTGCAGTGTGACCACGTGTGGCCCCCACCAAGGAACCCCCACACGGGGAGCTGACGGTAGCGGGCGGTTTTCCTCCCGGGGACCCTTCAGGAAAGCCCTACCTTGCCCTCGTCCTCAGCAGGTCTCAGGGCCTCGCGGTCTCCCCTTCCACGAGGCTGTTCACGTGGATGGGGGTGGGGAGGCCCCTGGAGAGCCAAGGAATAGACCCGTTTGGGGTGAGAGACATGAACCTTCCCACAGACAGGCAGGGTGTTGCAGATGGTCAGGAGGGTGGGAGGGAGGGTTACCGAGGAAGAAAGATCAAGGCCTCTTCCTGGAAGTTCAGTCACAGGGTTTAATGCAAAGAAGCTGTGGCGTGTGCGCTGGGACTCTTTGATGAAAACGATCGCAGCCGTCAAATGCCTTCCACATTGTCTGCGCTCTGCGGAGCACCCGCCTCCGCCCTGCGCGTCAGCCCCGGAGTCGGCGGGCCAGGCCTTGGGGCTCCTCTGGGTCCTTTGTTTCAACCAGCGTCGTTCTTTCCTCTAGAAAAACGTTCTGCTAAAATAAATAGGAAGCCTTCCGCATACGAAAGGTGCCAACCCGGATGTGCTTGAGCCTGGTAGATCACAACCCTTGCAGGCGAGGAATAACGCCTAGGACATATGACCTCGACCTCACCTGCCCCACCTTGGAGTGGACGAGGCATTTGCAAATTCCATGTGGGTGCGTGTATGTGTGCATGTAAGTCTATGCAAATGTGCCCGCATGTATGTGTGTTAGCATGTGTGTGTACATGTGTTCGTGCCCGTGTGTGTGTGTGTGTGTATGCACACACTTGTCATTACTTCTTTCATCAGTTGAACTCTGGCTTCATTTCAAATTGCTATAAGATGCACTTAGTGACTTCTGGGCCTTTGACAATTGGTGTGTGTGTGGGTGTGGGTGGGTGTGTGCGCGCGAACGCACCAGCCCGACTTCCACATTCATAAATCCCAGCCTTTCTCACAGCTGGAAGGAAGCAGAGTTCCCTAGGTCCGCGTATGTTTCTGGAGGGAAACTGAGCCCTGCGAGCTTATTACGGTGTCCCCGGTCACGTGCCTCCTCGTCCAGTGGCCGAGGCAGCGTTTGTTACAAAGCACACCAGCCTCTGCTCCAAGAGGACTTGAACCTGGGACTCAGGCTCCGCGAGCGGCCCACAGGGCCAGGCGGTCTCTGGAATATTTATCTGACATCACACTATGTTAGTAAAGGCTGCGACTGTCCCCCGCCGACCGTCTCTTCTAGAGACAAGTCGGCCCCTCGACGCAGCATTTGTTACAAAGCGAGGACCTGCTCTCCCTCAGCAGTCCCCTCGTAGCTGCTTCGCGGACACCCGTTAATTGCTGAATGGTGATATCCCTTCATTGCTTCCAGCCACGGCCCCTCCCGGGGCTCCCCCGGCCTATCATCACGGTGTAATTTGTCTGCCATTATTTTCTTTCTTAAGAAATCAATAAATTGTTTGTGATTCCTCTAATGGAGACCACATGCCTGTAGTGTAGAAATTCAATATTTACCTTAAACAGTAAATCCATCCTGTCAGGTTCGATGATGTGAGAATTGTTAGGAAAAGATAACGATTTTAACCCAGGCACACGTTCGCGCGCGCGCGCGCGCGCACGCACACACACACACACACACAGCAGGGAAGTTTCCAGAGAACCACGCCCAGTGTGTCGTGTGTCTGGCGGTCGCGTGCAGCCACGCGGCCTGGGCTGGTACCTCTCCGCGCTGTTGAACCTGAGTTTGTCTGGATGTGGAAGACAAACATCCAGGCATGGCAGGAGGAGGAGGCAGGAAGAGGGTTCGAGTGCGAGCCTGGCATGGTAACAGCCATCAGTGTGGCCATGTGTGTGGGCATTAGAGCGGGCAACCAGGATATACTTCCAAGGGCCCCAACAGCCCCACTTTATGGGGGAACCCGACCTTGGAGGAGGCGTCCGAGGTTACCTGGCTGGATGGCTCTGGTGCCCACCTGCTCCAGACTCCACGCCGCCTCGAGGTTGGCGGACCTTGGGGAAGCCTTTCAGCATCTCTGACCCTCAGTTTCTTCATCTGTAAAATGGGAGGGTAGGACCAGAACGATTTCAAAGTCTTTGCCAGCTCAGAACTATGGCGTGCTGCTTGGGACAGCAGTGTCCCCAGCGGGAATGGCCACATCGCCATCACCCTGCAGCCTAGGTCATCTTCGTGAGCAGGTCTCGGAGTCTCCCCAGGCCACGCTGGGCAAATGAGCTGCCATCAATGGATCACAGAAATGACCTCAACTACCCCCCTCCCTCCATCCACGGCCTTTGCACTGAGACCTTGTCCCACCTCCCATCAAGAGCTGATGCATCCATTCCCCTCCCTGACTCAGGGCTGGCCACGGGCCACAGCGGAAAGAAGGGTGGGTGTGCCACTCCTGGGGAGGCCTGGGGAGGCCCCGCGGGCCTCTGCTCTCGGCACCCTGAACATGCCCACCTGCTTGTTGGAGGACACAGAGCCCACATGGAGGGGAGGTTCCCGGCCGCTGCCCTCTCCTCTAGTCATGGATCACTGCATCACAACCATCCAGAACCTAGTGGCTTAAAGCAGCGATTTTCTCTCACCTCTCCTGACACTGCAAAACTCTGATGGGCTTGTAGACAAGTGACGGCTGGACGGAAACCTTCTGAAGGCTGAGCCAGTCTGGGCATCCGAGATGGCCGCTCTCCCCGTGGTGGCTAGTGCAGCTTCGGGCTAACCAGGAGTCTTTCTCTGTTTCTCTCTCTTTTCTTTCCTTCTTCCCCCTTTTCCTCCCTAGCTCTCCCTCTCCCGATCTCCCTCCAAACTCTCTCTCTCTCTCTCTCCTCTCTCTCTCTCTCTCTCTCTCTCTCTCCTCCACCCCTTCATGCTCTCCATGCGGCCAGCTTGGGGTTCATCAGAGCATGCATGTCTCCTCTTCCCAGAGAACAAGGACTGGGCTCCTCCCCTGAGCCCAGCGCCTGGCCACGTGCTGTGTGCATCGCCTTGCGCCCACGTTGGGCTTGCTCCCTGATGCCAAGCCCGGCCTCAGTGAGGCCGCCAGGAGCTGCATCCTCTGGCCTTCGGGATGAGTCCAAAAAATTCCACGCAGGACCCTTCCAAGGAGGGAGAACAGGACCCTGGCTTCCTCTAGAGAGCTTCTGAAAAATAAAAAATAAAAAAGGAATAAAAGGCTTCTTTAAAAGTAAATAAAGTCTTGTCCTCACGTAGCAGGACTTGGAGTCGTATCGCTGTCCCGTCCCAGCTCCCCACTGCCCCCCTAGAGTCGAGGGCCTTCTCCTAGAGCTGAGTGCAACTCTCTGGGGACACCTGACGAAAGCCAGGCACACCCACCCTGTCCCCTCCCTCAGTCCAAGACTCATATTTCTGTTCATGCAGCCCAACTACATCATCTCTGGAGGTCCATGCTGGTACCATGGGGTTTTGTAAAATCAAAGCATTTCCCATCCAACCCCTTCAGGTTCCCAAGGAAAAATGCTGGCTATGCCATGAAGGTTGTGTGTGTTTTCCTGCACTCTCGTCAGAAACCTGCACCCACTCCTACGAAAGAGAAGGTATCCCTGTTTCACAAAAGGAGCATGAGGTTTGGAGCCACAGACCCAGACTCCTATCAAGGGCCCCCCCCCTCCTTTCTCACAGTGTAAGGGGCGGGGACCGTCTTGCCCACACGGAGCCTCTGTTTCCCGATGGAGAGAATCGGGGCCGCATGCCCACTTCCTCTTCCGGAGGTGTACCCGGCCCCGTGACTGACCCAGAGGGCGCCACGTATGTGGACGATGTGATTATTGGTTATAGTGTCAGTAATGACGAGAATAAAAAAGTAAGCAACTGTGCGCCCCATGGCGCCTCAGCATTCTGATGAAGGGGCATCTTTCAGGCCCGCGTCGCCCCGCCTGGCGCATTTATAATCCAGCTGTTCGTCCTCCACAAATCTGGTGACTCGGCTGATGTTTCCACAGACTTACTAAGAGGACCTGGGAGTGAGGCAGGGAGGCGGGCGAAGCCGTGGGGGCGCCATGGCGTCGGCGAACCAACATCTGTCACGGAGAGCTTTTGAAATCGTTGTTTTCAGTCTCCCTAAGGCTACCATCGCGGTGCCCACATTCCCCCCTCCAGGCTGCATAATTAAAAATCAAAGTAAAATATTTAGCTCCCACTGTCCTTCAAGGCTGTCATTTTACTTTCCTCTCCTTCTTTATCTGGGTTATCCTTCACCTTGGTACCCAGCCCCCCACTGGTCACTTTCAAGGAGCACCGTCTTCCCATTGCCTCCCCCCTTCCCCCCACCCACCCCCCGCCAATCACAACGTGCTGTCCTCTGCGGCCGCCCTCTGCTGGAACGTGTTCAATCCCTGTGGTCCCGAAGGTGGGGACTCTACGGAAGTTGCTTTGTTAATAAAGCGCCCCAGTTTTAAAAGTTTGCTCAGCAGCGTGTGTCCCTTAATATGTGTCAACTTCTGTTTGGATCCGTCCACGTGAAATGCTCTATTAATTATTCATTTCTGCGGAATGGAAATTAATTATTGCGCATGAGATTCTAAACACATATGGCAGCATCGCCGGCCGATGGCCCCCCTGCCAGCGTTTCAGCGACTCCCATTCAGAAGTAATATGTTGTTTTGCGCAGCCAAGGCCTCCTAAGGGTTCCAAGATGGGAGAATTGAAAAACTGACATGTTTCTGTACGCGGTCCAGCTCCTGGCCCTCTTTGAATGCACCCCCGACTTGCCTGCTCTCTCTCCCAGAATCCGCGCTGGTGACGGGGAGGCGCGGAGGGAGGGGAGCGTCTGAGTCTGTCATTTTCGCTGCAGCCACCTGAACCTCGCGTCTCTGTCCCTGCTTCCCATCTGTCTTCCCGCAGCAGGTGAGCCCCCCACCTCTCCTCCCCGATCCTCCCAGGTGAGTGCCTCTGGAGGGGCGACTGGTCCGGAGTGCTCCCTTTGCAGTCCATCCTGACTCCGCCCATCCTGACTCCGCCCATCCTGGTGTTCACCGGGTTGCAATGGGGTTGTGTCCCTGGGCACCCGTCACAGCCACAGTTGGGTGAGTCCTTGTGGGTAGGAGCTGGGACTCATCCCTCCTAGGACCCCTCACGCCTACCAAAGACAGGCGGCTGTTAAACTGTGCGGGACCCATTGTTTCATGAGAAGGAAAAACTCACAGAAGGACCTACCCCTTCGAGGGAAACAAAGAAGGAGTCAAGATGGATGTGTCTTCCTTCAGAAAGAAGTTGCTGGAAGCTCTGGATCAACAGGAGACCGCGGTCCAGACCCGTGGCATTGAAGAAGCAGCAGCAGCAGAGCAGCCAGCGTTTCATGTCCCCGCTCCTTTAGCTTCGCTTCTCGCTTCATGCCCATTGCACCACCTCTCACACTGCTCAGCCGAAAACAGCAGCGCCGTGAGTCTTTGCTGCATGAACCGAGACATGGAAGAATGGATAAATGAGGTTAAGATTATTTTGGTTGCAAGTGACCAAAAAAATTAAAGTAAAAAGCAACCCGCACTGACTGGCCAATGCTGAGAAGAACCGTCTTAATGCCTGTAACTGGAGCGCACGGGGCACAGGCCAGCTTCAGGCGGAGTTTGATGCAGGTGTTCATGGCAGCGCCAGGGCCCGGAGTCTCTCTGCCTCTCCTTTCCACCTGCAATAGGTTGCATCTATCCTCAGGCACAATCTCATCTCTTGGTGGACAAATGGCTCTGGTGGCTTCACACCTTACTTCCTCTCAAGTTCAAGTCTACGCAGGAAAGAGAGAGAACCCACCACTGTTGCCATGATTAAAACTAAGTTGACTGGACTAGAACCAAGTGAGGTGGGCAGCGCTGGAGCCAGTAGTGGGTGCAGCATCGGCACAGTGTGCGTGTGCAAAGCAGAACGGCCCGAGGGCCCGCCTGGTCCGTCCCTGAGCGCGTGGATATGTGGAAACACGCTGCCTCACGCTGCCCGCGTGGATACGTGGGAACACGCTGTCTGACGCTGCCCGCCGCACCATGTCGCTCTGCGTGGGAGCTTGAGACCTCCCATGTGGCCGGTCAGGGCCCGCCCCCTCGTGACGTGTGCAGTTGAACTGCGCCCTGTGCTCAGAGGCCCCATGCGTGGCTCCATGCTCTACTGTCACCATCCAGGAATGATTAATGTCTTAACAGCAGCTCATCTTGTCATTTTGTGCCGGACCCCACAGCTTCCGTAGCAGTCACCTGTCTGCCCTAGTGTGGGCATTCCGTCCCCACAGGTAGATCACGCACGGTGGCTTCTCTCAAAGGTACCTCAGCCTAGTTCTCACCTCAAACAAGTGAGCAAACGGTGCAGGTATTACCAGGAGCCCCTTTGCTCCCCCATCCTCCTCCATTGGGCCTACAGGTGCCACTCCTGGGATGTCCCTACTCACCCCCTCCTATGGCCCTGACTCAGGTAAGCCTTGCCCAGGGTTCTAAGCTCATCATCTCCTTTCCCAGCCAATCAAGCTTGTTCTCTTGCCTATCCTGGCCTCGCACATGCTGTTCCCTCTACATGGGTTAAACCTTCCACCCCATGCAGTCACACTCACATTCTCTCTCTTTCTCCCTCACCAGCTAGTTACCCTTTTGGATCTCCAGGGGTTAGTTCAGGGGCCACTTCTTCTAGGACACCGTCCCTGACTCCCAAGGTCCAGAGAAATGACCCTTTTCTGCTTTCTCGTCATGCCCTCTGCTGTCCCTTGGGTTTCTCAGAACCACTGTTTCCTGCACCAAAGCTCTGTCCAGGCGTGTTTCCCCCACCAGCTTCTGAGCTCTTTGCAGAGAAAAACTGTGTCTTCTCCTGTCTGAACCCGGGGCTGGCCAGGGGCCTGGCCTATGGGGAGCTCAGCCGTTGTTTGTGGAGTGACGAGTGGGCAGAAGTCTTCGGCAGGCCCTGGAGTATATGCCCCGACAGGAAAAACCAAAACAGCCAGGGATGCACTTTGCTTTGATGTCCAAGGTGAGTTCTGGTGGTGAGTTGACCTCTATTTGCCCCTGAAGGGCAGACACCTTTGCAGACCTCCCTGCACCCCCCAGCCTGGGCGATGGGCCCACCAGCGCCCCCTGTCCTGGTCCATTTCTCCTGACCCTTCCTCTGCTGCATGAGCGCTCCCCACTGCCCAGTGGGCCACACACAGCCCCTGCCGTGTTGCTCCCCAGCAGAAAGCTGCCCCCCCTGCCCCCCCCCCACCGCAGCAGGGATCGCCTCCGTCTTCTGCATAGCCCAGCATACACTTTGAAAGCTCTCAGAAATGCCATTAATTATAATAATAGTGACACTTTGTACTTTTATAGCCTCTTTCATCAGAAGATCTCCGAGTACTTAAAAAATATTATCTCATTAATCCTCACAACACCCTCGCGAGACAGCTGGCAGGTAAGCCTACCCCAGTTCATCGGGAAAGGGAATGAAGACGGAGATGCCGAGAGAGGGAGCCGGGGTCAAACCAAGGGGTGGGCGCTCTCTGGTTCCCCCCCACTCCAGGCCAGCAGCATCGGGAACCCCTGACCCCCCGGGGAGTCACGTGCGCACTCTACGAAAGGGTGCGTGGACCTCGTGGGTGAGGAATGAAGAGGCCTGACATTCATTGCTGTTTAGGAGACGACCCAAAGTCACTGACGTCTTAGAAAAGTCACCCTTTTAGTTTCTCAGCGACATTTTCTGCGCATCAGCTTGTGGCCAGCTCCCAGTGGCCCTACCGAGGCGGACAGCTTAACAATAATGTTTGTGCCCGGCCAGCGTGACTCAGTGGTTGAACGTTGACCTATGAACCAGGAGGTCATGGTTCGATTCCTGGTGAGGGCACATGCCCGGGTTGCAGGCTCCATCTCCAGTGTCGGGGGCGTGCAGGAGGCAGCCGATCAGTGATTCTCTCATCATTGATGTTTCTCTCTCTTTCTCCCTCTCCCTTCCTCTCTGAAATCAATAAAAGTATATTTTTAAAATAATAATAATGTTTGTGATCTTCTTCCCAAACCCATCTGAGGGCTCATGACGCTCCCAACAATGAGGAAAGAGTGTAATCATAGATGAATCCCAAGGCCCTTTCAACATCAAGAACACAAAACAGCACCTGAGAAAAAATATTCATTATGTCTTTTCCCGAAGAGCCGGGCCTCATCCCGCTGAGCCGCCGTTGACATTCCTCACCTGAAGCCGAGCAGGATTTCGAAGGAATCTGGCTCAACCCTCTCATTATGCAGATGGCAGGGGCCCACGGAGGGGCCCACCATGGGGGGGGGGGGGGGCGCAATGCAGACAGCCTCTGCTCCACTTCATCAGGGCGCTCGTCTTTCTCAACACAAACACCTGAATGGGGTGGTTGAGAGCATTAGAGAAAGTTCTGGTAAACACCAGTGCTTTCGTTTTTCCTTCCAACGACAGCTATGGGTGTTGGAGGGAGAGGCTGGGTGGGAGCAGGGACTGGAGGGCAGGTGGGGACAAGCCCAAGTGTAGGGGCTGCGGCCTTGGATCCAGACGGGTGAGGGGGAATGAGGGGCTCTGATGGAGTGAAAATAAACCCATGAGCCTCCTCGGCGTGCATGATTTTTAATAGATACCTGCCTGATATAATTAATTATGTTTTTCCTAAATTTAACATTGCCCGAAGGGGAAATCATCTTGGCCGGTAAAACCCCTCCTGCCACACAGCGTCTGCGCGCCGGCCAGATCTAATTGCTGTGATAAAAACCACAAGAAAGACCAGGTCCCCACTCAACCTATAACCACATCTGCTGAAGAATAGCTTTAATCACCTTTGAAAGGGTGACCACAAGATAATTAAAGAGGAAGGGTGCTCATTGGGAATTATCCCGGAATATCAAATCTCCGTGTATCACGGAGTCCGACTTAAAACGTCTTGGCATAGCTCTGCCCGCACCACCCCCCACTCCAGTTTAAGCTGAGCCCTTGGATTTCCGGGACTTAGGAGTGGAGAAAGTAGGCCCCTTCCCCATGGCTGGGTTGAGGGTCGAAGGGGACAGTTGTCAGCTGAGAAGAACAGTGGGTTTGGGGGGAGAGGGAGTAGACAGAGACTGGAACCTCTTCACTACCTGCCTGTTGACCTTGGCAGTGACCTGACATCTCTGAGCTAGAGCCATGCCAGTGATTCCGCAGGATGATCCAGCCGGACACCCAGTTCGCTCGCGACCCTTTCCCGCCACAGAACGCCCAGCCCTTTCTCAAAACTAAACAAAAATAAATCAAGTCCTGAAATTAAAGGAGCTGGCCATTGGAGCAGCCTCGAGGGAGTGGGAGGCGGGAAAGGGCGTTGGAGGCAATGGAGGAGCAGTGGAGGTGGCTTCGTGGATTGATTTATTGCTCCCGTTGATGCTCGTCCACGTGGCCAAGGGCAGGGCTCTGAGGAGCAGCTCGGGACGGTGGAGTGACATCCCCACGGCCTTCACCTCCAGAGCGAGCAGGTTGGTTTCAGGCTGTTCCAGGCCCAGTCCCCAGGCCTCCCGCTGTCTGGCCTCCTCTCTCAGGAGGTCGGGAGGTCACCCTGGAAATGGAAGTCTCCCTGCCCTGCCTTCTCTCTCACCTCTCCTAGCCCCAGGCACAGCAGCCTTGTCTAAACTCCAAGGAGCAGAGAGAGAAGCACCCCAGCCCCTGCACCCCTGGCCCTTCAGGGGTGGGGGCGAGCAGGGACCAACTTGGTTTCCCTGTCACCAGGAAGGAGCAAAGAGTCTGGTGGAAACTATTACTCTCTATGTTCATGCACTTCTCCACCCACTGTCACCCAGGTGTGGGCTGTGCCCCTCCCCCACCGCAGTCACTTACAGACCCGGTGGTGCAACTTGACCCAACTTGACCCAACTTGACCCAACTTGACCCAACTTGACCCGACTTGACGAGAGCCACAGTTCCAGGCTCTCATCCCAGCCCTGGACCTATGTAGCTCGCTTCTTGCCTCCCTCTCCCTTTGGGCTCCTACATCCAGATGCAATGAATTTGAACAACGTATAATTAAGTAATACATATTATGAAAATAATATAACTAAAGAATACCTATATAAATAATATAATTTACTCAAACTCATATATCCAAAATGCTACCATTTCCACATACCACCAATATAAAAAGTCAATCATCATGAATGACATGTTGACATCCCTTTCTTTGTCCTAAGCCCTCACAGTTCAGGTGTGGCTTCGACACACAGCACGTCGCGGTTGGAACCAGCTGTGTTCACGTTCTCGACAGCCACACGTGGTAGCCAGTGGCTGTCACGCTGGCCAGCACGACTCTGCACTCACATGCAGAAAGGCACGCTGCTTCGAGCCCCGGCTTGGAGTTGTAGATCGGGCTCGGATTTTTCTCTCTAGGCACGTGGCCGGCCTTCCCCAGTCCTCAGCAGCAGAGAACACGAGGTCATTGTGCAAGGCCAGGCTGTTGACTCATAGGTTGAATGGCCAGCAAGAGGCCAATGTTCTGGTTCAAGGGTCAGCAGACGACAACCCGGTGCCACAACCAGCCTCCATGCAGTTTTAATGCAGCTCATGAGCCAGGAATGGACTTTATATTTTCGAAGGGTATTAGGTTAAGTAAACGAGCAAACAATGAAATAAGAAGAATGTGCAACCGCACCTGCATGTGGACAGCAAACCCTAAAAAATGCATTATCTGCCTCTTTACAGAAAAAGCGGGCTGACCCTTGGTCTAGTTTTACATGTATGTACATTATTGAATCACTAGAGGTCTGGTGCACAAAATTCATGCATGGGTAGGGTCCCTAGGCCTGGCCAGCGATCAGGGCTGATCTGTGGGGTGACCGGTGGAGCAATTGGGGGACCCCCGCTGGCACCCGCCTTGGCCAGCCTGGCGCTGCCCACTGACAGGCCCCGCCCCCTGCCACCCGCTTGCTGGCCGGCCCCACCCCCTGCTGCCACCACCAGTCACCTCCCTCTGCAGGGCAACCGGCGGGGCAATCGGGGGCCCCTGCTGGCACCTGCCTTGGCTGGCCTGGGGCCTGCAGGCTGGGAGCAGCTCCTGCATTGAGAGTCTGCCCCCTGGTGGTCAGTGAGCATCATAGCAACTGGTCGTTCTGCCGTTCGGTCAATTTGCATATTAGGCTTTTATTATATAGGATATTTACTGTAATTATATGTAACATCATACATATGATCTCTATATGTTATTTTTACACTGACAGAGTCACAGCATTGAGAGTCCAGGCTGAGCCAGCTTCCCTGCAGCGTCTCTGGTTCACTCGGTGCCTCTGTAGAAGCGACAGTGCTCACCTTGGTCCACTCTCGTGGCTTCTCCATGCTTGAGCTCATTTGACCCATCGCTTCATTAGCTGAAGCTGCTCTCAGTTTTTCTTTCAAGAGACGCACGTACATGCTCTGTTACAGGTGATAACAATAATGTGGGTTGACAACCACATTTACCTATCATTCCACAGCCATCCGAGTACCTTCACAATGATCATCCATCCCATCCTCAGAAACAACCTGGGAAAGTCTGCCTTACAGTCTAATTTTACAGACGAAGAAAGGGAGGCGTAGAGAGGTCAGGTGTCGCATCCCAAGTCACAGAGTTAGTGGCAGCAAAGCCGACACCAGGCCGAGTCTGTGAGCTTGTCCCACAGCATCTGAGCTACTCCTCTAATCCACACCCCTCACTGCCCACTGACGGCGGCGGGGCCACCCAGAGGTTGGGCAGGTCATTGACAACACGAGGGCCTCTGAGGGACCAGGGAAGGAAGGCGATCACCCCACGCCCCTCTCATCCGGCTGAGTGTCCTGGCACCGGCCATCCCTGCCTGGAGGAGCCCCTGTCCCTGACTCGCATGAAGACTGGTGGGGAGCTGATGACAGGGATTGCCGTTGGGAAGGTCTGCTTCTCCAGGCACCTTCGCATCCAGCACGGGGTCAGCATCCATGAACTGGTTATGGAATGAGCATGTCCTCATTCATAAAGCTCGTGTTCATAAACCACTTCACCACCTCCCGTAACAAGCCCCAAGGCGGACAACATTGGGAGAAACACGGAGGATTTCCGATGCCCCTTGGCCCTTCCAGTGGTGGAATTGGACCAGAATGTTCTAGGGGGAGTCCAGGATCACTGTGGAGTCCAGGAGAGAGAGTGTGTGCTCTTCCTCAGCTCCAGAGGGAGGCAAAAAAAAAAAAAAAAAAAGGAATATTTTTCCTTTCTGCGGGTCCCATATCTGATCCAGCCCCAGATGCAGGCAATGTGTTCAATGGTCTTTTAGGGTTAAATTTCCCAAACTTTTTCTATCATCTGTGCAAGTGACAACCAGGCAGTGAATGGGCCAGTGTCTTCATCTAATTAGATGTGCATGCCTTCTCCTAAACCGCCACAAACCTGCGGATCCAGCCTTTGGGACACCCAAGTCAGCAGGAGACCCCGTGTGAACTGCAGGGCATGGACAGGGGACAGAGGAAGGATTAAGAAACCACGCTGGGGAGGAGATGTGGGGCTCCCGGGGACACTAGGGGGCAGAATGATTGAGAGGGATGGGAGAGCTTAGGAATGAGGGTGGGAGCCTTGGAGAGAGAAAGAGCAAGAAAGCGGAAATGGATGGTGTCCACAAGGCTGGGGTTAATCTAGGTTTTTTCACGGAGAAAGAATCTGCTGACTGAGCAATGCAGAGCAATCGTCTCTGTTCTGCCAAGCCATTAGGAACCTCGCTCCTGGAAGTATGGAGACTGCCTCTTCATTCATTCATTCATTCATTCATGCATGCATGCATCATCCAAGCACTGAACAAACACTTTCTCCATCTCCGTGGTTCCAGGTCCCGTGCTGGGTACCACAATTCTGAAGGTAAAGACAAGAGAGAATAAAAACGCATTGTTCACGATCCTGCCCAGGGTGCCTCTCAGGCCTGACAAATAGTGAATTAGAGAGAGATCAGGACATCCAAGACCAAAACAGTCATTAACTGCCACTCCCCAAGGCCCCCTCCCGGAGCACGCCGGCTGCCAGAAGCCGGCCCAGACAGTCCAGTTAGGAAACAAAAAAGATGGAACAGAGAGGCCCCTTTGAGCAGCCCGGTTATTAAGAGCTCTAGACGGGGGTCGGGGGGAGGGAGTGTGTGCAGCTTAACTCAAACATTCGTGCCGAAATGTAAGAAACAATTATGACGTTCAATTACTCCATTAAGGGAAATTAACCATTCTTCTTATTCTTTGAAAAGACCCAAAAGAAAGCACAGATCTGAATAACTAGGTCAGGGAAGAATTGTGAGGAAAAGATGTCTAGACTTTTATTTTCATTTGCGAAGAGGAGGAGGAGGAGGAGGGTTTTGCATTTGGGCTGTGTGTGTGTGTGTGTGTGTGTGTGTGTACACACGCGCACGCGCACACGCGCGCCCGCTTACTCTAAGAGCGCCTTTGAATTCCCGGGGTGGTCATACCCACGGCTCTGCCCCGGCAGGTACGGCCAAGTCCGGATCAAGGAGTGGCATTCCCACTTTGATGTCGACTGTCACGCTCAGCTGCCTGACGATCTCTTTGGCTGCCTGCAAGTCTGTTGTCCTGGGCGACCAGGTAAACCTGGCCCAGAGCACAGATCCCGCCCCCCCATCCTCCCTGGGACCCTGGCAGAGGCGAGAGGGAACGATGTGGAGGGGGAAATGGCCCCCATAGCTCTTTCCACGTCCAAGAGGGACTTGGGCCCACAGTCATCGTCTGTGGAGGCTGGCTTTCCTGCTGTGAGTTCCACAGGCTTCATACATGCACGCTCACATGTGTGTAGACACACTCGTTCCTGTGGCTCAAGTGTGAAGAGAGGGAGGGCCGGCCACGTGGGAGGACAAGGGCGCCTCTGAGCCCCTGGCCTGCTGTTTGCCCTCTCGAGCCCCCAGGATTGTAGCTACCAATGAGGACCATGACCATTTCCGCCTGACCAGGTGGCTCTGGACAGTACAGAAGCTGCCATATCTCAGCCTCCCACCTGGCATCTGACTTCCCTGTGGCCACGTGACACCATTTCTCCAACAGGCTATTACATCATTTCCTTACTCTGCATGTGAACCAGAAGCCTGCAAATATTAAATATCCATGTCACCCGGGTGTTTTGTTTGTTGGTTTGTTTTGTCTTATTTTAATCATGTCAAGTGGTCCATTTCTCCAAGGATGCTTGGAACATCCAGCCTGCTTCTTTGTGACAAACGCTTCTGCCGTTTACTCAGAGTTTACCCCATGACAGGGGAACATTAAACTGGGCCCTGGACATCCTTTTAAAAGGGTGGTTTACATCTTTAACTATTGTTAATGTGGTAAAATACACATAACGTAAAACTTACCATCTTCACCATTTTAAGTGTACAGCTCACTAAATGCATCCGAATTATTGTGCAGCCATCACCACCATCCATCCACACGACTGTCTTCATCTTACAAAACGGAAACTTGCCCGGGCCAGGTGGCTCAGTTGGCTGAGCATCATCCAGTGCACCAAAAGGTTCTGGGTTCAATTCCCAGTCAGGGCACATACCTAGGTTGTGGTTCAATCCCCAGTCAGAGTGAATAGGGGAGGCAACTGATCCATGTTTCCCTCTCACATCGATATTTCTCTCAATCTCTCTCTCTCTTCCTCTCTCTCTAAAAAATCAATAAAAGCATAAGCTCGGGGGAAGATTAAAAAAAAAAAACACTAAAACTCCATCCCATTAAATACTCCCAATCCCCCCTCCTGGCGACCCCCAGTGTCCATAACTGTGACTACTCTAGTTACCTCATCTAAGCAGAATCATACAAAACCTGTCCTTTGTTGTCTGGTTTGTTTCACTTACCAGACTCCCAGGTTCATCGATGATGTTGCATGTGTCTGAATGGCCTTCCTTTTCACAGTTGAATAATATTCCATTTGTTTTTCCATTCACCCATCCGTGGACACCTGGCTTGCATCCATCTGGTGGCTACTGTGAAGATGCCGCTATGAATATGGGTGTGCAAATGCCCAAGTTCTTCGAGGGTCTTCCAGTGTGCGTTTGCGATTATTTTAAGCATTAAAATAACTTTTAAAGGAGAAAACAATAAAAGAATCATTCCCTTCTGGAAAATGAGTTTCTGTTGGGAGTACTGAAGCTATTGTGGCAATCACAGGAAGTGTGCATTCTTTACATTCAAACACAACCTGGATTAAAATTTTGATTATTAACACTTAAAAGCATTGTCAATTTAGAGAAACTGACTTCTCCAAGATTCACTTTCTTGACAAGCAAAATGAAAAGATACAGTCCTTTCTAACCCTAGCCCTAATCCTAACTCACATACATTCCCATACACACACACACACACACACACACACACACACTCATTCATCATCCCTCCACACACATTCCCTCCCTCCCTCACACACTCACTCACACACCCTATGAGTTCCTACCACTGCTGCAACCAGAACCACAAACTTAGTGACTTTCCACAGCACAAACCGATGGTCTTACGGGTGAAGTCCAGGTGTCCGCAGGGCTGCATCCTTCTGGAAGCTTCCACAGACAGTCTGTTCCCGTCCTGTCCTGTCTGGGCCTCCCGGGCACCCCCATCTCCATGGCAGTAGTGCAGCAGGGCGCCTGCGCCATCGCTCTGACCTCGCGGCCTCCCTCTCCACTGCAAGGACCTGCAGTTGCCCTGCACCCACCAGCATAGTCTCCTGGGTTAGGTCAGCGGGTACAGCCCCAGCTCCAGCCACTGTCCTCACTCCTCTTTACGTGCAGCGCATAACAGAAGCCCAGGTTCCGGGGGTTTGGGGTGTGGACATCCTCGTGGGCCATTGTCTGCCCACCACGGACATGCACCCACACCCATTGCCATCCACACTGGCGCACACTCGCACACTCACTCACACTGACTCCCTCACACACACTCGGGGACCGAGATCTGGTGGGAAAATGAGTCCCAGATGGGTTCCAGCCTGGGTTGCCGGAGACAAGAATCCAGTGCCAGGGCGGGGGGTGGAATGGGGCGGGGGAGCCAGGAGCAAAAGTCAGAGCAAGAGGGTGTGAGCGAAGAGGCAGCAGATTCCAGAGGCGGGCGGCCGTGCCCAGGGCTGGCTTTCCCCTGGCTTCCTCTTTCTGGGTCTTTTTCTGTCTGATCCACACCACACCCGTGCGTGGGTGGGCCTGTGACAGGAGGGACCGCTTTCCCCGCAGCTGGAGACTCGGCATGCTGGAACCCAATCCCCCGTCCGATGGGTGGTCTGCTCCCCACCCCTCCCGGCCCCCCACCACCCGGTGGAATATTATGTCTTTGCAACTATGGACTCGGCCAACACAGAGCGTTTTCCTTGCTGCTTAAATTAGCACATGAGAAACAACTAGAGATAGAAATCACAGTTCACTTAACGCTAATTATTTCCCTGGAAATGAAGATTAATATTGAACTTGTTACTTGCAGTGAGAATAGCCAGCACACACGGACACACACCCTCAAGGAACGGCGCGGATCTAACCCTTCCATCCTCAGACCCAGGCACCCGGCAGCTCTGGTGGCCAAATGGCTCCCGGTGGCTTGCTGGGATCAAATCCAGCAGTTTGGGCAAGTTCAAGGCTGGCCCCGCGGGCGGAGACACCCCGCAGAGGAGGCCGGAGTTCCAGGGTAGCTGGGTGAGTTCTGGGATTCCGGTGTCCCCTAGGACTGTCGGTCCTCCCCACAGGGACAGCAGCACCTGGGCTTGGCTGCCCCTGTGTCCCCAGCCTCTCTGTGAGGAGCTCCGGTGACAGACATTCCGATCGGGGGTCATGAGGGAACGGGCTGGTGGGTGAATGAATGGGCGAGAGAGGGAATGAGAGGGTGGGCCAGTGCCATCCCAAGTGATGGGAGAAAGTGAATGAGGCCGCTCACCCAGCACCAAAGAGCGAGCAGAAGCAGGACCAAGAGCCAGAGGTCCTGGTGTCCGATCCAAGCCTCCGTCTGTAGCTCCACGTGCAGCCAGCAACCCAGGCGGGCTTCACAGAGGAAGCAGCATGGGAAAACAGGCAGCGTCTTAAGGAGAGAAGGGGATTCAGCAGAAGAGTTGGGAGGCGGTGAGATCTGAATGCAGGAATGTGGAGGCATGAAGGTGGGGAGAGGGGTGTGTGTGTGTGTGTGTGTGTGTGTGTGTGTTCCCTCTGGCACAAGCAGAAAGGATCGGGAGGGATCATACTCACCACATTTGTGTGGTAAGCTCTGGGGTTTACAGTGTGCTTCCTACCGTCACTGTGGGGAATTCTCCGGCAGTTCTCTGGGGCGGGAACTTGCCCCATTACAGAACAAGGAGCCGGACTTGCGGGAGGTGAAATACATCGCCCAGGGCCACAGAGATGGAGAGGCATCGAGCGGGGTGTTACTCCAGCCCCTGATCCAGAGCCTGAGCCCCCTCTCCCCTCTCCACCCAGGAGCCCCTGCCCACGAAGCCCCTGGCCCCAGCCAGCAGCCTCCCCGTCAGGATCCGGCGATAATGAGAGGCTCACCTAGCTGCCCCGAAGGCTCACCTCCTGGAAACGTTCCCGGCTGGTCATTGGCCAGGGCAGGAGCGCGATCCTGGCTCTTCTGGCATCAGCTTGCAAGTTGGTTATCTACACTTCAAGCAGCCACGCCACGCGCTCCAGACCTTAAGCGTTTGTGGGCCCCGAAGTTCTTACGCCAAAGGCCAAGCCATGGTGTCACTGGGACAGGAGGTGTGACTCCATCCAGGTGTAGCCTGAAAAAGGTACAGCTGTCTCCCCATCTGTCCCTGCCCAGCAAAGCCACTTCCAGCCCAGTTGTGCACCTGCTGACCGCCTCCCCTCCCTTCACCCTCCTCCTCCACCAGCCCGTGACTCAGAGGCTGGCTCTGGGCATTCCTGATCGGAGCACTAACCCAGGAGCAATGTTGAAGGAAAAACAAGGATATTGCCCATCAGTGGATGTGAGCCCAGCGAGGGCACCTCCAGGGACTTTGGAACAAGGGACTCACTCCCTGACAGTCGGTCCTCCAGCTCAGAGACTGTAAGACAGAGTTTGGAACTCCCCAGACACAGGGTTCAGTGGGGTGACCCTGGGCTACATCCTTAACCTGTCAGCCTCGGCCATTTCGTTGGTCATAGGGTGGCCGTGGCAACCGGCAGAGGTGTCTGAGGATGGGAGAGGCCATGTGGATGCCCTGTGACACCGATACTCATTCATGTCCATAGAGCCTTCCACGTGGCAAGGAGATTGTCGTGACTTCTGGGATGATAAAACTTCAATCCATAGACAACTTGGGGAGGGGGTGATGGCGCGCCTTCTAATCTTCGCCATGATTTCCGAATGTTCCATAGTGGATATCTGTTTACTTTGATAATCAAGAAAACACTAGGCATTAACCGAGAGAAGCTATTTCTCAGATCAAGCAGACATTGGTATACACTGAGTGGCCAGATTATTATGATCTCTGAAAGCATAATAACCTGGCCACTCAGTGTATTTGTATCTCCAATGGGCACCAGAAGTATTCTAGACTTTTGCTGGAGATCAATCACCTATTTGCCCTGAGCTTTCTATCAGCCAGTGCAAAGGGGAAAGCTGATCAGGTGCACGATTTATAGTATCTTTGATATCAAATAAATGAGGTACTCAAGAGAAGTACACTGAGTGGCCAGATTATTATGCATTCAGAGATCATAATAATCTGGCCCCTCAGTGTATATATATTAGAGGCCCAGTGCATGAATTTGTGCATGGGTGGGGTCCGGCCAGCCTGGCCAGGGGGAGGGGACATGGGCGGTTGGCCGGCCTGCCAGCTGGTCGAACTCCTGGTCGAGGGGACAATTTGCATATTAGCCTTTTATTATATAGGATATACACTGAGTGGCCAGATTATTATGCGTTCAGAGATCATCATAATCTGGCCACTCCGTGTATGTCTTCCTAAAACCCAGCTTCCGGACTCCCAGCCCCATACTCTTACCAAAAAAGAAATAATCCACAGAGAGGGACGCATTTCTGAGCTGCCTGTGTAAGCTCTACAGGTGTGAGCACACAGGACAGTCAGCACGGAAACCGCACACATGATGAAGGGGCAACCCTTCGCAACATAAGGAGGTGCCGCACTTTACATAAAAGAGGTGCATTAAGCCGGACCTCGCATGCAGCGATCACAGATCCATGAACAGAGAGACCGGAACCACGGGGCCAGAACAGCATTAAAGCGTGTGACTCCCCTTGGCCCGTCACGTCACCGCTCAGTGCCTCAGTTTACCCATGTGAAGAAGTGAAGTTAAACTAAACCAGAGCTCTTTAGGGGGTGATCGGAAGGGAGACATTTTAAAGGCGGGCATGCAAACATTGAAACAGGGAGAGCTGCTGATGACGGGACACGCCATCCCCCAAAATCTCGATCTACAGAGACACCCACCCCCCCTCAGGAAGAAACCTAATCTCGGTGGAGATTGCAACGGGTAAGAGTAATACCGATGTTTAAGAAGCATCGCCCTTCGAAGATCAGATAAGAACAAAGGCAGAACTGCTCTGAAATGTTAATAAGAGCTGGCGGAAAAATAGACTTCCAGTGTAAAAACCACACACACACACACACACACACACACACACACACACACCTCCATCGTGGCCCACGAAGCTTCACCTCCTGATCCGAAGCATCTCATTATGAAATCACCGCAGAAAATCACGGCACCAGAGGGGTCTTCAGAGATCATCCAGCCACTGCTTTTCAATATTTCCTTTAATCCACACAGCCCTTTCTTCAAATGAAATCTCACACCGAACTGTGGGAAGCAGACGGCGCTGGCTGAAGACGGGCGCATGGAGACGGATGCCTGTCGTGTGGCACGGGGGACACGTGTCCCTCCACAGAATGTTGGGGGTCCCAGAGCCCCTGGGGAAAGCCACGGGTCTCACTCGGTTTAGAACCCGGTACCCAGAGAGGAGCTGTGACTGGCCACGGCAAGTGGTAGCAGGTGGGGACCGTGTAGGCTCCTTCGGCCGCCCCCCTTCTCCCTTCCCCGCCCCCCGTGCCCGGCATCGTCAGACATGCCCTCCCTCCGGTGGAGGTGGCCGGGGACCGGGGACCCTGGAAGTCATTCTGGCCCATCCCTGCCCTCTTCCCGCATGCCCGCATCTCGTTGGTTACTCTGTTCTCTTGGTGCTGCCTCCTTAGTCAATATGAGCTTTAGGGTGAAGCCAAGAGTTCGGCTTGCACTTCAAACCCGCTCCGAGACCCTGCTCTGCCCACCTCCAAAGCCGAGCCAACACCTCTTCACGGAAAGGGACCACCGACCCTGGGTGGCCTCCGAGAGACCCCGCCACGGGACCATGCGCGCGTCTCCATAAACACAGTGTTTCCTGAAGCTGATGGTGAAGCCCGTCCCTCGGTGGCCATAACTACCTTGAAAATGATGTCATTTCTCTTTTAATCCTTTCTCTTTTTAATTTAATTTGCCCCGGTGTTTTGTTTTTTTGTTGAAGAATGAACGATAGCTCCTGGTAAAAGGGGTGACCCCTGGATTTGTCTTCATATCTTAGCAATCTGTCCCGTCACCCCTCCAAGAGCCGTAATGATGCTTTTATTAGCAACCTTTACACTTTGTCGAAATTAAAATGAAGACGTGACATTCATATGTAAATCCAGTTACCTTCTGAGTTCCTCTTCTCCTTTATCCCTTTCACAAAATTACAGATTATTAAGAAAGGTCTGAAGAGTGGGAGACAGGCTTCCGAGAATGGGAGGGAGGCGGAGCAAGACAGAGGGGGTAGAGAAGGCCCGGTGCTCCGACCTTGACCTTCTCCTTCATGCTCAGAAGCAGCTCAGGCTGTGGTCTCATTGCTCATCCACTGTGTGAGCCCCACTCAAGGATACATTACTCTTCAATGAGTACCCAGCAGTTTCCGCGCCGTTTTTTAAGTTGTATTAACTGCATTGGGGTGACATTGGTTAGGGAAGGTGTATGGGTTCCCGGTGTACAGGGCTACCCTCCAGCGCCTGCACAGGGCGCTGTGTGTTTTGAAAGGACTTCTCTCTGTTGCATTGCTTTGGTGCCTCTGCAGCAAATCACTTGCTCAGGGAATTGTGCTTCTATGTTAGGCTCCCATTCTGTTCCTTCAATATAGGCGGCCATGTTTATAACCACACCCCACCGTTCTGATGACGGTAGCTTCTATTATCCAGCAAAGAGGTGGGAATTAAGTCCGCAATGAGATCCAACCACACAACCATCAGAATAACTGAAAAATGCCGGCGAGGATGTTAAGTAACCGGAACTCAGACGTATTGCTGGCGGGGATGGAAAACAGCATGATCACGTTGGAAAGCTGTTAATGCTCTTGCCCAGGCCAGTGTTGCTAAGTGGTTAGAGTGTCAGCCCACGCACCGAAGGGTCTAGGGTTCGATTCCCCATCAAGGGCGCATACCTGGGTTGCAAGTTCTATCCCCGACCCTCACACAAAGGAAGAAAATTGTAAAAAAAAAAAAAAAATGATAATGGCCCTAACCTGTTTGGCTCAGTGGATAACGCGTCGGCCTGCAGACTGAAGGGCCCCAGGTTCGATTCCAGTCAAAAAACCTTGGTTGCGGGCACATCCCCAGTGGGGGGTGTGCAGGAGGCAGCTGATCGATGTTTCTCTCTCACCGATGTTTCTAACTCTCTGTCCCTCTCCCTTCCTCTCTGTAAAAAAAACAATATAATATATATTTTTTAATGAGAATGGCCCTGGGCTGTCTCCAGCATGAGCAAACAATGCTCCCATGAACTCTTTGATGTTGCCTCCAAAGTCTAGAAGGCCAAGTCGTTGCCCCCATTGTGCAGATGAGGCAAACAAAGTCCCAGCGGCCAGCAGTTCCCCCAGCAAGTGCAGCCCTCACTCCACATCCGGATGTCACATCGTCCCCCTTCTAGGGAACCCATGGCCACTTCCGGCTGCCCAGAAGGGCTTCGTCCGGGGGGAGGAGGAAGAACGGAGGCCGGCGTCAGGGGCATTGGGCTGATCTCCCGACAGGATCCTGGAGCCAGGCACGCATCGCTCACCGTCACTGCAGCCCCAGCCGGGCCGCCTCACTGAGCCCTCACTTCTCTCCCTGCGGTTAGTTCATCGCAAGTTGCAGGACCCAGTGAGGCCAGGGGACACCCACTCCCCTCGAGGCCTGGCACGGACCAGGGAGCTGCCTCTTGGGTGCGGTCTCCTGAAGTCTCCCCTCTCCTGGCACCCAGCGACCCCTCCCTGCCTCCCCTGGCTGGCACCCACAGTCTCTGGGACACCGGGGTGGCCCGGAGCCGGGTCTGGAAAATAAAAGGCCCTTTCCCGTCTCTTCCAAAGTGGGTTAAACCACATGACCCGTCGGCAGAAACGGATAAGCGCGGGATAACGTGCCATAACCAGTTTGGGCCGATTCTGCCTTGCCATCTATGTCCCGTTTCCGTGAGATATTGACACAGACTTGTGTGCTCGCGGGTTTGGTAAAGAAGGCGCCGATCAGCACCGCGGCCAGGCCACTCTAGAAGCGGAGCTGCTGTGAAAGCCGCTGCCAGAAAGTCACTTTATCTTCCCTCCGACGCGCCTCAGATTTTATCTTCCCTCTTATTCTTCCTGTCCTTCCCTTTAAGTCCTTTTTATTAGGACTCTTCCCACGAAGCACCCAGGGGCTCCTTTGGTCCTCATTCTTCTGGAAGCAGCTCTCCAGGAGGGAGGCGTTCACGTCGTCCCGGCTGCATTTTACATCCCAACCACGATGAACACGCAGGGCATCGCCTGTGCCCGAGCCGCTCAGACACCAACGCGCGTCCCTGGGAATCCGGGTTCCGCTGCCTGGGGACCCGGCCCTCCTAAGAGCCGGTGAGTGGCGATCACTTACACTACGCTCGCTCTTGCAGCCCAACGGCTTGCTCATCACTGCCTAATAGGGCGAGTAAAGAATGTTCTTGTAATTGCCCATTAATCCAGACCTTTTATACCTCAAGCTGTCTGCAAATCTGAAAGAGATATTCTGACTTGATCTAAAAAAAGGACGTGTCTTACTTACAGGGTTGCAAAATACTCTTCCCTCGGGGCCCTTTCTTGTTTTTTTTTGTTGTTGTTGTGTTTTTTTATATTTTATTGATTTTTTACAGAGAGGAAGAGAGAGGGATAGAGAGCCAGAAACATCGATGAAAGAGAAACATCGATCAGCTGCCTCCCGCACACCCCCCCACTGGGGATGTGCCCGCAACCAAAGCACATGCCCTTGACCGGAATCGAACCCTGGGACCCTTGAGTCCGCAGGCCGACGCTCTATCCACTGAGCCAAACCGGTTTCGGCGGGGGCCCTTTCTTTAATACATTTTTATTGATTTCAGAGAGGAAGGGAGAGGGAGAGAGAGAAACATCAATGATGAGAGAGAATCATTGATCGGCTGCCTCCGGCACGCCCCACACTGGGGATCGAACCTGCAACCCCGGGCATGTGCCCTGACCTGGAATTGAACCGTGACCTCCTGGTTCATGGGTCGATGCCCAACCACTGAGCCACGCCGGCCGGGCCCTCAAAGCCTTTATGCTTTCTCACAGGTGGGAGGACAGGGGTGGGAAAGGGGTGATTTGATGGCCCAGCCCTACAAAATCCAGGACAATCACCAAGTCCCTGCATGAGTCTCTGATTTCTTAAAATGCTACGTGAATATCGCATTCTACCGTCTATCACATCTGTGTTTCATTTTAATACACTAGTGATGTCTTAGATTAATTACCATCAGCAACAAACAAAACGAGACTTTCCTACCTGCCTTGTTATTAAGCAAGAGCAACTGACTTGATTGTTATCAATGTTATGAAACGTGGCTGAACGAGAGAGAATTTACATCCAATCGTGCATCCATGCTGCATCTGGGCAGCTTCTGTTTTCTCCGCGTCCCTCTCTCTCACAAGACGTAAAACCCGACCACGTGACTCTGTGGACGGAGGCACACGGGCTCTGTCTCCGCTCACCAGCTCTGTCCAGGCTCTGGCCGAGAGGAGGGGCCCGAACACCCCGAAGGGTGGCGGGGGGCATCCGGCAGGTGAGTCGGTACCTATGATTCCAGCTTCTTGCCAAGTGGCTACGGCGCCGGTGTGTGAGGCCCTGAGCCACTAGCCAGGATGTTTCCAGAATGTCAGGAACACAGCTGTCAGTGAGCATTTCATCCATTTGTGCCGTGACCTCTTCCCACGGAAATCGACTCCATCTGAGGACTCTCGCCACGCAGCCCTGAGGGTCACGGCAGGAGGACACGTCGTCCTGGCACCCTCACCTGAAGGGACGAGGAGCTCTACCCTGTCGGTGGCGGAGAGCGGTCAGACGCGGAAGGAAATTGCTTCCAAACAGAGGTGCTCCCTGAGCCGTGTCCAGGGCTCATGGGGACCACTCCTTGCTCAGTTCATGAATGCGCTCTGACCTGCTGGCCTTGGCCTTTGCATTTCCCTCCTGGAAGGAACATAACCATCAGCCCAGTTTAATGGCCCTGCCCGCACACACGTCTGCCACGGATGCAGTGGCACTGGTGGAGGGAGGGGTGTGTATGCAAGGGTATGTATATGTATACACTGAGTGGCCAGATTATTATGATCTCTGAATGCATAATAATCTGGCCACTCAGTGTGTGTGTGTGTGTGTGTGTGTGTGTGTGTGTGTGTATTAGAGGCCCGGTGCATGAATTCGTGCATGGGTGGGGTCCGGCCAGCCTGGCCAGGGCAAGAAGACATGGGCGGTTAGCCAGCCTACCTGCTGGTCGAACTCCTGGTTGAGGGGACAATTTACATATTAGCCTTTTATTATATAGGATATACACTGAGTGGCCAGATAACTGGTCACTCAGTGTATATCTGTGTGGTGTGTGTATGGTGTGTGTGTAGGGGGGGAGTGTGTGGTACGTGTAGGGTATGTGTGTATGTGTGGGTGTATATGTGTGTGTATGTATATGTGTGTGTAGGAGGGGTGTGTGTGTATGTACATGTGTATGTGTGGTGGTGAGTGAGTGTGCAGGCATGCTCTCACTTAGCCCGAGTCTGGCGTGCACCACAGGAGGAGGGGATGGGTAGAGCACAAGGCTGGCTGCGGAGGACCTCGCTGCCATCCTGGCCTATCATGGACACTGCTGTCGTCTGCGCGTGGGGCTGGCTGTCCAAGCCTCTGTAGGTGAGGTCCACTCCTGGCCTGACCCAGGCCCCCTGAGGGGCCGGCGGGTGGCTGGCTTCCACGCGTGTCAGTGCTGCTCGGTCGCTCCTGTTGTCCGTGCTGCTCTTTGACTAACTGACGCCGCTCCACCCGGAGACGCAGGGCCCGGAGGGGCATCTAACTGACCTGCCTCAGGTCCCCGGCCGCCCCTCGGCAAAGGCAAGAGGGGACACTTAGGGGTCGGGCCCTCTGACAATACACACAGATCTGTCCTTCCCTCCCGAGAAAGTCGGGGCGCCGAAGATGGAGTCAATGACAATCCCCCGGCAAGAGGCGCGCAGACCCTCACAGCCGGGCGCCACGGGCGTTTGATGTGCAGACCCCAGCCTCCCCGCGGAGAGAGAGCTGCCTTCTCCCCCGTCCCCACAGCCTTCTCCCCAAGCACACGGAGCCCTCGCTGTGAAATATTGCAGGTGAGCAGATGCCGTTTCCTTAAATCAGGACGTTTGTCAGCGAGCTTTGACAGGTCCTTGTCAATAACGACAAAAGATTCGAAACATGTGGCCACCCCGTGTTGCGGGGAGAGAGGGACGGCACGTGTGTTCTTCTCCCCACTCAGTGCTCCGGCCTTGAAGTGAAATACTTTTTCCTTATTGGGCAGAATTTATGAGGTTCCCCAATGTTTAATCTTCCGCTCAAACTTTGATCTTGAGTGACGCTTCCGTCAAGCAACACACCCAAATCAGAAAGAATCCAAATCAAAAGCATGAAGCACGGGGTTCCCCGTGGGGTGGGGGAGTTTTGCCATCGAAACCCAGCGCCCCCGCGACCGGTTACGTGATGCCGGCGGTGAGGCCGAACCCCAGTGTCCGTCCCTGGGAAGTGCGAGTAGAAAGAGAACCTCGTTACCTGGGCTACTGTGACCATTTATCATGCATCATCTCATGCGTACTCGATAAACCGCCGTTTGCTGAGAGTGGGTGCCACGTAGGTATGAGGCGCTTTATATGCAATATTTCTCTCCCTTACAGTGACTTCACAAGGCTGTTTAATTCCCATTTTACAGATGAGCAAACCGAGGCTCAGACAGGATGTCAGCGCCTGACGTTTCTAAAGCTAACAGGCTCTTTCAGAACCGCCGCTGCCTAAGCAACTGGGAATTCCTCCCGCTGCTGTGAGCATTCCGGTCGTGCACCCCGAATGGGCCCTGAAGGGTCAGAGGTGAGGCTTCCTGCTCCCAGGTGGGACCCTGAGCAGGTGGCACCCCCAGCGGGTCACCGATGAGCCATGAACTGGGGTGATCACTTTCGATGTGTCAAGACATTGTAAAGGTTGGCAAGTGCCACGCACGTCGAGGAGCTGAGAAAATACCAAAAGGTAAAGCAAGGGCTGACTCATTTTGGGGTTCCCGTTCACGGAGCCATCTGAAAGGCGACCCAGCTCCACTCCCCAGTGGCTCCACAGAGACCATCCCCGAATCCCGCCTGGGCAGCGCCAGTCTCCTCTGCTTTTCAAAGGAGCGAACAGCTACCGGGCAGCCACGCCTGGTTCCCCGGAGACCGGAGACCGCCCTCTCCGACCACCCTCTCGGGGGGGGAGAGGCCTTCTCTCGGGACTTGGGAAGTGAAAGCGAGCAGGGAGGGAAGCGGGTCACCCAGGGTGCGGAAGGTGAAGGAATTTCAATATCACCGTCTCCTTTCTTACCCGGGCCGAAATGAAAAGTCCTCATTATTAAATCACAAAGCAATTAAAAAATTAAAAATTTCATAAGCCCCTACATAAAAGAAATACAAGTGTTTAATGATGGATTAGAGAGTGGAAGTGGGGGCAGAGAGAAAGTAAAAGCCCGCTGTCTCCGGGGGTGCCCTCCCCCGGGGCGGCGAGAGTGGTTCCTGCCCGCACCCTCATGCCAGCGCGAGAACTAATAAACCCCGCTCCCCTGCCTGGAAGCCACGCCGATTCATATCTGCCTACCTTGTTACCTAATTCATTATGGAATAGCAGTTAATTTGATTTGATATTATTTTAATAAAATTCTGTAATATATTAGATTGTTTCAGGCTATCAAAATAATTTTCCAATTATTACGGTTACTCAAGCAAGTCTTTTTCTCCCCCTTCATGAGCGGCAGTTGGTCTGACTCGGAATATATTAGCTGCTACAGCTTCATCCCGGCCGGGGAGCCGGGGACCCGTGCAGGGTTACCCAGAGGAGCTCCCGCCAAGAACCGGGGTGCACAGTTCACAGCGAAGGGCCGTGGGCCGACGTGGACCTGTGGCCTCATGACTCCCTGGCCACCGAGCTGGCCCCTCTCTGGCCACTGCGTTAAATGTTAAGGGAACATTGAGAGAAATGTTTATAAAAATTACCTTGGAGCCCGTGAGTGCAGGACTGGCCATAGATGGGAAGCTGGGTGATCAATAACACCTGGTGGAGAGTGTTGCTCAGTGGTTGCACGTCGACCTATGAACCAGGAGGTCATGGTTGGATTCACGGCCAGGGCCCATGGCCGGGTTGCGGGCTCAATCCCCTGTGGAGGGCGTGCAGGAGGCAGCTGATCAGTGGTTCTCTCCCATCATGGATGTTTCTCTCTCTCTCTCTCCCTCTCCCTTCCTCTCTGAAATCAATAAATTTATTTTTTAAGCTCAAGGTCAATGCTCCCTCTGTTGGCTTCTGACCTCCCTGAACCGCCAGCTCATTGTGCAGAAGGTGGAGAAGGCTTGCCTTATTGGCAGCGTAGCCTGAGCCGCCGTGGCCATCACCTTTGTACAAGCTGTGGACGCTGATGTACAATTGGCCCAAGACATTGATCCCCTGACTTCCTCGCCAGTCTCCTTGGGAGGGGACGATGGGGAGGGTCAAACCCTCGGGAGGGAATTTGGGGCAACGCCGCTGTGCTGGGAGCTGGAAGCTGGTTTGGGTCCCTGTGTGGCGGTGGGTGAGCCTGACCCTCGGTGTCTGTGCCCGAACTGGGGACTCAGGTTTCTCCACGTTGTCCCTCGACCTCTGGTGGGGCCTCCCTCCGGGGCGAGCTGGAATGGTGGATGCATCATCACTCATAGATTCATTCAGCAAACACTGATGGAGCTCTGAGGATGTGCCTGGTGCTGTGTGTGGGGCGTGAGGCTGGCAGAGTCCCCCCTGCACAGAGCTTGTGGGGCACACATGGCCGGCCCATACTAGGGTACCAGGCACCCGATTGACAACAGGTGCCAGATATTAACCAAATAATCCCGTAAGCACACTGTAAGTGGAACAGTCCAATCACTGTGTACCGAGAATCTGTGCAGGATGGGACTAGCACAGCCAGCAGTGACAGCCGCCCGCCCACGGGACAGGGGCTTGTCCCAGGAAGTCCTGGGAGCTCTAGAGAGGGAGCAGGGAGGGGCCACGTGGGGAGGGAGGAGGGAAGAGGGAGGAGGGAGGAGGGAGGAGGGAGGAGGGAGGAGGGAGGAGCAGAAGCAAAGGCCCCTTTGGAAAGGCTGGCCGAGGGTTTCAGGGCAGAAAGAGGACCGCTGGCAGGGAAGAAGGGGTTGGTGGGTGGGTGGGTGGAGGCCAGGTCCTCAAGGCCCCAGCCCTAAGGGCACCTGAAGGTCAGTGGGCTTGACCCCGTGAGCCACCAGAGCATGAGGGCTCAGGCTTGGTAGCACTGCGCTCAGACCTGAGTTGTGAGCAGCACATGGACAGGGGTCCTCGCGCTCTGGAGGGAGCAGGCAGGGGCCACGTGGAGAGGGAGCTCTCCGCTGGCTCCCCACGCAGAGGGAGGGCCCTTCAGGGCCGGAAGGTGCCAGGGCTGTTTCCGGAAGGGACCGTGCCTCAAGGCAGCGTGGTCAGCTGATGCTCAGACGATTTCCTTCGGTTCCACAGCGTTTCTCTGAAACCCCCGAAGCCCAAAGTAGAGTCTGTGGGAAGAGATGCGGAGCCCCTGCTGCCGGAGACAGCCAGCCCGGCAAGCATCCGCCGGGACCACCAGAGGGACTTTTGTTTCTCATTAAGCCTATCTGGCCTGGATCAGAGGTGGAGGAGGGGGGAGAATGTTTTCAAATGCAAAGGCAAACTCTTTGAACAGACTCTCCCAATCAGCAGTCATCCAGGAGGTCCCAGACCGTGACATGTGCAGGCATCCATCCTGTCACAGCGGGAAGAAGGGAACATGGCCAAGCGGGGAACGAGGCTCCTTCGGGCCTGCCTCGGATCTCGGAGGATACCTCCAAGAAGACCTCTTCTCGCCAGCCCCCATACGGCTCAGTTGGTTGAGTGTTGTCCCGGGCACCCAAGGTTGCCAGTTCTATTCCTGGGTCAGTTTCAGGAGGCAATGGCTCCAAGTTTCTCTCTCACATCGATGTTTCTCTCTCTCTCTCTCTCTCTCTCTCTCTCTCTCTCTCTCTCTCTCTTTCTTCCTTTCCCTCTCCCTCTCCCTCTCCCTCTCCCTTTTCTCCCTGTCTCTCTCTCCCTCTCTCTCTAAAAACTTAACAAAAACATATATTTGTAACGAGGACTTTTAAGAATACCTCTTCTCTCTCCGAGGCGATCTTAGAATGAGTGAGTCATTCCTTCGGCTCTTGGCCTGGCTCAGGGGTGCAGATGGTAAGGGTACCCTTCCGACAGGAACTCCTGGAAATTAGCCAGAAAGGCACAGACATGAGGGGTGACGGACAACTCTTACGGCCGCTGTAATAACTATCCCCCAAAATACGTGCCCCCCAGTCACGCCACATACCTCCCCTATCCTGGGTCTTCTCAGCACACAGCCCTCACCTTCCCTGTCCCTCCGCCTCCCCTGGGCTCTCCACCCCGCCTGGTGCCTCCTGACCTCCCAGAGCTTCGGCAGCTGCCTGCTCCTCCGAGAAGCCTGCCGTGCCCCTCCCACAGGAAGGGATTGTTGCCACTAGATTAGACGCCCCTCCGGGGCAGGCACGAGGTCCGATTCCACACCTCAGGGTGTTTGGGAAGGGCAATGGTCGCAGAACCTTGGAACTGCGGGGACTCACCTGCTCCGATACCCCGTGAAGCACTTGAATCCCCTCTGTGGCGCTGCAGGCCTCTGAACAGCACCCCGCTTGGTTGCCTCCTGGCTCATGCTCCTCAAAGGCAGCCAGTCCCATCCTTGAGCGACTTTGATTATCAAAAGGGCATTTCTCATACGGAGCCAGAGCTGACCACCCTGCAGCATCCGCTTCCTGCTCTTCTTTCTGTTCCTTAGGACCCAGAGTAAGCTGCCCCCCTCGTCCCCTCAATGGCACCCCAGGCCTTGGAAGACAGTGGGTGGCCGGGTTCCCCTGGGTTTTCTCAAGGACGGCGTCCCAGGTCCTCTCACTCCTCCTCATGTAACTTCTTTTGAAATTCTTGGACCGGCTTGGCCACCTTCCCCTGGACCTGCGCATGGTTCCTTAAGATGCCCTAGTCAACATTTTAGCGGGGGGGCGGGGGGGGTGGCGGGCGGTGGGGAACTTTCTCCGGACAGAGTGGCCTGCCAGGGAGCCTGGGGGATGGCGTGTGAGCAGTGGCGCCAGTTAGCTGCGTGAGGGATAGGCATGCTGTTCGCCCTTTTTCCGCAGCAATTCTTCCGACATGAAGTGAGGAGAATGGTACCTGCGCCCCCTTGATGGGGTCTCCCCGAGGACGAGATGAAAGACGCCACAGAGCCCCTGACACGCTCTGTGTGCTCCTCGGGCAGCGATAACCGCGCTTCCTACGCCCACCGCGTCCCAGGCTCTGCCACTGATCTTAAATCCCTCTCTGGAGGCCCGTGTTTTTAAACGTCTCCCTAATAACTGGGTAAGAAATCAGATAAGAGAAAGGAAACGAGGATAAATTTGGAAAAGAAAAAAAAAAAAGAAAAGATTGTTTAACTCAATTACAATCATCAAATTGTCCAGCAAACCCCATGCCAAGGAAGCTGACGGGTCCCACGTTCATTTTTAAGGTCAATGTTGAAAACAACCACTTTTTTAATGAGGTTAAAAACATGTAATAATTCTCCAGGCAATTAAATGAATATCATCTGCGTTACCTCTCCCCAAGTTTGTCATTTTCAACATTTCTCCTAAAGGGTAGAGTGGCTCTGTCGGACCCAATGATATCCCGCCTCCCAACTGGATGGAAACTCCAAAGTCACAGGAGCAGGGGCTCTCCGCCCCGGGGAGGACAAAGGCACCGTCTCCCCTGAGTCTCTCCGTTCCAGACAGAGCTTCTCGGGAGCCGCACCTCCGCCCGTTTGAAAGGCAGCGACCTGGGCAAGCGCAGGGCTGAGAGGCTCTCTGGGCGAAGCTCTGGGCCGTCAGGAGCCTGTGGCCTTCACCTGGGCATCTGAAGGGAGAGACTCGGAAGCAGAGAACGGCCAAAGCCACTGACGGGATGCCGACTCGGTGAAGCTGTGTTTTAAGGCGCGACACCGAGCTCGGCCAGCGTGGCTCAGTGGTTGAGGGTCAACCTAGGAACCAGTAGGTTACTACTGTTTGATTCCCAGTCAGGGCACATGATCCTGTGGGGGCAGGGAGGGGGGGCATGCAGGAGGCAGCGATCAGTGATTCTCTCTCATCATTGATGTTTCTATCGCTCTCCCCCTCTCCCTTCCTCTCTGAAATCAATAAAAATTTTTTAAAAATAAAACCCACGCCCATGTCAGCGCGCATCTGTCAGGCCGGTGGCCTGGGTCCGGGCCGTAACTGGAGTGCTGGGCTGGGGGCCGCAATGGCCAGGGAGGACCCGAGTGAGAAATGTAGCTCGGTCCCTCACGGACTGTGTGATGCAGGAATGGATGTGTTTAGATTATACATAATTACACACAATTACATTATTTCATCATAATGAGGACTTATCACTTATTATCGGAGATAAGGTGCCCTCCCTCCTCGAGCCCCAGCTTCCCCAGATGTGAATGGTGATAGTGTCTGCGCCCCTCCCTCCCCCCCCATATGCACAGCTGGCCACCCAGGGAGGGGCCCGGCGGCTCCCCAGGTGGTGCTGTTGGAGGGACTGACCCCCGGGGGCACAGGCGGCAGGGTTCGCTCGTGCAGGGCCCTCCTCTCGGAGCCACAGACCTCCCAGCTCAGCTGACGAACGTCCCAAGTCGAGTCCTGGGCGTGCTCTGCTGCCTACACATGTCGGCACACACATGTCGCTCTGTCACACCCGCTCGCCCCCCTCCCCCCGAGTTAAAATAGGACACTCCCAGAATGCCAGTCGCAGTTGTTTACAAGGTCAGTTTGGAGACAGCACCCAGAATGCTTTGGAAACACACCGGATCGCTGGCTTGGTGGTTTGGGTGGGCACTTCTTTCCACTCATCTGATAAGAAATTAGGAACAAGACAAAGCCAGTCTCAGGTGCTGCCAGGCCCTGCACTGGCCTGAGGGGCTCAGGTGGCACTACCGGGTGGGAGGGCTCAGGTGGGCGGTTGGCACCCCAGGGAACCTCACCCTGATGTGATTTTAATAGCCAGTAAGTTCGCAGCTGCCGGGATACGGCGGTCCACTGCCCGGGCGGGGTCAAATTCACAGAGACAGAAAGTAGAATGGGGTCCCCATGACTGGGGGAGGGGATATGAGGAGGTAGTGCTCGATGCGGACAGAGTTTCAGTTTTGCAAGATGAAAAGATCTGAATGTTGAACACTTAAAAAGTGTTCAGATGGGCCCTGGCCAGTATTGCTCAGTGGGTTGAGCATTGTCCTGTGCACCTAAAGTTCGCCAGTCCAATTCCATCAGGACACATGCCCAGGTTGCAGGTTCAATCCCCAGTCCAGGCAAGTACAGGAGAGAGCCAATCTCTCTCTCTCTCTCTCTCTCCCTCCCTCCTCTTTTTCCTCCCCCTCCCTCTCTCTTCCTCTCTCTCCAAAATCAATAATAATAAAACTTTAATGGCTAAGATGGTAAATTTTATGTTATGTGTATTTCAGCACAATAAAAAAAATAACAATTAAAAAAGCGGCAGATTTGACCCATAGTTTTGACTCTGGTTTGCCCATCCCTGTGACAGCTCAAGCTGCTTGTCTTAGCACAGAAAGGCACCCGGAGAGCGATAGCACAGAGGGGTCGGGGCGGTGCTTAGGGAGGGAGGAAGATCAGGAGGACGAGAAGAGGTCGCTCTCTCTCCACCACGTGAGGAGACCGTGAGAAGGCGGCCGTCTGCAAGCCAGGAAGAGAGCCCTCACCGGAGCCCGCCCGAGCTGGCGCCCTGCTCTCAGACTCCAGCCTCCAGAACCGTGAGAAGATGACCTCCTGCTGTTTCAGCCCCCAGGTCGCTGGTATGTTGGAGCGACTGAGACAGCTTCCCTGCCCACGTTCAAACCCCGGATCTCCATCGCCAGGCCCAGGGCCTCTGGAGCGTATTTCCGTTCCCCTTCAGCTACAGAGACTTAGAGGCAAGGGACAGGCGGACAGGGGACGGGAGCCTTCAGCATCTCCTCCGGAGCAGGAGCACCTGGGGGGAGGGGGCGGGGCGCTGCTCCAGAAGCAGACCCAATGGGAAAGAGCAAAGGCAGCCCGAGACGGTGTGCGGCTAAGTCAGTTACCCTAAACGAGCTCAGTCCCACTGGGGATCCAATGCAGAGTCCGGGCCTGCGAGCCCCCGGCAGGTGAGAGCCCAGGTGTCTGCAGGGCGGGGGACCTGCAGCATCCGCCACTGGGACACCGTGGGTGGCTCTGTTTATTTTTACACTTATTCCTTCTGACTACATCCCCACAGGGACAGCTCCTGCCTCTACGCGCAGAGGCTCAAGGCTCCTAGTCCAGTGGTGGGCAAACTCAGTAGTCAACAGAGCCAAATGTCAACAGTACAACGATGGACATTTCTTTTGAGAGCCAAATCTTTTAAACTTAAACTTCTTCTAACGCCACTTCTTCAAAAGAGACTCGCCCAGGCCATGGTATTTTGTGGAAGAGCCACACTCAAGGGGCCAAAGAGCCGCATGTGGCTCGCGAGCCACCGTTTGCCGACCACGGTCCTAGGACAACAGAAGAAAGCAGTGAACGGGTACTCACCACCATGAAGCGCTGCAGAGCCCACTCCTCGTCCAAGCCTGGGAGTCCCTGCTCTGGCCCATCGTCTCCGACCTGACCCTCCGAGTGGAATCTGTCCCAGGACCTGGGGCTCTGCCTGCTTCTTTCCCCTTCACACCCTCCAGCTCCCTCCTCGTGGCCCTAGCCTCGCCCTGGACACCCCCTGCCTCTCTTCTCTCCCAGCTCCGCCTGCGACCACAGAGAGACCTTAGGAACCATGCACATTTCAATGGGCCCCTTGCTTCACACTCTCTGGAGGGTTTGCAGGATGAGGCCCACAGCCCCGCGACCACCCACACCTCCAGCTCGGCTCCCCAACACCCCATCTCTGGTTCTAGCAGCACAACCCACACAAGGCGCCCACCGCTGACTCTGCCCCCCTCCACCTGCTCACTCATGCCAAGCTGCCTGGATTGTCTTTTTCCCCCTCCTCTCTTCACCATCCAGGGGTCATCTCAGGCATTGCCCCCTCCAGGCAGTCCCTCTGGGCTCCCATAGTCTCCGTGCCAAGCCCTGCAACTGGGAAACCATGCTGTACCGGCTCTGGGCGATGGCAGGAACCACATCTTCTCGTGCCTGAATGACAGCCTCTGGCCTGAGGAGCGGTCCACGGCCGAGGCCCCATATCTGTGAAATCATATCCGGACCTTTTTTCTAGCTTTGTTTTTCTCCTGGCAGAGCGCAGGGTAGGGCCTCTTTCTGCCAGGACAAAAGAAGAGACACGTGTTTGCTGGTCACCTCCTCCAGTGCCGCGGTGGCACTTGGAAAGGAAGTGACTCTGCCGCTGGCTAAACGTGAGCTGGAGAAACGTCGCTGAGTCCCGGGCACCGCCGAGCTGGGCTGACCAGACCGGCTCCAAGCTGGGCCAGCGAGGTCCAGCCTTCCGGGCACGTGGGTGGCTGTGGGTGGCTGCAGCAGGCCTGCCACCACACCTGCACGCCACAGGGGCCACCACAGGCCTCAGGGCCACCTGTGAGCACGCGGGTGTCAGGACGCCAGCCACAGCGGAAGCCGTCCCTGCCCGCTGGGCTCTGCCTCCCAAACCAGTAAAGCTACAGCGCACATCCCCGTGTGGACGTGGCCAGACTCGGGCCCCACTCTGCCCACACCCTGTGGGGGGTGGGCCATCAGGGAACAGAGTCCCATCCTTCTCCTTCTCTCCTCCCTTCTTTCCTTCCTTCCTTCAATAAACACAAACATTGAGTCGGCCCAGCCCTGGCAGGCCCTGGGACACAGCAAAATACTAGGATCCCACAGACAGGTTCACGGTACCCCACAACAAAAGGCAGCCACGTCCTGTTTTAGGCTCAGGGGTGTGCTGCTGCGAAGGGCAGACCCCTCTCTGCGCAGACAGCGTGGACCGGGAGCGAGGGCAGGTCAGACGATAGCCAGACAGTCCCTGAAGTTCTTCCTCCTCCTCCCATAGGAGCTTCCCTGGTCCACGCCGCCACGCCTCTTACTTCCTACCTGGTCCCCTGCCCCCTCTGCTGCCTGCTCCCCCGCCCTGTAGTCTCTGTAGATCAGACAGAGTGACGTACCTTTTCAAACTTAAACTAGATCCTATGACCGCCCAGCCGAAAACCGTCTCAGGCTCCCCTCAGGTGGAAAGTGAGATCTGAGCATCTTTCACCGGTTAGCGCCCTCCGTGGTCTCCAGGCTGCCTGTCCCTTTCCATTCCCATCCCGGGGCCCGGTTCCTCCCGCCCAGGAAGCCCACCCTTGGTGTGCCGCGTTGCTGCTCCTCCCCTGAGGCCGTGGAGATGGACCCTGACTGGGCCCCATGACCTTTTAGCTAAAACCTGGGTGACAGGGAGACCTGGGGGGAGAGCAGGGCGGCTGCAGGGGGCTGGAGGGCTACATGACCTACGGCAGGAGCAAGGTGGCCAGTGCGGCTGCAGGACGGAGAGCGAGGGGGACGAGTGCTCTGAGAGGATGTTTGGGTCCGCTGTTGCTGCGTACACATCAGCCTCAAGTTCGGTGGCTCACACCACAACCATCTAAAGCAGGCGTCCTCAAACTACGGCCCGTGGGCCACATGCGGGTGTTTTTGCCGTTTTGATTTTTTACTTCAAAATAAGATATGGGCAGTGTGCACAGGAATTTGTTCATAGTTTTTTTTTAAACTATAGTCCGGCCCTCCAAGGGTCTGAGGGACAGGGAACTGGCCCCCTGTTTAGAAAGTTTGAGGACCCCTGATCTAAAGCTTCTTCTGACCCCGTGGGCTGGATGGGCAGTTCCTCTGCTGGTGTCACCTGCGAAAGCAGCTGCAGTCACATTCCACTGGACGATGGGCTCGGCAGGGACATCCAAGAGGCACTGCTCACATGTCAGGCAGTCCAAGCCGTGTTGGCTGGGGTGTGTGAACCCTGAGAAAGAAGACACCTACTAAGAAGGGCTTCTGGTGCCTAACTGGCTTCAGATTTTAAATAAAGGAAAAAAGCAGAGCCTAGCAGCCATTTCTACACAGGGGCCTCTCCCGCAACCTGCACTTCAGGGAGAAGCCGCCGCACTGAACTGCCTGCCTGCCCTGTGCTCCCGCCAGCTGAGCCAGCCCTCATAAAGCAGTTCCTGGAATCCTAGTTCAACCAATAGGACTGAGGCTTTCCCCATCCAATCAGAGTCGCACAGCTACATGAGCTTCTTCACCAACCCATCAGAGCAGCTCCATTCTGACCAATCAGGACAGTGCCTTTTGGACCAATCAGCCTGTGAAGATTTGGAGTCATCATTTGCATGAGGATGGGCCCATCAGGGACCAGGGCAGAATTTCTGTCCTTCCAAACCAGCTCCCCTCTGGCTCCGGGAGCGCATTTTCCCTCTCCATCAAAGACTGAGGACTGCATGGCCCTGGCTGAGCTGAAACACCAAAGAGGTCTCACCTGGCACCGAACAGAGGCGCAGTATTGCAGTTGAGCTGTTTTGCACTGAATAAAGTTTCCTTCTTCACCACTCACTGCACCTCACATCGGGGATTCATGCTGGCATTGAATTGGCACCAACACTGTCCATGGATGAGCCTCAGTCCTCTCCATGTGGCACAGCCTTGCCAGGCAACAAACCTTGCTTCACCTGCCTGCCCTTCACTCCCTTTTGGACGTGCAGCTCTTTCCCACGAACGTGTGAAGGAAGCATGTCATTGTGGGGGGCTTTCAGGAGCCCTGGGGCAGCCCTCCAGAATGCCAGCCTTCTGACCATGTTGTCCCTCTAGTTTAAATCGATGCCCTGGAATGCAAGGTGGCACCACAGCCACGCCAGGACCAAGGAGTAGCCCTGGAGGGCAGGTAAGCTGAAACTCCTCTCCCAGGGCAGGACTGGGTGGGGGGGGGGGGCGGAGGAGGTTCCTCGGCCACCACACCTGGCAGCCCTACTCCATGGCACTTGGGGCGTCCCTAAGACCAACCTGTGGGAGCTATTTGGAGCGGGACGAGAGAGGATGGGGCGTGTGGGGTGGAAGTGACATTGTTTAAGAAGAAAAGCAGGATGGCGTGGAGGACCTGGATTTAGCATCCGCCGTGGCACCTCTATGACCCTCGGGCTTCTCGTCTATGGAAACGAGAGAAGGGAACAAAGGAGGTGGGCGTGGGTGGTGCACCTGAAATCCCACACGTGTGTGACGCGTCTTTTGTCCGGGGCCTGTGAAGGAGGATTATCCCCGGTACTTTGCTAATTGGGAAGTCTTTGGTCGGCCTACGCAGACACCAAAGGCAGACCGGTGAAACTCTGCAAGGTGAAAACTTAGGTCTGAGCCACAGGAGAAAGAAAAATCACAAAGACTCTGAGAAACAAGAGGCTGTGGCCTCTGATTCTGAGCCTCCCTCCGGATTGCTTGTGTTTTCCGGGAAAGGGGTGGAAACCTGTCCTGGCACACGGACTCAGCAAAGCCCTCACAGAGTCTGACAGCCCAGACCTGTGGACTGGGCCGAAGCAATCAACGGGACACTTCCCTGGCAAAGTAGCCATCACCATTGTTCTGAGCTCCCAGAGTCCTCCTTCACGGATGCCATAAAGTAGGTATTGACGAGACAAGGTGATTAAGATGGATAGGATCAATGGAACGCCTCATTCTATTTTAGAGCCGCACACGGCGTTCTCCTGGCACCAGCCCAGCGATTAAAGGGACCAGTCGCTTGCGCCTAATCCGAAAGCGGGACCTTCTGCGGCAGCTCCCAGAACCCAGTCTGGTTCTGCCCCACGGGGTGCCCATGTCAGGTGGCACCGGGGAGAACAAACCACGGCGCCCAGCCACCACCCAGCGCGCACAGCCTCTGCGGAGGCCCCTCTGGGAGACCCGTCCTTGTCTTAGTAGCTCTTGCAGCCAAGAGACCATCTGCGGCCGGGCTGACCTTCCCCACCTTCTCCCCGGCCCTCACTCTCCAGGCTCCTTGCAAGTGGTCCGCCAGCGCTTCCTTCTCATCCCTGCGACTCCCACCCTCGGCCTTGACTCAGGGGGCCCCCTCCTCCACGTCCCCCTTTCCTCTCAAGCGTGTGCCCCCTCGTTCCTGACTCAGGAAGAGTGAAGCGGCTCGTGCGAGGTCACAAAGCTGAGAAGACAGCAGGGTCAGGGCTGGATGGACCCAGGTCTGCCCCAACCGCTCTCCTCTCCTGCCTCCTACGCCAGCAGCTCGAGGCCCCGCCGTGTTGCAGGTGCACTAACCCGCCAACACCGGCTGGGACCGGCAGCGCGGGCCTCAGAGAGCCCAGGCCGCTGGCACAACCTCACACTTCACCCACTCAAGCCTCACCCCTGAGGGGCTGCGGTTCCGAAGCACTGCCCATCCATCCGGGGAGCGCACACCCCTCTCTGCAGAGGGTCAGAGGGTAAGTTCTTTGGGCCTTACAGGCCAGACAGCCCCGTTCCGAATGCTCAACTTCGCCCTCGCCCTGGGAAAATGCCTGCAGTGACAGGCAAAGGCATGAGCTGGGTCCCCGCCAATCAAACCATCTCGGGGGGCCGGACGTGGGCACAGGCGGCCCCCTCTGTCCTTCGTCACACAGTGGAAATGAGGAGCCGGCCGGCCCGGCCTTTTGCAGCCCTCCCCGTGCCCCTCACTGCCTGGCACGCGCCCCCTCCCGTGCTGGTTTCAGGGTGCTCTTCCCTGTGGGTGCATGTCCCGGCTGCTTCACTGCTGCTCCTGATGGGCGGGGGCCGGTAAGTCCTCCACAGCACAGTTCGGCCACTAGCCGTTCCTCGGGTCCTGGGCTCAAATGGTGTGACAGGCCATGAGCTCCGGCTCCAGTCCCGGCTCCTGCCTGGCTCTGGGCCCCTGCAAGCCTCAGTGACCCCATCCGTCAAGTGGGACAGTAACAGCCCCTGCGCCGTGCGTTGGTTGGGGTCATCAAATAAATCGGTGCAGGAACATCCCTTTCAAACAAGGCAAATGGAGGGCGTGGCATAGACATAGACGATGGCTTTGCCATGGAGCCTCCCTGGGAGGTGGAGGCGCTCCCCAGCCGCAGGTTAGTGTCTGGGGGGGAGGGGGAGAGTGAGGACGCGCGTGGGGACAGGCTCCTCCCACCACTGCTGGCTGCACACGTGGTGCCCGGAGTCCTGTGGAAGGAGAACCGCCCGGGGACAAGCCTGCCACCTGACCGCGGTGATAATAACGGCGGCAATCATCATCATGGTCTACGTTTATTGGGCACTCAGCACAGCCACAGGCTCAGGATCTTGCAAACATGCCGTGGTCAGGGCGTCCGGACAGCCCTTCCGAGCTGACAGAGTGCTTTGAGTGGTTTCCTGAGTCACCGGCACCTTCCATCCACCTGTCGGGGCGGCCTGCGCGTCCTCTCTAGCTCACAGACATGGAAACCGAGGTGCCTTCGCCCAGTGGCCGTCTAGAAAGTGGTTGGGCGGGACTCTCCCTGGAGGTTGAATTCCAGAGCTGGCTGCTCCCTGCGACCCAGGGCCCGGTCCTCAGCTCACAGGAGAGAGCCACTGCCATCCCCCATATTAACCCTCCAGGCCGCCCTCCTCCCAGGAACAGGTCTGCTCTCAAAGGCCAGGGGAGGGCATTCTTCACCCGAAAAGCAGTCCCTGGTGGACGTCCTCCCTGTCGATATTACCTGCCCAGGTCTACGGGACCCTCCTCACCCCCCCCTGAGTCTCCAGTCACTGTCCATAGTCCTCAGGCAGGGGACGTAGGGTTCAGGTGTGGACTTCAAAGGGGAGAAGCCTGAGTGGCCACCCAAGCGACCTGCCCCCAATGCTGGGATGGTCTCACCAGGGGCACCTGGGGGGGTGGGGGTCCCTGCAAGGACAGGTGACTCCTGCCCCCCAGCAACTCCGGCTGGGGTTCAGGAAGCCTGTCCTTATGACGTCCCCTGCTGCCTGCTTTCTCTGCCCCATGCCGGCTGCCCCCCCCTCTCTCCCTCCCCAGGTACCGCCGCACCTGGCGGCATCCCCAGCTCCCTCCTCGTCCCCTCGTCCCAGCGGCCTGCATGCCGAGCGGTGAGCCAGGCAAGCGAGGCAGAGTTTGTTCCCCCAGCTCCCTACTCAGACATCGCCACACCCCTCCCCGTGTCTGCGTCCCTGTTGGTGCCACCAGAGTGGTCCCACGTCCCTGGCTCAGAAAGTCAACCCCCACATGGACCCCCACACTTGCATCCCAACTGGGGCAGAACCTGCGGCTGCCTCGCAGCCCTCGAGCACCAGCAGTCACCCCAACTCTGACATGAGTTTGCCTAGACACCGGCAGGCAGGTAAGTCCCTCGCCAGGTCCACCCGGCTGCGCCACAGTCCTCGAAGGACAGTCTGCCTCTCACCCTTGGCCTCTTCTCCCTCCCCCACCCCCCACCCATGCCACCCACTTGCACTTCTTCTCTCCCTCCTCCCCGTCTCCCTCCTTCCCCTCCCAAACCCAGAAGTATTTGATTAGATTGAAACTTGGCACTGGAGTCCCGAGCCTCGAGGCAAACATTTGTCCTAGAATTTGCTGGAAATCACTTGGCTGCTCTTAGCTGGGCAATGGCAAAAACCAAGCACCCACCCCCCGCCCGTTCCTTCACTTGCCCCCCTCCCCCGCCTGCACGCCCCACCACGCAGCCTGGCTGAGCAGAGGCTCCTGGAATTCCCCAGGCGACACCCACCGCCGCTCCAGGCACGCAGCTCCCTGAACTCCCAGGAAGCTCCCTGTGTCATTGGTCCCGGCCACCAGGCTGCTGAGGACAGTGCATGTCCACTCTCGGTGCTCATGGCCTCCGCAGGGCCAGCGCTTGTCCGTGCAGCCCCCGAGTTTCCGGGGGATTTGGGTGCCGCCCTTAGAAAGCCTCCTCTCACGCCTGCACCGGCCGAGCACGGTTCTGAGGACCATGGCACGAGCCTGAGCCGCTCATGACTGAGAAGTATCTGTCCCTCCCTCACTCATCCACTCACCCACCCGTCCGCTCATTTACTTCTTCACTTATTGCAGCTGAGCTCGCTTCACCAATTCTCTCTTTCGCTCAGCCAGACAGCCAGCCTCGCATTCATTTATAGATCGACACCGATGGAGATACGGGCCCAGATGTGGATTCCTTTGCTTACTCACTCAGTCACTGAGTCATGGGCCACCCGCTCATCTCTCTGCCGTTTATCCACGGATTTCCCCATTTGTTTACACATTGACTCATGTCTGTAATGTATTTGTTAATCCGTTCATCCTCCACCATCTATGCGCTCCCTCAGTCACTGCATTCATTGACTCACACACTCACACAAGAAACAAGCCCCATCCTGCAGTGTGCCCGGCACTGCTTCCCTCCAGGGGGTCAGGGCAGGCTGTGAGGACACGGGGCCCCCCTCGGACACCCCTCTTCTCACAGAGGAGCCCAGCCAACCAGGAGCCAAGCCTCCAGAAAGCAAACCACAGGCACGAATGGACTCCTGCCTGCTGGAGAAAGGAGAGGCAAGGCACTTCGGGGTACAGGGGACTCAAGGCAAATTGTGCAGGGGCTGCCCAGCTGGCATGGCTCAGTGGTTGAGTGTTGACCTATGAACCAGGAGATCACAGTTTGATTCGATTCCTAGTTAGGACTTGATCCCAGGTTGCAGGCTTGATCTCCGGTGTGGGCCATGCAGGAGGCAGCTGATCGATGATTCTCTCATCATTGACATTTCTCTCTCTCTCCCCCTTCCTCTCTGAAATCAATAAATATCTCTATATAAAAGCCTAAGCAACCATCGCAACCGAACGGATGACCGAACAGGCTGCGTGGGGCGACCCGGCCAGCAGAGGGGTTAGTGAGGGGTGGCCAAACAACAGAACAGCAGGCTGTGTGGGGTGACCAGGCTGGCAGGGCAGGGAGTTGGGGGCAACTAGGCTGGCGGGGGTTGGGGGGGGGCAGTTGTGGGTGATCAGGCAGGCAGGAAGGTGAGTAGTTAGGAGCCAGTGGTCCAGGATTGTGAGAGGGATGTCCAACTGCTGGTTTAGGCCTAATCCTTGGGATCGGGCCTAAGCCAGCAGTTGGACATCCCCCAAGGGGTCCCAGATTGGAGAGGGTGCAGGTTGGGCTGAGGGGACCCTCTCCCCCCCATCATGCACAAATTTCATGCACCGGGCCTCTAGTATCTACACTAATAAAAGAGAAATGTGCAAATTGACTGTACCTCCGTGACACCCACCAGCCAATCAGGAGTGAGTATGCAAATTAACCTGACAAAGATGGCGGGTTAATTTGCATACACAGGCTAGGAGTGGCTGGGCGGGACAGGACGCCTGCTATGAGGGGCAGGGCAGGGGGCAGAGGGAGCTACAGGAGCGGCGCTCTGGCCAGAGCGAACACTGAAGGCGAATATTCCAGCCAGAGCAGTCAGAGTGAAGGCCTGGGTCCCGGGTGCTGGAGGAAAACTGGTGCCTGCAGCCAGGGGAAGGAAGGCCTATTCTTGCACAAATCTTCATGCAACGGGCCTCTAGTATATATGTATTTTTAAATTTGTACAGGGAATGACCAGAGAGGTCTCCCTGGACACCGTGTCCCGAGGGCATGGGGACCTCCCAAGGTAGAATGGGTGGCAGAGACAGTCCCTCAAAGTGCTGGACCCAGGAAGGGGAATCCCTACCTCAGCTGGCAGCTGCCCGTGGACAAAGGTGCAGGAGGCGGGGTGTCCTGGCCCAGGTCCTGGGTCTGGAGCCACAAGACCCCAGATTCAATTCCAGATCTGCCTCTGAGGAGCTGGGGTCCTCGGTGACTTACCTGCCTGGAGAGCCTCACATGCAGGTGGGGTGGTGACCCTGCACGGGGCTCTTCTGAGGCCTCCGTGGAGGGCACAAAGGTTGACAAGGGGAGAGCGGGGTGAGGGGCCAGCCACCTGACCTGGTCTGTGCCCCACAGAGCAGAAAGCCACCTGGAGGGTAGGACTAGGGACTGGGCCGGGTGGCTCTGGTGGCCCGTCCAGAGCCTAGATCAGCACCAGTGCCCCTCGCACGCCCAGGAACGTGTGCCGAATGACGATCTGGCGGGGGAATCTCAGACATCATCTTTCTAGACGTTTTCAAACTCGGCTGCTTTTAAGGTCCTGCAGGGGCCACCAGGGAAGGCCGGGGACCATGCCCTTCTTGACCCAAAGACCTCTATTTTCAACTGTTTCCATATTGGACTTTTCTTTCAGAATTTAATTCCAAAAGTGGGTTTCTTCCCCGCGCCCCCCCCCCGAAAAAACAAAACACTTTTTAAAAAATGATGGTCTAGTTCTCTTGTTTTAAAGAAGGGCAGAGAGGGGTTGCAAGTGCCTAGGGTCACCCAGCAAGCCGCTGCGGGGGGCCAGAAGGAGACCCCCGACCTCCAGACGCCCAGGGTCACCTTCCCTCCACCCCACTATCAACCCTCCGGGCTTTCCGGGCCCCCTGACACCCATTCCACCTGCCAGGACCGGAGCTTCCAGACAAAAGTGGAAAGAATGGTGAACAAAGGCGGCCAAGCCATGGGGAGGGCGGAGGGCCGGCCAGGTATGCAAGGCTCCCGGGCGTGGGGGGGGGGGGGGGGGGGCGCCGAGGATTGCACTGGAAATTCCGCGGGAGCACAGCTAGCTGTGTATGGCCGGGGTGCTGGGTTTTGAAACCCTACACATTTTTTAAAATCTATAATTACGTGGCACACACCTAATTAAAATGGACTATAATTGTTGAAATATTTTATTGAAGTCATTTTTTTCCCCCCAAACGACAGGTTTAACAGATGATAAAACTTGTCTTGTGGTTACCTCGGGCTGCCAAGAACCCGGGGCAGAGTACAGGGGCGGGGCTGCGGGGCGGCGGACAGTGAGCCCCTCGGAATGACAGCATTCTTCCCTAAGCACCGCTTCCCAGCGCTCCTCTCGGCCCCGCGCCAGGCGCTCAGGACGGAGACAAATAGCCGGGGTGGGTGTTTTGTGCACAAAGATGATTGAGGTTTGCTTTCGCTCCGTGGAGAAATCCTTTGAAATTGTGCTCCCGGCGAGAGAGGGGGCAGCTGAGATCAGAGGGAGCTGTTGACTCAAAAGCACAAGGGAGAAGTGTGAGGCTTCCCTGCTCAGCCAGAAACCCAGAGGCCCGCATTCCAGGCCTCGGCGGGCGGCGCGCGGGCAGCTGTGCGCTCACTTTCTTCACTTTCTCCAGGGGAACCGGGCAGATGCCTCCCTAGAAGCCTCCAAGAGCAGCTGCGATTCACCGGCGCCTTCCAGGTGCTCCGAGTGGGTGTTTCCAGCTCTCCTGCCCACTTGATGGATGAGGAAACTGAGTCACAGAGGAAGGCCTGGCTCTGTCCCGCCCAGAGGCCCGCGCGCCTCCCCTGCGCGTCTGGCTCGGGCCCTGACTAGGCGAGGCTCCCTATTGAATCAGTTGGGGGGCAGGAAGGCCAAGACCACGCCCCAGGATGTGGGGTCCTTTCCGTTTGGTGGTGTCCATGGGTCTGCTAGCAACATGGGGTCCGGGCGAGTTATAAGATCGAGGAGCACGCCACACCCCGGGTCCAGGAGCCCGGCAGCAGGGTCGGGCTGGGGAACAAGGGCAAGTTGGTTTTGTGACCTGGCCCAGAACCCGTGGTCTTTGTACCACAGCCCCGACCTCAGGGAAAGAGGGCGCAGGGCCTGGGGAATGGGGGGGCCACGTGCTCCTCAAGACCTACACTCAGCTCCAACTCCAGCCGCTGTCCCCACCCACAGGAGGCGATGATCCTCCCCACGTCCCCGGGAACGAACGAGGACAAGGGCGAGCCTGGGCTAACGTGACGCAGCGAACAGAAAGCTCCCAAATCCCCACAGGACAGAACGTTCTGGAAATTTCTCCCTTGGGTGGCGGTTGGGGTTGTTGTTTTTCAAACATATTCCTTCTTACTCCTCGTTATTACCTTTGTTCTGCCTTCGTGTGTGTGCCTGCCGCCCCTCCGTGTAATCTGCACGCAGTCGGTTTTTGTCGAGCACCTACTACGCGTGAGACCCAGTGTCGGCCGGGCATCCCTCCAGCCAAGAACGGGGCCTGGAAGGCATGGCACCTAGGCCCCCCGTCCGGCTCTGCCCGGGCGGCGGTGTGATGTGAGCAGGGCTCTGCCCCTGAGTGCAGCAGCTTCTGCTGTGCGGGCAGGTGAACGCCCCACCTGACCTCCTGACCTCGGGGTGCCATCTGGAAGCAGTGAACCCCGGCTGCATGGGGCCAGGATCGGGCCGAGAGCGCTCCCCCCACCCCCAGCCATCCTCCTCTGGGGAGGCCTCCTCTGACAGCTGCCAGGAAGGGGGGCTATTTGCACAGAGTGGCCTGACTGTCTAAATCCCTCCCGGAGGCACTGGTTCCAAATTAACATGTGGCAGGTCTGTTCCCTCCACGCTCCCCCACCCCCCACCCCCCAGCAGGACGTGCCCTCCCGGCCCGCCTCCCATCCGAGTTCTCACCGAGATGAGCACTTCCATCTGCTCACCCCGGCGGTTACCCAACGTCCCTCCCGCTCACCTCCTCCCCTCCTCCTCCCCGGATCCGGCCACACCTGTTGGATCTGTCCATTTGGCGTGGGAAGCCGTGGGCCGTGCCCTGCCCTGCAGCCCTCAACCCCAGGAGAGCGGCGAGGGCACCATTACGCTATGGAACGAATTAATTAGCCCAGCTCCCCGCCCAGCTGTCTCCTGCCCTGTACCATCGACCCTGAGAGAGAGCGTCTCCCTGTGCCCCCTGAGGAGATAAGGAATGGCAGGAGCTCACTGCCAAGGTGACAAATGGCCCAGCTGGGGCTGGGGTGCAAGTCACACTGGGAGCCTCTTACCCCATTGGCTGTACGAACCACTGCCTTTAGGGACGTGTGTCCTGGACACTCTGCCTGCAGGAGCATCATGTGGCCAAAGGACCTGCAAGGGGGGTGCCACTGGCCCACCTCAGGGGAGGGATTGGGAATGGGGAGGCAGTTAACTGACCTGAAACCCCAGCAAGTGCTCAGCCGTGAAAGGGGTGAGTGGGCTGATGGCTTTGCAGCACCCCTTTCCCCGCCCTTCGGAGCCCAGTGAGGAGGAGACAGGCTTCCTTCGGAGCTGGGCCTGGGCGGTGGGTGGCAGGGTGCTGGGCCTGGGTGGTGGGCATCGGGGAAGGTGAGCTTTGCCGGAGGGACGCCTGAACAACGCATGACACCTGATATCATCCCTGGCTCCTGCCGCCTAAAGCCAGTGTGAACCCCGAATCCAGTCCCCAAAGTGACCACCAAAAACGCCTCTAGATATCGCCAAATGCCCCTGGGGGAGGGGCCAAAACCACACCCTCCCCAAGCTGAGAGCCGCACCTTAGAGTTGTCCGTCTTTCTTAAAAAAAGGCCCCCACTTCTCTCAGGGGCACTCAGAGACTCAGAAAAGGCAGTGCCCCCAGAATAAGAAGCACAGAGTATGGGCCCAGTGTGGTGGCAGTATTGCCATTATTATTATCACTAGAGGCCTGGTGCACGAAATTCGTGCACGGGTGGGGGGGGGGGGAGGGGTGTCCCTCAGCCCAGTCTGTACCCTTTCCAATCTGGGACCCCTTGAGGGATGTCCGACTGCCCGTTTAGGCCCGATCCCACCTAAATGGGCAGTCGTACATCCCTTTCACAATCCAGGACTGCTGGCTCCCAACCACTTGCCTGCCTACCTGCCTGATTGCCCATAACCGCTTCTGCCTGCCAGCCTGATCACCCCCTAACCACTCCCCTGCCAGCCTGATTGACACCTAACTGCTTTCCAGCCAGCCCAATTGCCCCTAACTGTCCTCCTCTGCAGGCCTGGTTGCCCCCAACTGCCCTCCCTTGCAGGCCTGGTCATCCCTAACTGCCCTCCTTTGCAGGCCTGGTCCCCCTCAACTGCCCTCCCCTACTGGCCTGTTCGCCCCCAACTGCCCTCCCCTGCAGGCCTGGTCATCCCTAACTGCCCTCCTCTGCAGGCCTGGTCACCCCCAACTGCCCTCCCCTGCAGGCATGGTCGCCCCCAACTGCCCTCCCCTGCAGGCCTGGTCCCCCCCAACTGCCCTCCTCTACTGGCCTGTTCACCCCTAACTGCCCTCCCCTGCAGGCCTGGTCATCCCTAACTGCCCTCCTCTGCAGGCCTGATCGCCCCCAACTGCCCTCCTCTGCTGGCCATCTTGTGGCAGCCATCTTGTGTCCACATGGGGGCAGCCATCTTGTGTGTTGGAGTGACGGTCAATTTGCATATTAGGCTTTTATTATATAGGATTATTATTATTATCATCAGTGACTTGCCTGTTGCAGATGGGAACAGATCCTTACAAATCGGTGGTAGCACCCTAAAGGGCAGGTAAGAACCTCACAGTCTGAGTCCTCTGGCTGATTCCCAGGACGCTGTCAGCGAGTCTGCTGGCCCTTAGGGGACTCAGTGCTCCAATCTCTAAAATGGGAAGACTGAAGAAGGTGACACTCAAGAATCATTTAAATTTTTATATGTTTTTATTGATTTGAGAGAGAGGAAGGAGGGGGAGAGAGAGAAACATCCACCAGTTGCCTCCCGTATGCATCCCAACTGGAGATCGAACCCACAACCCAGGAATGTGCCCTGACCAGGAACTGAACCAGCGACCTTTCAGTGCATAAGATGACACTCAACCTACTGCGCCACACTGGCCAGGGCTCAAGGACCATTTTAAATCCAGTATTTCCAGATCTCCCATATTCTGCCACTCTGGGACTAGACATGTCACACAGCCCAAGGAGCAGGGGCCGTGGGACTGTCCACCTGGGGTCAGAGCACGGCCCCGCTGGGTGACCTGAGCAGGTTCCGAGTCTCTTCCTGGGTCTCTCTCCACCTGTAGGAGTCTGTGGTTGTATCTGCCTCATTTGGCAGTTCCAAGCGTGAGCTGACATGGACAGTGCCCACACTAGTAGTAACCTTATAAGAGGGAGTTACTATCATCGGAAACACCCCTGAAGCTTGGAAAAACACAGGACCCTGCGTCCTGATCATAGGTTCACTGAATCGGATCGTCCCAAGGTGAAACCAGGTGCACATCGTATTTTTTAAATTCACCCCCCGCGCCCCGGCCCTGTGATTCTGAAGTTGCGGGCCCCTGTCCTGGCATTTAGGAACCATTATGAATTATGCTACACTAGTGACCCAGTACACAAAATTCATGCACGGAGGGGGGTGTCCCTCAGCCCAGCCTGCACCCTCTCCAATCTGGGATCCCTCAGGAGATGTCTGACTGCTGGTTTAGGCCCAATCCCTCTCACAATCTGGGACTGCTGGCTCTTAACTGCTCACCTGCCTGCCTGCCTGCCTGATCACCCCTAACCACTCTACCTGCTTGCCTGCTCACCCCCAACAGCCCCCCACTGCCAGCTTGCTCACCCCCAATTGCCCCCCTGCCAGCCTGCTCACCCCCAACTGCCCCCCACTGCCCGCTTGATCACCCCCAACTGCCCCCCTGCCAGCCTGTTCACCCCCAACTGCCCTCCCCTCCTGGCCTGATCACCCCTAACTGCCTCTGCCTCAGCCCCGCTACCATGGCTTTGTCTGGAAGGTCATCCAGAAGGTCTCCCTGAAGGTCTCCCGGTCTAATTAGCATATTACCCTTTTACTAGTATTGATTCTCTGATGGTAGGAACATTCTATTCTATTCACGAGTCAAGTGCCACTCTGTGGGGGGCCCTGCGTGGTACAAAGATGGGAAATACACTCTGTCCTCAGGGAGCCACTATTTAACCAGGTTAAGACCAACTCGGAAAACAAAAGACATGGCCCCAGAGGGCCACAGGCAGGCGCTTGGAGGCGACAGATGCAGGACGACCTGCAGGGCGGCCGAGGGGGCTGCACAGGTGTTGGCTGCACTGCAGTGCCAGGAGAGGCGGCTGCTTCTAGTCACACAAGCACCATCGGGCAGTGGGAGGCCGGAGGTCACCGTCCACCCGGCCTGCCCTGGGAGCTCTGGCTCACCCGTCAGTGCCAGGGCAGCTGCCCCTTCTCTGGGGAGACCCCACAAATGGAACTGACCACAGCGCCATGCGTGCCCAGTGAGGGTTCTGCCTCCCCCAGATTTGAACTGCGTGCTTGGGTCGATGCCCCTGCAGGAATTTATGAGTTCCTTGAGGCCAGGAACTGGCTCTTAACTTCGTGGTGTCCCAGCCTCAGACACAAGGCCTGGTATAGAGTAGGTGCTGAGCAGATGTTTGTTGAATGAATGGTTAGATAAATAAACAAAGGAACAACTAACTAAAAGGGTTTTAGTGCACATCAGTGGGAGGGACAATGCACCACTTATTAAGAGAGCTGGGTGAAATCTGGGGCAACTTCTCGGAGGAGGAGGAGGAGGACATGGGCCTTGAAGGATGGTTTTACTGGGTGGAGATGTGCTGCAGAGGAAATGGAGGGAGCTGGCCAGCAATCTCATGAGCAGAAAATGAGATTTAAAAAGTGGAAGACACAGGGAGTCACTCTTATGAAGGGTTCGAGAAAAGAATGGTTTAACGGTTACCGTGACAACATGCCCTTCATTTGGTCTGGAATCACAAAGTCAACGTTTTCATAGAACCAACAGGAAAATAAGAAGGCACATGTTGCAGCTTCTGGGAAAGTCAGCTTTGCGCTCTGAGGGTGTCCTCGGTAGCTCAGTCATTTTTGTCCGCAGCTCCCCCTGAGCATCGAGCAAATGGAGAACCAGGCACTACGGCCCATATGCTGAGAGAGAGGAGCTCTGGGCACGGCTGGGGCCTGAAATGCTGATGTGAAGGTGTGTTCAAGCCAGTGATGTCCCTCCCCAACCTGGAGCCAGGAATGGCCCCACCTTCGTGCCTGAGAGACCTAGCCCCCAGCCTATCTTGCTGTGGACGGGTTGGATTTGCCTCTGGGCCTCGGTCTCCTCATCCATATAATGGGAATCCCATGGCAGCCTCTCAGGACTCGGTCACATGGAATGCAGCACACTGCTGACTCTGCAGGCGCCCCACCCGTGTTGGTTCTCTCTCCTCAGCACGTTCCATTAATGTCCACTCAGCTGAGTCCAGGGTCCATCTCCAGCCCTCAGCGGCCATGTGTAACTAAGGCTGATGGGGTTCCCTGTGGGCCCGAAATGCCGTCAGTGGAGCCATCACTGATTATCCGAGGGGCAAGGATTCCGGCCCAACCAGCTACGTCAGCACCCAGAGGCACCCCCATGGCACAGACACCCACTGCGCCGACGATGCCGCAGAATGGAGAAGCCGCTGGACCAGCAGCGGTTCCCAGCAGCGCGGAGGAGCTGTGCCATGGATTTAACCGGAAGCCAAACAGAGTCCACGGTCCGTCTCATCTCGGGGGTTCTCTCTCCTGTGCAGATCTTTCCTGTCTAGGCAACAGGAAAGCAGCGCACCTGTGGCCCCCTCCTCCATCTACCCAGAGCACCCCAGCTCCAAGGGCAGGGCCCCAGCAGGATGGCACGTGTTGGCCGTGACGTTCGCACTGGTGGCTTCGTGCCAGGCACTCCGGGTTGGCTGCTGGCCAGGAGGGCCTGGGTCCGAACCTCCAGTCCTCCCATGCACCCTCTCGGGGTCCTGCCCGCCCTGCCTGATTCTCAGCCTCATCCCAAAGGCTCAGCGAGAGGCAGGGTTGGTGTTAGGAACGCGGACGCTGCAGGCAGGCCGCCCGAGGGGGAAGCCCTACCGCAGGGCCAGCTGCGCGAGCCGGGCACGTGGCACGGCCTCCCTGCGCCCTGGTCTCCACCTGGGACAGGCACTGGGCGGCAGTGCCCTCCTCGCCTAACCCCTCCTCAGTGGGGTTCCTTGGTCTGTAAAGCTCTCGGGTCAGGGCGTGCCCGGGCAGGTGCTCTGGGATATTAATACGGGTTCTATTAATACAAGCGCAGCTGGGATTTTAAGTCACAGACTCTTTCCACTCGACCCCGGGGCCAGGTGGTCACAAATAACTCTGAAACAGGACCCTCGGAAGGACTAATGTCAAGGGTCAAATCGGCCCTGTGGGCGCCTGGCCCCAGGAGGGGGATGGGAGTGCTGGAATTTGACAGCCCTGGGTTCAAATTCTGCCTCTACCACTCATGGATGGGCTCGCCCTGCACCCGCTTCTCTGCCCCTCGCTCTCCGCCATGAGATGGTGGCTTCCGCCTACGTGTGGAGAGGTGTTCACCCATCGGGGATAGCACGCGTCAGATAAGGCCCAGGAGTGTGCTCCTAACCCCCCTCCCACCGCCACGCGGGACGGGGACTGGGGGTGGGGGCGCGCCAGGGAATGTGTGTTGCCTGCCGGGCCGCGCAGCGCCCAGGAGGTGCAGCTGAGTCTGTTGGTGGGAGGTACTCAGAGAGGAAGGAGCCGGAAGGTCCCTGGAGAAGCAGGGGTTGCGATGCCATTGAGAGAGGGCAGGAATGTGGCCCGTCCGAGGCGGAGGGGCAGCTTGGGAAATGACCCCGGGCCTCAGAGGACCTGCAGATGGTCTTGCTGCTGATGGAGCACCGCACATGTCTGGGATAGCAGGTGACGGGAAAACAAGGGAGGAGGGAGGGAGGGAGGGAGGAGGGAGGGGGAGGGAGGGAGGGAGGAGGGAGGGGGAGGGAGGGATGATAGAGGATGGAAAACGTCTCAGTTCACCCTTTGCCTATGTCCCATCCGCGGCCATGGCGATGCTGACACTGCCACCCAGTCCCCCGCCGCCTGGCCCCGCATAGAAGGGCCCTTGTTCGTGGCTGCTCGGCGTGATCTCTGGGGACCGTGATTACAAACCCCCGACACTCCCGTCTCACCCTCGCAAAGGGCACGGGTCCCGGGCGGGCGTCTGCCTCTTCCCCTTCTCGACATAATGCGCCCCGCTTGCCACTGAGAGATTCAGTGTCCCCACCCCACCCCCCGAAAAGAAAAATGTAGCTTGAGATTTTAATTCCCATTCATGCCGTTTTACAATGGCTTCATTCATTCCTCCCGGCTGCATGAGTTTTTTGGTTTGTGTTTGTTTTTTTTTTTTAATTTATGGAGTACATTTGTGGTGTATGAATTAGAGAAAGGAACTGTTATTAGAACGGTCCCGGGGAGCGAGCTGTTTCATGTCTGAGGACGGAAAAGTGAGGGGAAAGGACAGGGGGGTGGCAAGGAGAGCTGTGTTCTAACCCAAACCGGCCCCCAGAGTGCTGTGTGACTTGGGGCAAGGAACTTAACCTCTCTGGGCCCTAAGACTCTATGTCTAAGGGGTGACTTCTCAGGCTCATCCAATAGCATCTCCATTTGTTATGACGGCAGCCTATGAGTTAGGTATGGCCATTGCCGTAACCTATATAGAGAAGCACCTTTAGGGGGCCTCCGTCCAGCCCACCCATCTCATGGGAAGGGAGCGAGGCTGAACGCGCCACCCCCACCCCCGCGCATTGTCCGGCTTCAGCTGCCAGGGTCTCTCATGGTCAGAAGCGTGAGCGAAGAAACCCAGTAAGCCTGGGGAGGCCAGCGTTTGGGCCTCCTAAAGCCCTTTTCCCAAACAGCTGGCCACAGCTGCCCAGAGCTAAGTCTCGCAGGAAATTGGCCCAGAGCCCTGAAAACCGAGGGGCTGGGGCCCCGGGGCCGAGGGGAGGAGAAGGCGCCAGAGGTGTCCCCAGGAGCGGGAAAGAGGCTGCTCACTGGCTGGGCGGCCTTGCCCTCTGGAGCCTCAGTTTCCCAATTGTAAAGTGCAGGTACCCCCCCCATCCCACCCCCACCCCCACCCCCCCTCCACACACACTCACACACACACACACACACACACACACACACACACACACGCCCAGCGTTGCATATGGTGGCGAGGATGAGACAGGACCCTGGAGTCTGGCAGCCCGGGTCCAGACCTGATGTGAAGTGTTCTCTGGGGTCCCCTCGGGGGTCCCGCCCAGGCTGCCCTCCCAGCTTTGGCTACTGCACAGTGGTCCCCACCCCGCCCAGGCTCCCAGGACAGGCACACCTGTCTCTGCCGCCTACTGCCCGTCCTCTGGACAAAGCAACAAGGCCTGTGCTTCCGAGCGGGGTGTGCCTGGCCCAGAGCAGCTCAGCCCTGTCCCCTGAGAGGGTCGCTCAGAAAGGGGACCGATGCGCCTGGCGTGGACGGGTGGGTTCTATTTTTATGTCATTTCCCTAAATTCTGCCCCCGCCGCCCCCCCAGGTTGCAGCAGGTCTACAGGTGCTCAGGGACCACATCCCCGGTAATTCGGGGTCTTCTGGTTTAACCCTTTTAGTGCCAGCGGGCCGATCTATGGGCGCCCGGGGTATGTGCGAAGAATGCCACGGGCCGATCTATCGGCCGGGTGTTTTTACGCTCACGCCTTTTCTTTTCTGTGCATCGCATAGGTTTTGTAGACATATTTTTAGTACCTGTCGTGCTTCCTAATCATTATTGACTAATTTTCATTGTGAAAATTAAATATATGTTCGTTTTTTTTGGCTAGAAGAACATAAGGTATTTTCTGCTTTGTAGCGTACCTGCTTTTACTGCGGAGCGGATGCCATGTCTACCTAAGTTGACCTTGTATCACCCGTCTTTGTATTGCTATCAAGCTCGTTCCTCTTTTCATAAACACTTCCGATCGCCTCCCCTCTGAGAAAAGCCCTATGTCTCGTTTGGATTTTACTATTAGTATTGTTGGAGATCTTGGGAATGAATGGCTCCTAGAGAAAAATAACAAATGGGGGAAATCGGAGGAACATGTGAGACAAGACAAGAAGCCGTTAAAAACCTTACCTGGAAGAAGGAGGAGGACTGTTGTGTGTGCAGCAAAAGGTGTGAAACAGGGAGAGGGCAGCGAAGAAGAAGCCGTGCAGTGTGTGGTGAATGTGCACACGGTCTTCCTGGTGCGTGCTGTCCTGGACAGAAGTGCGCGTGTTAAATTGTGTGCGGGGGACATTTTAGTAAATTCAATGTGACTATTTAAAAAATAATGGCAAAAGCATAAAAATGTGTTGGTGAGCTAATAAATAGTAGTAGAAACTAATGCTAACAAAATTAATACTGTCAAAAAATATTAAAGAACAAATTTTCTAATCTGAATGTAAAAGTTTAAATTTTTTAATAATAAATTTTAAAGTTTACTTTTTTTCCATAAATTTATAGAAGAGATAACAACATAAATGAACTTTTTTATCATACCTGAAAGTATTAAGAGTGTATGTAAAAAAAAAAATTAGTTTCAACAAATAAGTATTAAGCTTAATATAAATTTCTTAGTACAAACGTACAAATTCGTCAAAAAAAGCCGTGGCATTTTTCACGTATACCAGGCCTAAGAGGCTGGCACTAAAAGGGTTCAACAGTCACCTTGGGGAAGTGCCCGCTCTGACCAGGGCTTCTCCCCTTCCCTTCCCTCCAGAAATGTCTGGGGGGCTGAGAGGGAAGGAGCCGAGGGCCCTGGCCTCAGGGAGGATGGACGGGCTCTGCCCACCCCCCCTCGGCTCGGTGCCCACGGGCCTCAGCGACTCCCCCTGGTTTCCGTAGCCTGGGGCCTGAGGCCCGCGCTGCCTCCTCCGCGGTCTCCTCCTGCAGGTCCCTCCTGCCCGGGTCCAGGCTTCGGGCTCCCGCACCTGCCGTCCACAGCCCACACCTCCAGGCCGGGTCCTCCCAGACGCTTCCCAGAGAGGTGCCAGCAGAGCGAGCGGACCCTGAGGCCCAGAGAGCCTCGCTCCCCAGCCCCACCCAAAGGGGCTCCTCGGGGTGGGGTGGACTCTGCCTGTTCGGAATCGGGGTTGATAACACCACTCAGGGAAGAGGACATGCGCGCCTGCCACGGAGGCCGGATAAGGGAGCCCGACACTCTGTTTCTCCATCACCTCGAAGGCCTGCGAGACCCTGCAGGTGAAACAGCTTGTCTGGCTCACACAGGCATGAAGTCGGGGTACAGGACTCCCCTCAATTCCTGAACTTCCTGTCATGGGTCATTGCATACCTGTCCCCAACCAATGGCAATGACAAAACACCCCCAATCTTCCCTGGGCACCAGACCGTCCCCCTCCACTGACACAGGCCCTGCTTCTCGGTCTGTGACCTCCCTGTTAGGTCAGAGTCAGCAGAAACTGGCCCCAATGGAAGCACCCACAGCCCGTGGGCAGGAAGTGAGAGGGAAAATCCTGTCTGTCCTTCCGACAGGTAAGTGAAATTTTGTGTGAGCGATGCACTCGCTCTGACTACCCTGCAGTGTAATTTTATTCTGGCTGTTCCGGGCCCGCGGAACCCCTGCTCCTTTAAGCGCCCCGATGCTCTGCGTGCCGAGATAAATGATTATAATTGACCGGGCATTCTCAATCCAGAGCAGAGCTGGTTTCATTCCGAGAGCCAGGGGCCAGCACCGGAGGCAGGGAGCGGAGCGAGGAGGGGTTTTGATCTCACCCTCTCCCTGTGGTGCGGTCCACACTGGCACCCAGGGCTGGAGGGCAAGAGAACAAAGGGAACCCCGCGTCTCTGAATTGCAATCTTTTCCTTTGAAATGCGGCGTCCAGAATGGCCGATGAAACTGTGGAAATGGATTTCCGGCTGCATTTGATGTTAAGCCTTCAGTGCCGAGCGCCAGGTCCCCTGGCTGCCCCTTCCCTCCCCCCTTCCTCCCGTTCTTCCTCTCGCGGCCCTCGTTTTCCCCTTCTCCGGATGCTCTTGAGGGGAACCTGTCCTCTCATAAGTAATTTCTTGGGGGGCTGGGTGGGCAGGTGCACCCCATTGCTGCTTTGGCAGGAAGAGAGTCGATCAGGTCTTAAGGTTGGAGGCGTGCCCTGGTGTCCGCAGTGGGACGGGTCTCACATTGACCAGGACCCAGACTTGTGCTTCAGCCTGAAGTTGTTTGCTGAGGCTCCTCCATGCACAGCATCGCCTTCCGTGTCCACCGAGTCATCCTCCCTTTCGACCTAGAGAAGCGAGTTGGAGAGACCGTCCAGGATTTAGAGCCTCCTCCCCTGTCACCTGCAATGGGAGATGGACGGCAAGAAGCCGAGCTTCCATCCTGGGCAGCTCGCCTGGGCCTTGACGGGGAGCGGAGGGGGCAGCCCGTCCATGGAGACATCCTCGCCGTCACCCTGGATGACACAACACAGAGCCTGAGTGCCCCGGCCAGAGTCAGTTTGGGGATCCCAGTGAGACCAGTGGGTAGCCCCACCTGCCTGCGTTCTATTGCCGAGGGAATCCCATTTGCATACGGTTTCTGATTCGGGGTCAGAGGAAGATCCCGTGAAGAGCACAGGGGATCTGTGGAACCTCCCGTTTCTCTGCTGCCCCTGCCTGGGCGAGCCTGAGTTGCTTATTTCTCTCCCCTCCAGCTCAGACGTCTGGCTGTGAAACGAGGACAGTAGGTCTTCCCCTGCCGTGAGGTCTTCCCCTGCCGTGAGGTCTACGTGAGGGTGGATGCAAGAGCATTGTGGACACTCCAAACATGGTCCAAATGAGAGTGAGGCTCGTTGCAAAAATACCACACCCGTTAGGATCATTCCATCTTCACAACAGGCTAGCAGAGAAAGGATGTTTCCTTCCGCTCTAGAAATCTCTAAACATGCATTAACTTGTAACTTTTTATCATAACTTACCACCAGTGCATCTCGAAGCACCCAGAAAACCATCCTAGTAATAGAGCCAGCCAATGGGAGAGTCCCATCGCGAGTGATAGAACCAGTCAACAGGAGAGTCCATCCCCAGTGAGAGAGCCAACCACGTATGCCGCAACCATGAAGAACTCTAGGAAAAATGTATAAAACATGTTCTTAACTGCTTTAAAGAGCTGGTAAAATAGTAGGAAGTTAGGTCAAAATCAAAGTTATGGAAGGAAGAAAAGCTGTGAAGCCACGTTCACCCTGAGGACATCTGGTCTACCTGGAGAACTTGATTGGCTGTATTTTCAGAGCCTCGAAAGGCTCAGGGGACAGAAAACAAAGCCCGGAGCCTATTCACAGTAGGGAGTCCAAGAGACCTTCGTTATAAAAACTCAGGTCTCAAAGAGTGAACTAGATGAAACGTATACACACACACACACACACACACACACACACATACACACACACACACACACACTCACACACACACACAGACATAAGCCTGGCACTGAACAGAGACGTCCTTAGACGGTCCACTGGGGAGCTATAAGACAGCCAGCCTCCCTCTCTAGCCTCATCTTCCTTTACTACCTCGTTTATCACCACACCTTAAGTTGCTCTCACAGGTTTCCCATGTGAAACCGGCTCAGCAGTCCATATTCTACCCCTTCCTTGTTGTACCTCCCTTCGGCTGAACACCCACTGGCTAGAAATTTTTATCAGTTATTCCTCTCCACATACATCCCTCCTTAGCCACACACCCCACATCACCTACTCCCCACAGCAGTTCATTTTTTTCTAATCAGACCTCTGAGGGCGGCGGGGGGAGGAAATAATCAAACCTAGTCTGTTTAGGTGTTAGGATTTCTTAATAATAATAATAATAATAATAATAATAATAATAATGTTTGATGATAATCATAAGCACATCCTCTAGAATAACTTCTATGTTGTCATGGAACCGCATCATGTCTGGGAGACAGGACTGGTCATAGATACCAGTGGAGATGGGACATCATCTGGGAACACTAACCCCTGACCAAGCTTCTCTACTTGCCAACTCTGACATGTTAGTGGTTCTGAGAAGTTAAATATATGCTGTCCAAAACAAGAAGAAAACTCAATAAAAATGTTGGAAAGCCACATTAAGAAAATCTAGTGAGCACAACAAAAAAAGCCATGAGAGGGAAATGTGAAAAAATATAAAAGACATTGAAGAGTAATTGAAGAGATTTGGCATCTAACTAATAAAACTTTTAGAAAGGTAAAATGGGTTAAAACAAAGATGAGAAAAACTTTTCAAAATAATAATAATACAAGAGAATTTCTCAGAGGTAAAGGACAACAGCCATTAGAATAATCAAGCCAATTGAGTGGCCAGTACAATGTTTTAATAGATCCGTAACTACATTATTATAAAATTTTATAATTCTCTGCTGCTGCTCCAGCCCCTTGCAGGTTTATGGGGTTTTCTAGTAGTTTCCCTTCATTTTAACAAGAGAGACTCCTTCAAATCATCCAGGTGCCATCTTCAAAAGAAAAGTGACAAATCCAATATTATTCTTTTCATTAGCACCAATGGATCTAAGCACACAATAGTGATATTTCTCCAAAGTTCTAAAAGAAGATAAGTGTTAACTTGGAATTTCATACCCTGCCAAACTATCCCTAAAGGATAGCGTAGAATAAAGCATGAAAGAAGAATAAAGATAATCTTAGACATATAACTATTTAGCGGGAAATTTATTGAGGTTATGCTCATGCAATACAAGGGAGAAAATCAATAAGAAAGATGAATAGGACATAGTGTTCCACATGTGGAGTTAATCACCAAGGCAAAAAATAAGCAAACATAAGTAACTGACAGATTTAAAATCGGTTTATTCAGAAGTAAGTTACTAGAGTAAAGGCGTGATATGGCAAAGAACTATTACTTTTCATTAGAAATATATTTCTATATGATAATTTTTTCATCCTATGCAAGTATTTAATAAGTACATTTACTGGTATATATCATTTTTAACTAAGTTTGACATCATCTTGCAGTGAAAGGTCATTTGAGATTGCAATGTACCAATTGTATTTATGATTCATCTTTAATTTTTTATTTTTTAATCCTCACCTGAGAACATGCTTAAAGAGAGGAAGAGAGAGAGAGAAATATCAATAGATTGCCTTCTGTATGCTCCCCAACTGAGGATCAAACCTGAAACCCAGGTATTTGCCCTGACCAGGAATTGAAAAAAGCAACCTTTCAGGGCATGGGAAAATGCTCAACCAACTGAGCCACTCTAGCCGGCCTTTGATTCCTGAGTTGGTATTAATTTGTTGTTGTTGTTATTGATAGTTTTAGCACTTGCATATAGAAATTATTTTAAACTAGAACCACACTGTTCTGTTTCACTCTATTCATGGATTCAACCCAGAAAGCAAGTTTTACAGAGAAAAATAAATATACTGTGGTTTGAATACCCTACCACTAGGGATTCATCCACCTAACCATCATTTATTGAGTATCTACTAAAAACAATGACATCTTCAATATTGCAAGGGCTGCCAGACTCCATAACTGTCCTTAAGGTAACACGTGGGATTTTCCCCCAAAGGAAAGCCACAAGAGAAGGCACAGAGTCTGGGTGCCCTTGTGCACACCCTCACCCACACCTTGGCTTTAATCCACTCTTTGTGCCAAGGACCATAATCAGGATGCTGGGAGTTTTAGACCCAGCTATTTCCTTTCTCCAGCTGCATCATCCAGGCATGTCACCTCTCTGATCTGAACCTCAGTTCTTTCACATATAAAACAACAGCGTCTGGAACAGTTGGGGTCTGAAGCACCAGATCTTGTTGCTTTAAGCTAACTGGTCAACCCCAACAGTGTGTGTGTGTGTGTGTGTGTGTGTGTGTGTGTGTGTGTGTGTGTGTCTGTGTGTGTGTGTGTGTGTGTGTGTGTGTGTGTGTGTGTGTGTGTGGTGGAGGGAGGGGAGGGAAGGAGAGCTTCTAACTCTGGAGGCTAAAGAGGCAAATTTATGTCATTAAAGAGGACTATCTAGGCACCCAAGTACAAGCTGCAGTGCGCACCTGAGCAGTCAGGTGGCAGCCGTGAAGCAATCCAGGTGGTGGAAAGATCGCAGGCCCGGGGGTCTGGAGACCCAGGGTTTGGTTCCAGCCATGCCAAACCTTTGCTCGATGATCCTGAACAAGTCGCTACAGCTCTGTGGCCCTCAGTGTCCTCACCTGGAAGATTAAAGGGTTCAACTACACAATCCCCAAAGTCCCTTCCAGCTCTGACATGCTCTCGCTCCCTGATTGCGTGACCACCAAATTAAATTAAATTCACAGCTTTTGCATCACCCCGTGTGTTGGCGAAGGCCAGAAACACGCCCATGTGTACTTGAAAAAGCCTCCGACAGTGGGCCGCTCAGCTTCTTGTTGTTGTTGATTTTTTTTTTCATCCTTTCCTGAGCTTATCTGCCCCGTGATCAAGGCCTCCCTCTCTAAGGCATGTGCTTATCTGCCCGCTGAGGCCAAGGGCTCATCTGAGTAACTTGCAGCCTCTGAGGCAATGCGGGCGTTTCTGCCACTGTTAAGCCACCACCTCTGGCTACAGCAAGGCGTTGCCTGATAAACAGACTTGCCACATACACGTCTGCCTGGGAAGGAGAGAGCTGCCTGCCAGCCCACTCCTGGCAAGGTCTCCGCCAGCCATCTGCAGGTCGAGTCTGAGTACAGGGAGACGAGGAGCCCGGCGAAAATGCTGCTAGGCTTGGGGACAAATGGATGGGAGATACGGCTCCTGTGTGGTGGGTTTCCCTGGGCACCTGCACCCCAGGCCTGGGGGGTCCTTGAAGGGGTACCAGAGGTCTTAGAGAGACCTGCAGCGAGAGAATGGGGATCTCCTGGAGGACCAAGGCTGAGCTATCCATGTGTCAGGGAGAAATGATCTACAGATATGGCTGTTTCTAAAGCCCGGGATGACTCACTATTTCAAGGAAAATTTGCTAAGAGCTGATGTTCACTGGGCATTAAGGAACAGATGAACTGATACAGGTAGGCCCTTCCCATCCAAGCGTTCCCAGTCTGTTTGTGAGTGGACCTGGGCACGTGAAGCAAGTAATTGCTGTACATGTTACTCTTTCATTCATCCAGTGCATATAAAATGAACACCTACTGTGTGCGCCTCAGCACCATTCTCGATGCCAGAGGAATTCAAGCGAACAAGAAAGGAAAGATGTCTGACCTCTCAACGCTCATATCACCGATGCTCTTCTGACCCTCTTCCAAGGGTAATGTCCATAGTTTGGGGGAGCTTCCTAGGGACTGGGCACTTCGCTGGGGGCTCTACATATGTTAGCTCGAGTCGCCCTAATGGTAGTGATGGGGAGGCAGTGATCACGACTCTCTCTACTTCCTGGAGGCGAAAATCGAAGTCAGAGAGCCTGGGCCTTCGTCTGCAGCCTCTCCACAGTATGTGTCTGAGGTGACATTGGACCAGGTCTGCTAGACTCCAAGCCTGATTGCCTTTTACTATGATATTCGGCCAGAAACGCCATTCTCCACCCTTCCCTCAGCCTGCTCCTTCTCCTTCATTCTCTTGCTCGGGGGGTGACATCCTTTTCTCAGTCAGTATAGTGTAGGTTGTGCTGCAGTAACAAACACTTCTAAATAGCCACGGATTGAAACAACCAGGATGTATTGCCCCAGTACACGCCATGGGTCTAGGGGACACCTTCATTCAGGTTCTGCCTCTCTACGTGTGCGGCCATGGTCACCGGGGCAGGAGAAGCGTAGGGCTAGACGATCTCCCACCAGCTCTTCAATACTCCAGCCCAGAGGTGACGTATGCCAGTTTCATTCAACCCATTGGCCAGAACCCGTCGCACAGCCACACCCAACCCCAGGAGAGGCGGCTGGATTCTGATAAGCAGTAGGGGTGTCTGCCAATATCACCGTTCATCCAGGTCCCTGAGGGGGAAACCCTAGTCTTCTGGGATGGCTGGACGCGTTTGCTCCCTGAGCCAGGAGGTAGGGGGAGCGGACGTGACTCTGGAACCCCTCAGACCTGCAGGACTCGTGGGACCTCGTTGTGTAACTCCTGTCGATCTTTGTCATCTTATCTGCACAACGGGGTGCTATGCCTCTATCTATCACAGGGTTATGATAAAAAGTTACAAGTTAATGCATGTGTGCATGCTTGGCACCCATTAGGTCCTCTCCCTTCCTTCCCACCCTTAATGTCAGGCTCCTGATAAGTCTTTCAGCCTCTACTCCCCACCCCCCATGACTGGCATCTCTCACGGCTATGGCGACAGCATCTTCATCCACTGGTCCCTCTGCCTGAACTGCACGTCCTTCCATCCATCCTCTACCCCGTGGCTTCCCCATGACCTCCCTGAGCCGCAGATTTCACTGCCCTTAATTCTCTCCTGGCTCCTTGCAGTTCTCATGCTATAGCCCTACCCTAACCTACCCTCCCAGTCTCCTCATTTCCCACATCCCCCCCCACCCCCCACCATCCTCCACACACCTTGAACCATTCCCTCATTTCTCCCTGATTTTTTTTAATAGATGCATGGACTTTGACCATGGACTCCTTTTGCTTGGAATATTCTTTTCTCTACCTCATATGGAAAACTCCTATTCATACTTCAAAACACAGCTCACGTGTCACGTCCTCCATGAAGGCTTTCACCGCTACCCTAGCAGAGTTCATCATCTTTCACCTGTTTGTCTCTCATCGCTGCCTGAAATCCCACCATCGGCAATCCACTCCATGGAGCCAAGCTGAAGTTTCTTCAGGCGATCCTCTTTCCTGACGGCAGAGTGGGAAGAACCCAAGGACAGCAGCCCAAGCCCTGAGTTTGACCTCAGGGCTTCTCTTGAACTTGCTTTGCAACCTTAGAGAAGTCCCCTCCCACCTCAGCTCTCCCCTGGTGGAGGGACTCCCCATCCGTCAAGTGCTGTAGAAATGCCATGATCACCACCTGCCCTGGGGCTTTTTCCACCTGAGAATCCACCTGTTCCCACGGTGACAGACATGGGGATGGCCTCGCCCTTCAGCAGGGAGCCCTCCCTCCCCACTCCTCGGGGTGACTTCCCATTGCAGACTCACCATAGCCCGCGGAGTCCCAGAAAGTGCAGCGTTCCCATAATGAACGCTACCCACAAGCAGACAGAGACCAGGAGGGAGGTGGGCAGTCATTCCGCCCAGACCGGCCCCGAGGGGAACAAGAACGCTTGTCCTTGTGCAGTGGGGCCACTGGGGCCGCGGAAGCGCTTCATGTGTCCACACATTTCGACCGCAGGTTCTCGTCAACAGATAAGGAAACCGAGGCAGGGGGTGGTGACATGGCTCCCTCGGGGTCCTCCTGAAATTTCAGGTCGGGGCAGAAACAAGACACAAGAGTCCTCGTTTTTTCAGTTTGTTTGCTTTTCGGAAGTTCCTTGAAAGGCACGCCACCCAGCTTGATAGTCACCCACGAGTGTGCGTGATCCCCGGAGGTGGCAGGATGGTGAACGGGGTCTGCTCAGCACCCGGAAAATGAACCTGACCCTCACTGTCAAGACCTCCAAAGACATGTCATTGGGGGAATAGAAACAGGTGTGATACTCATGGGCAACGTGATATGTGGCATGGTTTATGTAAATATGAAGGAGTTTAAACGCAACAATAACAATGCAAGGGGGGTGTGAGTGTGTGTGTGTGTGTGTGTGTGTGTGTGTGTGTGTGTTTAGGTATTTTTAAGTGACTTGGAAGGAAGGACATCAAACTCATAGTAACGGCTCTTTCTGTGGAAAAGGAAAGGGACGGGGCTGGAAAGAGGGATCACAGGAGCAGATGTGGGGTTCTACAGGCAGGGCTAGTAGTTTTTAGTGTCTCGTGTACTCACCTATTACTTGCAGAATTCTTCAACTCGACACATAAAAAATAACAAATATGCCCTGGCCAGGTGGCTCAGTTGGTTGGAGCATCATCCCGTGCATCAAAGGCATGTGGGCTTGATTCCCGGTCAGAGCACATACCGAAGTTGTGGGTTCGGTCCGCAGTCTGGGCATGTACAGGAGGCAATCGAGCAATGTTTCTCTCTCACATCAATGTTTCTCTCTCTCTTTCTCTCTCTCTCTCTTTTTTTTCTCTCTCTCTCCTTGTTTCCCTCTTCTTCTCCCTTCCTCTTTCTCTAAAATAAATGAAAACATATGCTCAAGTGAGGATTAAAAATAAATAAATAATAATAAATATTAAAAATGGTAAATGGTTAATCTTGAGTGGCAGGCATATATGATGATTGTAACTATTCTTGTTTTTTTATTCAAATTAAAAAGAATAGCCCTAGCCAGTTTGGCTCAGTGGATAGAGCATTGGCCTGCAGACTGAAGTGTTCCAGGTTCGATTCCAGTCAAGGGCACGCACCTCAGTTGCAGGCTTGATTCCTGGCCCTCTTCTGGGCTCATGAGGGAGGCAACCAATCGATGTGTCTCTCTCACATCGATGTTTCTCTCTCTGTGTGTCTCTCCCCCTCCCTCCCACCCTCTCTAAAAGTCAATGGAAAAATATCCTCGGGTGAGGGTTAACAAACAAAAAGCTATATGTATGTAATGAAGCAAATACTGGGTTCAGAGCCCATCTCTGCTGCCAACAAGCTATGAGCCTCTTGGTGACTTCCTTGTCCTCTGCGTGCCTCGGTTTCCTCATTGGTGACCGCGGGGAGTGGGATGGGCAACCACTTGGGTAGCTCCCAGTTCTCAGCTCTGTGAGCTCCACGTACAGGTGGGCCACATCCCCTCCTAACCTGGTGACGTCTTCCAGCCACAGATGGAAAATGCACCGGGTGCTTCATGGCGAGAGGTATCACTGAGCAGAGACTGGCTGCTCAAGGCAAGAAAGGGGAGACGAAAGGAGCAACAACCACGTTAGGGTCCACGTTGAGGAGCAGCCTTAGGGCCTTACAACTCCACCTCTTTCTGCCTGCCTGCGAATGCATGTGCCCACACACATGCCCACACACATGCACACGTACATGTACACACACAGGCACACACGTGCACAGGCACACGCGCACAGGCATGCACACATGTGTGCACACACACACACACACGCACAGGCATGCACACTGACACACATGTATGCACACACGCAGAGGCATGCACACTGCACATGCGTGGGCACACACAGGCATGCACACGTGCGTGCGCGCACAGCAGGGCTGTAGAAGTGACAGCTTAGACCTCGAGCTCGCCTCTACTGAAGGGCCCCCAGCCAGTTCTACTTCGATGTCTCCATCCCGGGACCAGCTCGGCCTCTCGGCAGGCACTTCCTCTGGGTCCCGTGCATCCCACTGTCTGGTCCCTCTCTCCGAGGTCCATACGCAGAGACGGTCATGCGGAGCCAACACGGCGCATCTGTACCTATTCCCATATCCCTATCCCCATGTCCCTCGCGTGTGTGAAGCCTCCATGACAGCCAGGGGCTGATCTGATCCCAGTGGCCGCCAGCCAGGGCGAAGGGAAGAGGCGGGGACCCCTGCTCCCTTCAGTAATTAAACTCAGCGCCGCACTGCGTGGCTGGCACTGGGCTGAGCACCCGCGTGCTTTTTCTCACCAGTCCTCCCCACAGCCCCGCGCCCGGGCAGAAAACCACAGCTCAGAGCAGTCTGCCCGGCCCGCAGCCTGCCAGGCCCGGAACCCGGCTCCCGTGGAGGCTTTCTGTCCGGGACAACGTGGCCACGTGTTGGCAGGGCAGCAAGTTCGGTGGCCGTGCGGGGATGGGTCCCAGGCCCGAGCCCTCTCGGTCACATTCGCTGCAGTTCCATTGGGAACATCCTCACCTCCCCAGGGCGACAGGCACTGAGCAGCCAGCCACTGAGGGGTTCACAGAGGAAGGGCGTGCAGCTCCAGTCACTGCCCCACCTCTCTGGGCCAGGTGCGAGAGCAGGTGCTAGAGCCCCTGAAGCTAGGAAATGCTCAGCGACCTGCCCCCCTCAGGTCACCCGGGAAGCAGCCCAGCTGCCCGACCTGCGCCCTCCCCGCCCGCGGCCAGCAGCCGCGTGTTCCGATGAGAAGGAGCCTGCGTGCTGCCGGGGGCCACCTCCGCCAGGAAGCCGCAGGATGTGGTCGCCAGAACAGCGCGGCCAGTAGCACAGCTTCCCAGAGGCCTTTGCAGCAAAGCCACAAGTGGGGCAAACCTCGCGCTGCCTTTGCTCTCTTCTCACAATGCAGATGTTGAAGGCGACCAGATGAAGAAAAAAAATCATCTCCTGCCAAACGACTCTTCCTCCTCACGAAAGGGGAGCATGGAAGTTACTAGGCCAGGAGACCCTGCTCAGGGCCAACTGAGAATCTCCCCAGGACATGGGGCGTCTGCATGCGGAAAGGACATCTGAGAGCGCCCGGCGGCCCTCTCGGGGTTCACAAGGCGTGAGCCATCCGTCCGGTCCGGGAGCAGGAGCAAAACCACGAACGGTGGCCGCTCGGACAGCAACATAGCACTTTGACGGCTTTCATGTAAACCAATCCGGAGCATGCGTTTTAAAGGCCCTGAGAACACAGGGTGGGGAGGGAGTTGGGGGGGGCATGAGCACAGGGGTGCCCTTTACAGAAACCACACTTGGGGCTTCACCAACTGCAGGCCTCGGCACTGTGGTCTGGCGTCCCAGCCGTTAGCCCTGCAGCTCGGGGTGGACTCTGGTGCCCACAGGAGAAGCTCACACAACCCACGGACACAGGCCTCCCGTGTGGCCCACCATCCACTCGGAGGTCTTCCCAAAGGGCGGGACGCAGGCCACCTCCCACACCTTCCTCCCGACCTCGCTCTCTCCATCCCCAGGCCATGTGGCTTTGGGGCACCTGGTTACTGAGTGACAGGGAGGGCGGGCCCTGCCCTGCACAGTCCCCATCAGCACGGAACGCCTCCCCTCCTCTCCTGTTCATCCTGCAAGACCTGGACTTGTTCTGCGGCTGGATGACCAAGCAGGATGGTCTGGGGCCCAGGGCTCTTGAAAAGTAGCAGAGATGGTGGGAAAGTGGCCGGAAGGGAAGGAGGTGCCTGGAGGCAGGTACGGAATGACAGCAGCCTCCTCAGGGAGTCTAGGGACAGTGAGCAGGGCCCCCTTGGGGAGCAGGGACCTTGTACTTGGAGATGAAGTCAAGAAGGAGATGGAGGGGCATGAGCCCCAGACCTGATTGACGTGTGTGTAGATCCAGCCCCCGGTAGAGGGACTGAGGTTCCATGAGCTGTCGGTAAAGGTTGATTGGGGATGCTCTTGAGAGCGACGCGTCGGGAGGGGTGGGGAAGAGCTGAGGGAAGCAAGGTTGGGCAGAGGAAAATGGGGGGGCGTGAGCTGCAGCCGATGCCACCAGAGCTCTGGATGTCGGCTGGACCTCCGGAGGTGTCCCAGTGCAGGCAAAGGGGCCAGCTTTTGTGCCCTGGCACTAACCAGGCACCCACCTGGATGAGGGGGTGTAAGGAAGCTTCTCTCGGCTCAGGGCAATGTCCAGAGAAGCCTCGCCAACACTCCTGAGAAGTGAGTGTCCCTGCCCTGCGGTGGGATGTGGGCAGCTGGCCCCGGCATCCACGACAGTCCACCCCTTGTTCCGCCTGGACCCGTGAGCTTCCAGCACTAAGTTCACTCTGTCTGGGAACATCCTGGTTGGTCTCTTTTTCCTGGGAGAACTGATAAGAGGAAGGTTAGCGGGACAAGCACAGCCACTGTAGCTCACCTGGCACTGTGGTGGCATCACCCCTCATCACCCCTCTGCTGCCTGTTCTGTAATCCGCGTATCCTTGGCCCGCACTCCGCTGGTCCAGGTGGCCGACCTGGGAGGAGCCACTCCATTTCCCGCTGAAAATTCCGCTCAGAGAAACTGGGGAGAAGGGCGGGGCAGAGGGAGGTGCCCGGGTGTGATGAGGCCCACTCCTTCCTGACTGGGATCTGACCCTGGCAAGGTAGACCTCCAGGCTTGGAGAACTCCACTTCTTCTGGAACACCCTGCTGCTCTCATAATTAAGACCTCATCCTCAACTTTTGTGCCCTCCAGGAAGATGAGTGTCTCTGTATGCGGCCCTCTGGCCTTCGCACTTGGTCATTAATTGGCGCTTAATCACCCTTAGCCATGCATTGTCTCTAAAATGCGTGGATGGCCCCCAGCCCCAGCATCCAATTCTCCAACTCAGGTAATACTTCTTTTTTTTTTTTTACAGAGAGGAAGGGAGAGGGATAGAGAGTTAGAAACATCAATGAGAGATAAACATGGATCAGCTGCCTCCTGCACAACCCTACTGGGGATGTGCCTGCAACCAAGGTACATGCCCTTGACCGGAATCGAACCTGGGACCCTTCAGTCCGCAGGCCGACGCTCTATCCACTGAGCCAAACCGGTCAGGGCTCAGGTAATACTTCTAATCACTCTCCCTTCCTCCCCACCTGAGAACTGGGCCTGCCAGTGCGACCCTCTCTCCAATACCCCACCCCACTCTGCCACCAGCGAAAGGTTTCTCAGTGGCATTGCTGTGGCGTGCCAAAATCCTATTCTCAAGTCTGTGTCCTCAGATCATTCCATTGTCACGGGTTGCCTGGTGGGTTTCCGGGTCACAGAGAAGGGAGAACAATGCACACGCCCGCCCGCGGCCCATGGAGGGGAGCGCTCTGGGACAACACCTGTAAGAACTTGAGGAGGAGGACCGGGTGGAATAAAGCATTGACTACGATGCCATGGCAACAAGGCCTCCGCCAATCCCCTGGGAAACTCTGAATCTGGGATGATGCATCAGAGATGTCCTGCGTGGAAAAGAGGGGGCCAGGCCCTTGTACGCCCACGTGGTGGTCACTAGGTATGGGATGCCTCTACGCCCGTGGTCGGCAAACTGCAGCTCGCGAGCCACATGCGGCTCTTCGGCCCCTTGAGGGTGGCTCTTCCACAAAATACCACCGCCTGGGCGAGTCTATTTTGAAGAAGTGGCGTTAGAAGAAGTTTAAGTTTAAAAAATTTGGCTCTCCAAAGAAATTTCAATCGTTGTCCTGTTGATACTTGGCTCTGTTGACTAAGGAGTTTGCCGACCACTGCCCTAGGAGGAGGGGACACTTGGAGCTGCCTTTGCCTTTTGTATTTCTACGAAAAGCAATTTTAGGTGTTGCATCGACCTATCCCCACTTCAATGATGGGGAGACCGAGGTTCAGGGGTGCGAACATCTGCCTAGGTAAGGACAGGTGGGGCAGGACTCGGGGTCTGTGTGGTTTGGAAGCCCCCGCCTTCCAGGGAGGAGGCAGGGACAGTGGAGGAGACACAGAAGGGGCGATGACCAGCCCCAGGGGACGAACAAGCCAGACCCAGGAAACCCAAATGCGGGCTCTGACCCTGGGGGCTCCCGAGGGTGCAGAGGAGGAAGGAGGGGGTCTGAGCAGTGATCGGTCCAATGCAGAATGGGCCGCACTTAGAGGACACACGGCATGCTGGGGGCGTGGAGGTGGGCAGGGAAGGCTTCCTGGCGGAGGTGGCATTTGAACCAAGCCCCGGGAGGAGAACCCATTTCCCCAGGTGGACGCACCTTTGGTTCGGAGCAGTGTTGGACGATTGCAGCGCTCTGACCATCTTTCCCATCCTCCTCCCTGCCCCTCACTCACCCAGCCTTCACCGCCGAGTAGACTTTCAAATCAACCGTAGGCCCCAGAGCTGCTCCAAACGTACCCACTCGTGTCTTCCTCTGTCTTTGCTCTTCCTTGTCTCCGAGAAACTTCCAGATGCCATCATCCAACCCCGGGACATCCCATCTCTGGCTAGGGAGAGAGCCATTGTACCCAAGCTGGCCACTGCAGAGGGTCTCCCCAGAGGAGAGAGAAGGTCCCTGGGGCGGGGGAGGGGGGGACACATCGATCCACGGACTACAAGAAGACATAGACTAGCATCTCGCCCACACCAGGGACGTGGTTTTGAAAAGGCAGCTTTCACATAGGAAGGGCATTTATCTATTACGAACATTTCCCATTTTTAATGGTAATTGAAGTTTTTCACCGGCGGCCCGCGCTATAAGCACCGCCGCATTGTGGCCGTCCCCGCCCGCGCGGCGCAATTAGAGAATTTAATCAAACTTCGCTGCCAGGGCCGCGCCAGCCAGGCTATCTGTGAATTCTTCCATCTAGAATCATTTGGGGGGTTTTTAATTGTTCGTTGGGTTTATTTATTGAACGCGGGCTTAAAAGAAAAAAATAAACAGCGAGGAGGCGAGAAGCGGCTGGGAACGCAGGAAGGGCCCGACGCGGGCGGTTTAATCAAGTCCGCCCGCCCTCGTTGGCGGCAGACTCCAATGAATTCAAATTCCAGCCGGTCTCTCAACATCTTATTATTTACATCTTTCATCTCTTATGATAGTTCAGATGCGATTGTCATAAAGCGGCCCCCACCCTGGGCAACGGGAGATGGTAAAATAGGGGACGTTATTGCATTACAGGAGCGGGGCTGTATCTCATTTAAAGCCCAGACGCACATAATGTCCTAGGTGGAGGAGCTGTAACCGGGGATAGGCCTGCGAACAATGAAGTCGCCCCCGAAATTAAAAGCCTCTGGCTATCTATTTGTAAACACAATCAGATCGCAATCCAATAAAAGGCCCTTTTTGCATTCATGCGCAAGCACGTGGCCTGCCTCGCAGCACATCCATCACTTTGCTTTTGAACAGCTCGCCGCCTCCGCTCTGTCTGCGTGGAGATGCCGGGCCGGGCGTGTGTCTTTTCTTGTTTCTTTGGCTCACGGTGTGGATAAACGATCCTTGTTTGCAAGGCCAGGAAACCGGATCATCGTTGTGGGAAATGCCCTCTGTCCCTGCGCGGAGGGAGAGCCCCTGTCCCATTTCTCAGAACTTCGGGCATCCAACCCTTGGCATTTTAAAAAGGATCTGTCACCTCCCTCACGTCTATGACGGTTTCTATGGCGATGACCGCGGGAGTGACGCTCTGAAGCAGGGCAGGGCTGTGTTTCACGTGCCCGTGCAAAGGGGAGACCATTTCTCAAATTTAGATCATTCAACACAAAACTTTCCACGTGACAACGTTAGTCGTCATTCCTTCGCCTGTGGCCGTTCGGGTCTCGGGGGAAAGTATTGCCTGAGACCCGAGGTCCACAGTGAGCAAGCAAGGCTTCCTGTCCCACGCAAAGCCACGCCGAGGGGCTGGCGTGGCGGGTGAGCCTCCTGCGGGGTGTCCCGGTGGGCCTGCTGAGGGAGATCCAGGGACCCCTCTGCTCTGGCTCGGGTGGCATTTCCAAATGCATAATTTCTTCTCTCTGCTCCATCTTTAAAAAGACCACATTTTCTGTAATATTTTCAACAGTATAGAGAAGTATTTTGTCTAAGTGTCCCCACTCTTTCCTTGGGCAATTTATGTTGTATATTTCTTTTATCTGCCTTTTGCTGAGGGATTCTTTTCCCCTTCGTCCTCATGGTTATTCTGTTTGTATAGTGTGATGGGGCACGGACTGGTTCTTCTATGTAATGTCTTTTACTGAATGAAGGGGGCCATGTGTTGACTTGGGGGAGACGGGGGTAGATAAGGAATTGGGACATCGCACATGTGGACCAGCTGATGCCTGGAGCCCCTTTCCCCCGAGGTACACGTGTATCTGGGGCTTTAGGCTCTGCATTTGGTGGTATGTCCTGCCTTTCCGTCCTCCTCTCATTGCTGTCTATCCGGCACTCTCCTCCCTGCCCCCTGCCCTGAACCTCACCCAGGCTACCAAAACGGCACCCTGGTTTCACGTGTCTCTTCTGCCTCCACCACCCATCACTGCCTGGTGTCAAATCGAGTGTCCCCAGGGCCACCGCCTGCCCACGCTCTAGGTGACTTTGTCATGATCCCTGGGTCATGGGCGATGCCTTTAACCTGCGTCAATCACTCTTAGGGAGACGTGTCCTGCTCACGGCTCCAGGAGATGGGAACCAGCTCTGGGCACACGCCTGTCGATTTGCGTTGCACGGGTTTCAGAAGCTATGCCTTAAGTTCTAGGGTTTGGGATTGTGACTTTTGCTTGCTTCTAGGGAAGCACACAGCTGATTCATTTTTTGTTGGCTGCAATACATTTCGAGGGACGTGATAGAGAAAAGAAAGAAAAAAAATGCCCTAAACCAGCTTGGTTTAACCAGAAGCCTGGCTGGAGTCCTGTACAGAAAAAGGGTTTCCATTTTCCAAGGGTCTCTGTGCATCTCGAACCCTTTTCCTAGCTGCGTAACCTCAAGCCTGTGTTTCTTGACTCTCTTTCCTCATCTGTAAAACGGGAATAATAATCATTCTTAAACCTCATAGAGTTGTCATGAGCACTAAATGAATGAATATGTGGAAACATGTCAACACCCCCATGATACCTAGAAAGTACTCAGAAAATATCTCCTACTATTATTATTAACTAGAGGCCCGGTGCATGAAAGTTCATGCACTGGAGGGGGGGGTCCCTCAGCCCAGCCTGCCCCCTCTCACAGTCTGGGAGCCCTCAGGGGCAGGAGGGACCTGGCAATCAGGGGAAGGCGATGCCCCAGCACACCTCTGCTGCTGCCACTGCCGGCAGCGCAAGCCTCGGCCGGCCCTGGTTACCTGAGCCTCAGCTGGGGGGCTGAGGGGACTTGGGGACTCTGGAGGCAGGCGTGCCTGCTACCCCAGTGGGGCTGAGGGAACTGGGCAATGCCATCCTGTGGCTGTAGGACCCGCCATCTTTGAGGGCATGGCAGCCAATTAGGATATTTCCTCCTTATTGGCTGTGTGGTGGCCAATTAGCATATTCCCTCTTTATTAGATAGGATAACAATTCCGTGAGGCAGATATCACTGTCCTCTTGTGAAAACTGAGAGGTAGGTCACCTGACTTTCCCGAGCTTTCACAGTAAAATGTGGCCAAACTGGCTTTCACAACCCAAACCTGTGCTCTGCATGCCCCCGAGCTAGAGGGATGGTCTGCCCAGCACCGCCCCAAACACCGTCAGAGGCACGAGAACTCTGAATCAAAATGTGCCCATTCTGTAGATCGGAGAGACCGAAACCACACGGCTAGTAAGTCACCGAGTCAGGACTGGAAGCTTGGCCCCGAGCCATCCAATGGGAAATGCAAATGGTCTCTTTGACTTATATCCCAAATGCACCTGGATAAGGGGACCCAGAGGGAAGGGACGGAGGGGGATGGGAAGGAAGGTGGGTCCAATCTGTGTAGACCAGACATTTCACTCCCTGAGCTTCAAATGCCTCACATGAAAATGGGGTTAAGCCCTGGCCAGTGTGGCTCGGTGGTTGAGCATCGACCAATGAAACAGGAGGTCAGGGTTTGAGTCCAGGTCAGGGCACATGCCCAGATTTCAGGCTCGATCACCAGTATGGGGGGTCGGAGGGGGGGGTGCAGGACACAGCTGATCAGTGATTCTCTCTCATTGTCCCTGTTTCTGTCTCTCCCTCTCCCTTCCTCTCGGAAATCAATGAAAATATTATATATATGAAATAAAAGGAAAGGAAAGAAAAGAAAAAGGGTCACGGGTTTGATTACTGGTCAAGGGCAAGTACCTCCTCCATCAGGTGCATGCAGGAGGCAACCACTAATGTGCCTCTCTCACATCGATGTCTCTCTCTCTCTGTCTCTATCTCCCCCTCTCTCCCTCCCTCCCTCCCTCCCTCCCTTCCACTCTCTCTCTCTGAAAAGCAGTGGGAAAAAATATCCTTGGTGAGGATTAACAGAAAAAAAAAAAAGAAGGAGAAATAAAATGGGGTTAATAACTGCATCGTAAATGTTAAGTGGAGAAACAACCCCTTAAAGCAGACTCGACGGTGTTTTCTGAGTTCTGTGTGTAAAACCGTGCTCTCCATCAGCGAGTGCCTCTGTGAGGTCACGCTCCTCTCAGATCCGTCTACTTATCTGTCTAAACAGCGGGGAACATAAACAAAACATACTCGCGTGTGTTTCTCTGGGTGGCGAGCTTACAGGTGATTTTAATTTTCTTGGTGCGTTTCTGAATGTTCAAACTTTCCTGCGAAGGAAAGCACATGTGTTATTTATATTACCAACGAAAACACAAGCCTTACACAAATATTGACCTTGTGGGGCTGTGGTGGGACGACAGGCGTGGGAAGGTGCGGGAGCTGCGGGCCACCCGCCCAGAATTCATTCCCAACCCGGGGTCCTGGCCCGTCTCCTGCCCCGGAGCCTCCACGTCCTCATGCGTGCAACCGGGACAAGACTGATTCCTGGGTTGGCAGGAGGACTTAATGGGATTACCTATTTAACTGTCTCCCAGGAGGCCTGCACACGGTAGTCCCCCCCACACACACACACACCCCACCCCACGTCAGCTCCTGCGCCTTTGCCCAGAATCCCAGCTGGATCCCCGGCAAGCCCTGGAGACGCACGGGCCAAGCCTGCCGCCGAGGAGGACTCCTGCGCGGCTGTTTGTTTGTTCAGTGGAGAGACGGGAAGCAATGTGCTTTGACTGGCAGGAGCCCCTGACAGGCCTTGTTCCCGGGAGCGGTTCCCCAAGAAACTCAACGACGCTTGGCCCTCGAACCCCGTGGAGATCTGTGTGGGCTTCAGCTTCCCAACCACATGAAAGCGGAATTCCTCCCCGTGCTGGGCAGTCAGCTCACCGCCTGCTTACGCAAGGCTCTCCGGTGGGGGGAGGGGGGGGAGGGCCGGGGAAACCCTCCAAAAATGGCGGCGGAGCTCAGCCGAGGAGCAAAGGCCAGCAGCACTCTGTTCCCCCCGCAGGCCGGGCCGAGTCTCCGAGGGAGCAATTCCGATTTCATCACGAGCCGGGACCTGGAGGTGCTCCCCGAGTCCTTGGACGTCACTCCCACGTGCTGGCGGAGCTTGGATTCTGGACAACGCGCTGGAGTGAATCCTGCGGGTGCGTGCATGACGCTGGAGGGCGAAGGCCTGAAAGGGCACGCAGCAGGGGCCAGCACGGGCAGAGCTGAAGGGGCTGGGCAGTGAGGGTCCGCTGGGCAGAGCAGAGGGTCCCAGACAACAGCACCGACCCCACCAGGAACATTGCCACGGAGTTGATGCTTCATACATGTTGGCTGGCCACATGTGGATATACTTTGTGCAAAACGAGAATGGAAGCGGGTCTCCAGGAGAGAGGGGGGAAAAATGGAAGCTTTATGTGTCTCCTCAAACCTCAGTCCTGGGAGAGCTGGGGCCCCCGCGAGGCCTTTCTGCCCCCGTGGAACCAGGACTGCACAGACCTCGCGCCAAGTTTTCAAAGTCAGGGCATTGAGCAAAGCCCGGGATGTTTCCTGACTTGCTTTCAACTTCCCTTTAAGTTCAACATGCGTTTGGATTCAGGGGAAACGCAGACCACATGGTTTTAATCCATCGACTCTTAAATCATCCAACTGTTGGAGGCCACGCTTTGGAGGCCAAGGGGACGCGGGGCCTTTACAGACTCCCTTCTCCTTCCCCGGCAACCAGGAAGCAGCCTCCGTCCAAGAGGAAACCGGACTTCGGCTCCAAAGGGGGCAGCTGCGTTCGGTTCCAAACTCAGCGCCCTCCACGGCCAAGCAGACCGGGAAGTCTGCGCCGCCCTGGCTGCAATCGCCGAGCAGGCCTGTGCAGTCCGAGGGGCCGTCTCCTCGCCCACGCTGTCCCCCTGAAGATTTGGGAGATAAAGATAGAAAACAGGTGCTCGCCCGGCCGGCGTGGCTCAGTGGTTGAGCGTCGATCTAGGAACCAGGAGGTCACAGTTAGATTCCCGGTCAGGGCACAGGCCCGGGTTGTGGGCTCGATCCCCAGTGTGGGGCGTGCAGGAGGCAGCCGATCAATGATTCTCTCTCATCATCAATGTTTCTATCTCTCTCTCCCTCTCCCTTCCTCTCTGAAATCAATACAAATATATTAAAGAAAAAAAAAAAAGATAGGAAATGGGAAAGGGGGAGTGGCCACGTGCTTGAGGAGAACGAAGCAGCGAGTGGGGGGACCAGTGGCAAACCTAGAGGGAGATGCAGACCCCGGTTTCACACACGGGACTCCAGGTGACCCCGGGCCGCTCAGTGTCCGCTTCGTCCTCGGGGGGTGGGACTCAGCGCCCGCTCCACGGGACCGTGGGAAGGAGAAACTTCCAGGAGAGGGAAATAAAATGAAATAAGCAAAGGCCGTGGATGTGAGGAGACACGCCAACCAGGAAGACGCGTGGCCGGACAATGCCATTTGCTTTTGCCCACACTCAGGCCCAGTGCCCGCCCCTGGTTGCCATGGTACCTCTGGGCTCCACAGACCTGCCCATCCACTCTCGGCTCCTGGTGGGGTGACATCGCCAGCTCAGGGGACCAAAGGTGAATTGAAAGTGCCCCCCTCACGGAGCAAAGGCCACAGCAAGTATATTGTGCAGCGAACAGAGCTATGTCCCACTGATTCTGATTTTTTAATCTTTATTGTTGAAAGTATTACATATGTGCCCCTTTTCCCCCCATTAACTCCCTCCAGCCCACCCCACCCCCATCCCAAGCCTTCATCCCACTATTGTCCATGTCCATGGGCCATGCATACATGCATACAAGGTCTTTGGTTGATTACCTCCTACCCAGCCACCCTCCCCCGCTGCCTTGCCTCCAAGATTCTGCTCCATGATTCCATGTCTCTGGATCCACTCTGTTCATCAGTTTATTTTGTTCATTAGATTCCACATATGAGTACAATCATGTGACACTTGTCTTTCTCTGACTGACTTATTTCACTTAGCGTGATACTCTCCAGGTCCCTCCATGCTGTCTCTAAGAGATCCTTCTTTTTTACTGCTGCATAGTAATCCACGGCATAAATGTACCACAGCTTTTTTAATCCACTCGTCTACTGAGGGGCACTTGGGCTGTTTCCAGATCCTGGCTATTGTAAATTATGCTGCTATGAACACAGGGGTGCACATATCCTTTCTGATTGGTGTTTCGGGTTTCTTAGCATTCCACCGATTCTGACACCAGAGACTAGACTAGAGCTCCTCACAGCGACAACAGCAACAACAACTATCACCATCCTCCCCCACCACGCTCCGATGTATCCTGTGAACCGCTCCCTGTGTGCCCCGTGCTGTCACCTCCCCAGGGCAGAGGGTCTGCCCATTGTCACGGTGACACATCCACCCCCTCCCATCCCTGGTCTGGAGGCAGAGGGGGAGAACTGTGCTCATGCTGGGGTTGGAATTGAGGTCTAGATGTGCCCCCAGCTGACATCCCCCACCCCCAGCAGCTACCGCAGTCTGGGAAGCCGACCCTTATGAAGGGATTTGCGATCTGAAAACAATTGATAGCAGCACAGACCTGGAGTCGCCTGTGGAGGTTGGGTTCAGGCTCCATCGCCACGAGCTGTGTGACCTCCATCAGGTTGCTTAGCATCTCTGTGCTTCAAACCCTCTACTGTGGAATCAGATCGTGACCATTAAAGCAGCCAATACCCACAAAGCATGACTACAGTTTCCAGCAGTGCCCCTGGGCGGGCTAACATCATCGTGGTTATTACTGGCCCAGAGTGACAGGTCCGCGGGCACACAGGAGGGCACGGGCACAGAACGAGCCCTCCGCGTTCCTCCTGCCCGCCGGAGCAGGCGCTGCTGATCCCGGAGCCTGAGACCCTGGAATCTGAGGGGGGATGGGAGGAGGGATGGGAGCCCAGGGCCCTGCCCAAACACTGCCTTTGGGATATTTTGCCTCATTTTTTTTTTCTTTCTTTTTAATTCACCATCAACAGTTGAAATCCAAGGCTTTGAAATCTGCAAGGAAGATTTTCCCACTTAAGTCAGCAGCCCAGAGCCCAGAGCCAGAGATGCAGGGAGAAAATGCTCTCAGCCGTCATGACCACCCACAGCAGCACCCTGGACCAAGCAGCCCTCCCCCTACTCACTGAGGCCGGGAGGGGGGCTGCAGGAAGATGGGCAGGGAAGCAGGGAAGAAGCGAAGGAGAGGAGGAGATAGAAGACAGTCTTTAGCTCTGCTGCCCATCCAGAAGTGCCTCGTCACTGCTCGGGTAAGAGATCCTTCAGACCCTGGGAGAGAGGTTTCATGGAAGCAGCAGGGCTGACAGCCGGGGGAGGGTGAGCAGCAGGAACCTCGGCCCAAGCATCGTCCCTCAGCCTCGGAGTCCACCTCAGCTATCTCGAAGGAGCTGAAATTGTCCTTGAGTTCAAATCTTTTAAAAAGCGTCGCCATGGCCACTGTGTCAGGGGGCCATCTGTCACTCTGACCGCTGGGAACAGCTCTGACCCGAGGACAAGACCTGGAGGCCACGCTGGACTTACAGTTCTCGCCACCGGCTCACCCGTGCGGAGGTGATGGTGGGCCCTCCTCTCACCTGTCCCCACGCAGCAGGGCAGGGCGCTGCACCCACTGAGCTGTCACTGCCGCGTGGTGGAGCAGGATGTCAAAGGTGCCACACCAGCTGACCCGACGTCCAACCTTACACACGGACAGTGTCCATGGTGTCCTGGCCGGGTAACGCGGTGGTTGGAGTTTCGTTCTCTGCACCAAAAGGTTCCGGTTCGAGTCCCAGTCAGGACACACACCTGGGCACATGGGGAGGCAACTGATGGATGCTTCTCTCTCACATCGATGTTTCTCTCTCCCTCTCCCTTCCTCTGCCTACAGTGTCAATAAACAGGCATGTTCTCCAGTGAGGACTCAATAAATCTAATCTAATAATAGACAAATATGCAAATTGACCACACCTTCGCTACACCTAAGCCACGCCCACCAACCAATCAGGACGAGTATGCAAATTACCCCAACAAAGATGGCGGCTAATTTGCATATCAAGAAAGTGTCGAAAGAAGCCAAGAGCTGCAAAAGGGAGTAAAGCTTTGAAGAAGCACGCAAGCCAGGGGGGCGGGGGGAAGGAGAAGGGAGGAGCGAAGTCAGGGCCGGGGGCGAAGGGAAACGCGGGCGGGCTGGAGGAGAAGGCGGGGCAGGCGACAAGGGCAGAGCAGAGGCAGGGCCGGGGGCAAAGGGAAAAGAGGGCGGGCTGGAGGAGAAGGTGGGGCGGGCGACAAGGGCGGAGCAGAGGCAGGGTAGAGTGCAGCAGGAAATCCTATTGCAGGATTTTTCCTGCAACGGGAAAGCTAGTCTATATAATAAAAGGCTAATATGCAAATCGACTGAATGGCGGAACGACCGGTCGCTATGACAAGCACTGACCACCAGGAGGCAGACGCTCAATGCAGGAACTGCCCCCTGGTGATCAGTGTGCTCCCACAGGGGGAGCGCTGCTCAGCCAGAAGCCAGGCTCACGGCTGGCAAGCAGAGTGGCAGTGATGGGAGCATCTCCCGCCTCCGTGGCAGTCAGACATTCCCCAAGGGCTCCTGGACTACAAGAAGGTGCAGGCTGGGCTGAAGGACCACCCATCCCCAAGTGCACGAATTTCGTGCACCAGGCCTCTAGTAAACACATAAATAAATAAACCAATCAATCGATAAAGTGTCCATGGTCACATGAGAGGAGCGGGGTGGGGGGGTGCTGGGCACCAGGCGATGCGGCCCACCAGTGTCCACATATCTGCATTCCCTGCTCTCCATGGGCTTTCGGAGCCTCTGTGCACTCGCTGGTGACATGGGACAATGACATGCCCCCTGTGAGGGAGGCCATGAGGGACAGGACAGCCCCACCCAGTACCAGGCCCAATGCAGCCACTGACGGATGTGCGTTCAGAGTGGACCTGAGAGGGGACCCCTCAGCCCCTCAGAGGCCTGTTTCCCAAAGAGTCTGATCTTTGCTGCTCCTGTGGGGGAAGGGGAGGGAGCACAGGCAGAGGGGGCAGCCAGACACCGTGGGAGACAGAGATCAGAGAGAGGCCAGAAAGCAAAGAAAGGAAGGGAACGGGAGAGAAGAGGAGGCAACGCGGAAGGAAAGGACAGCAAGGCTCTCCGGGGTCAGACAAGTCTGGGAGCCGCAGAGTTAGGCCAAGTCAACCCACTGCTCACAGCTGAGCGTCTGCACTTGCGGCTGGGCCGGGCCGGCCGGGGCAGCCAGGACAGGGCAGCCGGGGTGGGGAGAGGCACCACCAGCCAGATGGCCCCACAAGCAGGGAGGAATGACCACCATCAGCCCGGAAGCACGCCGGCATGTGGGACATGGTCCCTCCCCCACCCAGCAAATCTTCCAGATCCGACCCCGGGGCCCGTCCCGAAGCCCTGCAGATGCACCCAGAAACCCCTTCTGTCCTGAGGGCTGAGCGCCTGACAGCACAAGGAAGTGCTGGTGTTATCGTTCCTGCTATTAGGCCCAGATGTGCCCTCCCTCCTTGGGTGACCTTGGGAAATCCCTTCAAGTCGCCCATCCGATCCTTGGTTTCCTCGTGTGGGCTCGGCTTCAAAGGTAAGAGTGACTTCATGCCAGCAGGCAGTGCCCGGGACAGCCTCGCTGAGCCCTGCAGGTGGCCGGGGGGAGGCCTGCATAGAGCAGAGGGGGGAATAATAAGTTTAAAGTCAGGAGGTGCTGGGTTCAAATCCCAGCTCTGCGGCTTTAAAGAGAACGCCTCCGCTCGCTCACCTTCCTGGAGGTTGGCACGACCTCCCGGCAGATGGTCCCGCTCCCTGGCCCCGTCGAAGGACTCCGAAAGCAGCTCGGGTGTTTCCAGGAAGCAGGAGCCCAGCCCGAGGCCACGGAAAGCCCGGTCCCCCACGCTGAGTCAGCCTTGAGTCATGAGCTAAAAACACGTTTGCCGATCGCCGCTCTCGGCGGCCGTGATTAACCAGGGCTGCCGAGAACTGCCCTCCTCGCTCGGCAGAGGAGGGCATTCCAGGTGAGTAGGCATCACCTCGGGTCTCAGTCACTGGCCTTTTCACAAGAGCTCCGGCCGCCACGACCAGGCCCTGCCTCAAAAAAAACCCTCACAGCAACATTAGCCAACAAGATGTGTCTCCTTTCAAAAGATTACCTTTCCGCCTTCAGTGTTTTGAGTGAAAAATGCTAAATACACAAACTTTAATTGGTTTGTTCTGCCGACTTGAGCAGAGAGTCTTTGTACCTGAGCCGGGCAGCCCCCTGGTGTGGGCTGGAAATTCTGCTCTGAGCTGATCCCGCTGCCAAGCCATCTGTGGGACGGAAAGAAGCTGAGTCCTCCCTGGTGTGGCTCAGTGGTTAGAGCATTGCCTAGAGGACTGAGGGTTCCAGGATCGATTCCAGTCAAGGACACGACATGGACCTCGGTGGCAGGCTAGATCCCTGGCCCGGGTTGTGGTGCCCGTAGGAGGCAACCATTTGATGTGTCTCTCTCACAAATATGTTTCTCTCTCTGTGTCACCCCCTTCCCCCCTTCCACTCTTTCTTAAAAATAAATAAATAAAAATCAATGGAAAAATATGCTTGGGTGAGGATTAACAACAACAAAAAGAAAGAAAGAAGTTGTGTTTTGATCACTCATTCATTCATTCATTCATGTGTTCATTCTTTCACGTCCTCATGTCCCAGCTCCTGGGAACCCACTCTGCACGGGGCTCTGAGTGGAATAAGGAGCTGAGAACCCAGCTTAGAGGAATTCCCACTGGAGATGGTGGTCGAGACCCCAGTCTAGTCACTTCCTTTCATGGGTGGGAACCCTGCGGCTCAGCCAGCAGGTCAACGAAGAGCAAGGAACAGAGGCTGGGTCCGTGCCGCCCAGCGAGCTCAGGCGGCCACACCAGCCCCAGCGGAGCCTCCCCCTGTTACTCGAAGCAAGGGCAGCCCCCCAGCTCCCCTGGGCACACGGAGACCTCCAGGTGTGTCTCCAGGGAGGACAGGACGCTCCCCCAGGTGGCTGGCTACCTGCAGAAGCAGGCCTTCCCCAAGGCCCCTGCCTAAATGCAGGCTGCAGGGCACTGCCGGGCGGGGCTCCGCAGGTTCCCACGACTAAGGCGTTGTCCGAGGCAGCCCATCCTTCGCGGGGCACATGTTGCAATGCCCAGCAGGGGAGGCAAGAGGGACAGTTGGTGTCTGCCCAGCATCCCCAGAGAAGCCCGGGGAGGCTGCCAAAGAGCAGGATTCCGGGGGCTGAGCCCCCGCGCCCAGGTCCCACCTGCCTCTTCAGCATCCAGACCCCTGCCTGATTTTTGAACTCTGACAACCTGTCCAAGGAACGGAAATAAACTGGCAGTCTGAGCTGGCCGAGCAGGATGCCAGGCCCTTGGCGCCAGCACACGAGGAAACCGAGGATCGGATGGGAGACTTTAAGCGATTTCCCAAGGTCACCCAAGGAGGGAGGGCACATCTGGGCCTAATAGCAGGAACGATAACACCAGCGAACACGGGCGCTTACTTGTGCCGGCGTGCGCTCAGCCCTTGACGAGTGTCACTCATGTGATCCTCACGGGCCACACAGAAGCGAGGGGCAGTGTTCAAACCCAGGCTCCGACTCTCCAGCAAAACACCTCACTGCCCGCCCGCGGCGGCACCACCCGGCCCATCCCGCTCAGCCCTGCCTGCGGTGGTGGGTCGCTGCTCCTCTCCGAGATTCACAGGGGACCCGGATGCCTCCCTGCAGTGGACGAGAGGGCACGGTCAGCTCTCCACTCTCTTCCTGTCCCCGCCTCCATGCCCATGTCCCGCTGTCGTCACCCAGGCTCTCAGTGCCCCATCAGTCACATGGGTCCTCCGTGTGCTCCGTGTTTTGTGAGAGTGGCTCGCCGTGTTGCAAGCCTGAAGGCAGATGGGCAAGTCCGGGCTGGGCCAGGGCCGTGGGGTGCCCTGGGGCGTCCCTGTTCGGCGTTGGGCCCATTGCTCTCCTGTCACGTGAGAGCCCAGGAAAAGGGGAATCCTTCGTGTCCCTCCCGGTTTTGCTATGTGATGGCTCCAAAATTCAAAAAGTTAAATTTTGAGTTCATTTTCTAATTCAATAAACCAGAGGAGTAAATGTATTTCCCCTTCTTCAAAAAAAAAAGACAGCAAAAAGTGTTTCACTGAGTACCCATGATATGCCTGGAACAGAAACGCTCCATGTTTCTTGAATGAATAAGTTCATTCATTCACTTCACTGACGCGTGCTTCCCTCATGCCGGTCACTGGGAATGAATGAATGAATGAGTGAGTGAGTGAGTGAAAGATAGTGAGTGAATGAATGAGTGAGTCGATGAGAGTGAGTGAGTGAGTGAGTGAATAAATGAGTGAGTGAATGAATGAGTGAGTGAGTGAGTGGATGAGAGTGAGTGAGTGAGTGAATAAATGAGTGAATGAATGAGTGAATGAGAGTGAGTGAGTGAAAGATAGTGAGTGAATAAATGAGTGAGTGAATGAATGAGTGAGTGAGTGAGTGAGTGTGAGTGAGTGGGTGAGTGAGTGAATGGACATTCCAGGCCAGGCGTGGTGCTCCGAGGGTGTGACACTGAGCCGCCCCTGGATCCTGGCTCTCAGGGTGGAGGAGAAGGAAAGCTATGAAGGTCGCGGATCCTTCCTTTCCTTCTTTATAAAGTGGAGCCGTTGGTGCCTCTGGGAACCGGGCCGTGGTGCAGATTCCGTGAGCTGCCGGCCTGTGGATGAGAGTGCCCGCTGCACCCAGCGCCAGGAACCACCGCCCTCGCTGGTTATTTTATCCCAAGTCCCTGCAGCTCAAGGCGGATGGGGCGCACTTGTTGGCAGAGCCAGGCAACGTGCGGCGGCGACTCAGAGGAGACGCACACCATCCCTTCTCTCAGAGAGACAGCACGGGAGCCCCTAGGACTGCTGTGGCTTCTCGGTGTGGCTCTGGAGGGGGCGTGGGGGAGGTACCCCAGTGGGGAACAGCAGGACGGACAAAAGGAGGGAGGAGTAGGGGGTCAGGACAGGAGAGCTGCTGCACCTGTCCATTCCCCCAAGGGGCTCGGGGTCCAGGGGCATGGCCTGCTCAGCCACCGAGCGCACCCCCATCGCAGGGGGGAGCAGGACTGAGAACAGAGGGGGGTCACACCTCCATGGGATGTTGACGTAGAGCTGAACTGTGAACCCCAAGCTGCAGAGTCAGTAGTTAGCAAGGGGAGTGTGAAGGCGATGCGATCGATCGGGAACGTGCACTGGTAACAACTGGCCTTGGCAAGGGACTTCCCCGGGGGTTTGGGCAAAAGCCTTGACACAGGAGAGACCTGGGGAGAAGAAGGGAGTGCAGGGTCCCAGGCAGGAGCCGAGAGGAGCACCACGCCGTGGCGGCCGGGACAGGGGATGGGAAGTGTCCGCACAGCTGGAACAGGACAGGGTGTGGGCAGCAGGGAGGAGGCCGGGGCCGGGCTTGGGGCCTGGGGGGCCAGGGACTGGCCCTCAAGCAGACGGGGCTGCCACGGAGTCACCGTTCAGGGAGGCGGACCCTGAGCTCAGGTGTGGGTCCTTTGCACTTTGTGCTGCAGGTGGGACACCCAGGGGTCCGGTTCTCACCCACAGTGGACCTGTGAGACGGTGGCCCCAGGTAGAAAGCCCGGAGACAGTGGGGTGCCACCTTGCACCCACCTGGAGTGAGGAGTCGGCCTCCTCAGCTCCCCTAGGGGGAGGGGCAGGACAGTCAGGGTTGATGGGGAGGGAGCCTCCGGGGCAGCCACCGGGCCACACTTCACCCTGACCTGCCCCTTACCAGCTCTTCCTTCAACCCCTGAAATCAAAACCATAATCGTACAACAAAATGGCTTTTGGGTGTGTGTGTGTTCTTTGAACCTCCTGGAGACCTCCATCCGAGTCTGAAACCTTCAGTTTCCCTCATATCAGGATTCGACGACCTCGGCAAGGTGAGTGTTTTGAACCCGGTAATTCTGGGTGTTCAGCAGCATGCCTCTCCTACCAGATGCCAGCAACACCCGCTCCACTGTGACCCCAAAATGTCCCCAGACATCACCACATGTCCCCGGGGGGCTGAATTGCCCCAGCTGAAAAACACTCTCCTGTACTAAGAGGCACTTTCAAATTCAGGCCCTGGGGTTTCTCATCTAACACGCACGAGATTTATAAGAAACTAGAGACCCAGTGCATGAATTCGTGCACGGGTGGGGTCCCTTGGGGTGGCCTGCAGAGATCGGGCTCCAGCTCACGCCCCCTGCCTGGCACCCCACCTTGGCCTGGCACCACCCCTTCACCTGCTCCACCATCCCCTCTGCAGGGCAATTGGTCGGAGCCGGGCCCCCAACCCAGGCCCTCCTGCCACGGCCCCCAGTCCCCTGTCTGCTGGCAGCCCTGCTCCTGCCACCACCACTCACATGCGCTGATGGCACCGGCCCCACTCGAACCCGCTGACAGCGTGGAACAATTGGGGCCGATGCCAGCAGCAGGTGTGAGGACAGGGTGGGACTGCAGTGCATGGGAGCAAAGAATTTTCAGTAACCACCAGAGGCTCACCCCAATGACAGCGACCAGGGCCCCGCCTTGGTCTAGCGCCCCTGATCACCTGCTCCACCATCCCACCGTGGCCGATGCCCACCATGTTCCACACTCTGCCACCTGCTGCCGATGCCCGCCATGTTCCGCATGCGACTGGTTGTTCAGTTATTCCGCCGTTCGGTCTATTTGCACATTAGGGTTTTATATTTATATATATATATATATATATATATATATATATATATATATATATATATATACTAGCTTTCCCGTTGCAGGAAAAAATCCTGCAATAGGATTTCCCGCTGCACTCTACCCTGCCTCTGTTCCTCCCTTGTTCGCCCGCCTCACCTTCTCCTCCAGCCCGCCCGCGTTTCCCGTCACCCCCGCCCCGCCTCTGCCCCGCCCTTGTCCCCCACCCCGCCCTTGTCCCCCGCCTCACCTTCTCCTCCAGCCCGCCCGCGCTTCCCTTCCCCCCCGGCCCCACCTCCGCTCCGCCCGCCCCGCCTTCTCCTCCAGCCCGCCCGCGTTTCTCTTCACCCCCGGCCCCGCCTCCGCCCCGCCCACCCCGCCTTCTCTTCCAGCCCTCCCTTGTTTTCCTTCACCCCTGGCCCCGCCTCCGCCCCGCCCTTGTCACCCGCCCTGCCTTCTCCTCCAGCCCACCCGCGTTTCCCTTCACCCGCGGCCCCGCCTCCGCCCCGCCCTTCTCCTTCCCCTGGCCCCGCCTCCGCCCCGCCCTCCCCCCCCCCCTTGCTTGCTTCTTGGAAGCTTTACTCCCTTCTGCAGCTGTTGGCTTCTTTGGACGCTGTCTTGATATGCAAATTAGCCGCCATCTTTGTTGGGGCAATTTGCATACTCATCCTGATTGGTTGGTGGGCGTGGCTTGGCTGGTGGGCGTGGCCTAGGTGTAGCGAAGGTGCGGTCAATTTGCATATTTGTCTATTATTAGATTAGATATATATAGACTAGAGACCCGGTGCACGAAATTGGTGCACAGGAGAGGGGTGTCCCTCAGCCTGGCCTGCAATGACACCAGCATCTTGTGCATCCCGGCTGGCCTCTGGCCAGAGGCCTGCCCGCTCGCCCTCCCTCCCTCTGGGGGCCAGGGCATGCGGGACACTGAGGCTGGTCGCCAGGGCAATGCTGCCAGGATCCAGAGCCCCGGTCGCTATGGGTGCCATGGAGTGATGGTTAATTTGCATATTACCCTTTTATTAGATAGGATAAGAAGAAGGCCCGGCCTGTGTGGCTCAGTGGTTAAGATTTTACCTATGAACCAGGAGGTCACAATTCGATTCCCAATCAGGACACATGCCTGGGTTGTGGGCTCGATGCCCAGTATGGGGCATGCAGGAGGCAGCCAATCAATGATTCCCTCTCATTATTGACGTTTCTATCTCACTCTCACTCTCCCTTCCTCTCTGAAATCAATAAAAAATACATATTTTTTAAAAAATAAAAAAGAAGAATGATAACAGCAAGGGCTATGCAGCCAGACCCAGACTATGCTGACCCTCGGCTCCCTGCATGAGGCCAGAGGGAGGTGCTGGACTCTGCACCCCACACCTGGGGCATCCATTCGTAGAATGGGAAGGGGGGCAGAGCCCCGTGTGCCCAGGGAGAAGGTGCCCTCCCCCGCCTTCCCCAAGAGGGTGTCACCCTGTGCTGCTGACCAGTCGCCCTCTGGCTGGCATCCCCGTGTGACTCAGCTGGCAGGGACGCTGCTGCTTTCAAAACAGGGCGGGCCCAGGTGAGCAAGGGCTGAGCCGGAATGATGGACGGCCGGGCTGACCCGGGCCCTGACTCTCACTTTCTAGAAAGCCCTGGTTCCCCAGTGCTAAGAGGACTTGCGGGCCGCGGTATTTCCGGCTCGGCTGGTCTGGAGGGGGCCGCTGGGGAGAGGCGAGGGCGTGAGCTTCCCGCTTTCCAGCGGCTCCCACAGCTGCCCGCCCTGCCAGCCTCGGGCTGGGCGATTGGGCCATCGCGGCCTTTCTGGGAAACTGCCTGGCCGAGTCGGTGCCGTCCATGGCAGGTATTTTTCGTGTGGGTGGGAGTGGGTGTTGGCAGGAAGGAACTGGCCGGCAAGAGAGTCACAGATTACAAAAAACTGGGAGGTGTCTGAGAAACTGTCCAACTTGCTGAGGCCAAAGTTCAGGCTCCGAGAGGGCCTGGGAGCCGCAGACTCACGCAGCCCGGGACCTGCCTGTTTCTCTGGTGAGGAAGCAGGACAGGGGGGCGGGCGGTCTCCTGAGAGCGCAGGCAGTCGGGGGCGCACTGGAGACTTGACCCCCGTGTTCTTGATTTCTAAGCTGGTCTCAGTCTCCCCACCTGGCTCTCCAGCAGGCGTTGTGGCCAGCGGGTCCAGTCAGGAGGAGAGACGCGTGAGAGTCCCTGGAAATCACTAGCTGGCTGGGATCCCAGGTCGGATCTGCAGGACAAACACACTCGGGGGAACGAACGCGTCCTGCCTCCTCCTCCGGCAGGGGCCCCGCTCAGCCAAGCCCAGGGCCCCGGCGGCCTGGCTCCCAGAACCTCCCCCGGGCTCCGCGCCTCCCTGCTCGGCAGCACCTCTCAGGAAAACACGGGTCCGTCGGAAACCTGGTTCGTGTTCAGTGACCTTTTGCAAGTGGGCAGGGGGGCAGGATAAAGGGGCCCCCCAGAGCAGTGGCCCGGGGCCAGTTTCCTCCGAGAAGTTTCCAAGCCCGCATCTGCCGCAGATGCAGGAGAGACGCACTTTTACACGGACACGCACTTCCGGTTGTGTCTGCTTGTCTCCAGAGACCCACCCCCAGCCTCTCAGGGCAGGGACCACGCCTTCGTAATACTGGCTGCTCTTCAGCCCAGCGCACCAGGCACTGTCCATGCATTAACTTTAATCCTCCCGAACCACCCTGCAGGGGAAAGATCACCATCCTGATCACACCAATGAGAACCGAACCCGGGAGGGCTGCAGCGTTGAAACGACACACCCAAGGTCACGGCTGGTGAGTTACAGGACCGACGGGACCTGAGTTTGCCCTTTGCCACAGCCTCCAGCCTCCTCTCTTCTCTTCCCAGCATCCCTGGGAGCAGCGCCAGACTCAGACTCACACATAGCAGGTGCTCCCTGCTTGCTTGCAGAATAACTGGAGGACTGAGGACATGGATAAGATCCATTGGAAAAGGTAAACGGCTTTACTTGCGTTTTCAGAGAAGACCGCATGGGTGCTGCTGTGAGGAAGGACACAGACAGTGAATTCGTCTCCTGCATTTTTGAACTCAGTGAGAACAACCTCTAAGTAACGGTGTGACTTTGGGCTTATGCTTAGCACAACAAAAACATTTCCATTGAAGTTTCCTCCTAAGCCAACTTCTCTTTCTTAAGAGACGGGGCCCTAAGCTTCCCTGGGCGTCTCCTGTGCGTGCGCACGCCGCTCTGTGTGAATCAGCACACGCAGTCCCCACAGCAACCCTGCAAGTGGGCATCGTCACCAGTGCCCAGAGGAAGAGCCTGAGGTTCGGAGTGGTTACGTGACTCGTCAGCGTAGACAGCCAGGTGAAGCCAGAGAGGTCCAAGGCCGGACTGGGTGAGCCCACACCTGACCCTCAACACTGCCCCTCAGATACTTTTTAGCCCCAACCAAGCTTTCTCGTCCCTTGGCCATCTGCAAGCAGGCCTTCGTTCCGGAATCACCCCTGGTCCCACGGGCTCCTCCGGCCACCGGCGGAGCAGAGGCACCCAGAACAAGGAAGTGAATCAGGAGAAAGAACCCAACAGTCTAGAAAGAAGCTGTTCTGTGTCCAGAGTTCGTGAACCTTCAGTGTCATTTTTAGGATATACACTGAGTGGCCAGATTATTATGATCTCTGAATGCATAATAATCTGGCCTCTCAGTGTGTGTGTGTGTGTGTGTGTGTGTGTGTGTGTGTGTATATATATATATATATATATATATATATATATATATATATGTTAGAGGCTCGGTGCATGAATTCGTGCATGGGTGGAGTCCGGCCAGCCTGGCCAGGGAGAGGGGACATGGGCGGTTGGCCTGCCTGCCTGCTGGTCGAACTCCTGGTTGAGGGGACAATTTGCATATTAGCCATTTATTATATAGGATACACACTGAGTGGCCAGATTATTATGCGTCCAGAGATCGTAATAATCTGGCCACTCAGTGTAGTCTCCCTTGTGGTGTTAGCATCACCTGTTGGTTGGGCGGCAGGTGGAGGGTGGGCAGGAGACCTCAGCCTTCTCAGTGTTTCGAGCCACACAGCCAGCCTTGCCTCTCCCAATAAATGGCCCTCACCCACAGAGAGTCTCCAGGGAGAGAGGACGCTCCACCGGTCAGTCCTTGCAGAGGGTCTGTCTCCCTCGGATCTGGGCACAGGAGCACAATGCCCCCCACCCTCCAATGCAGGCGAGTCCTGCCCCATCCCAGGCACCCGCCCCAGCCCCAGGCCCTGCAGAGACAAAGGAGCGGGTGCTTGTCCGGGGAGTCCCCGGCTAGCAGCCCTCCCAAAGGCCACTGGGACCCAGCTCCCCGCTGTGGTTGCAGTTGGAGTCGCTGAGCAACCTCCCCGCCCTGGAACCCGGGGACCATGCCCTAGGCCTTGCCACCTCCCCACCCTGGCGGCCAGGAGCCAGCCCGTCTTGGAGATGCTGAATAGGCTATTTGTTGTGAGATCAAAGGGCCACCTGCGGGAAGCGCCCACTGCCTGGAGCAGGCCCGGGCCCTGTCCTGCCCCAGCAGCCGCCTCCTGCCTGCCAGACCCCGGGCTTTCCAAACAGCCCACCTTGGCAGGGCACCGCCCCCACCTCCTCTCACATGTCCCTTTCCAGCACCTTCCTCACACCACGCTCTCACGGGTCTCGTGGGTCTAGGGGTTTCCCTCTAATGGGCACACCCTTCCTTGCCTTCTGCACCCAGATAAGGCTCGGGCATCAGCTCAGGCGCATTCCTTCCCCAGCTCCTCGGGGTGCTCCAGATCGCAGAGCGGGTTCCACCGTCACCGCCCGCTTCCCCGCAGGCCACGCCGGGCCGTGAGCCCTGAACCCCGGGCACAGCCCTCACGCGTTGGCATCGCATGAATGGGGGAGGGGGGCATCCTGACCGGGTTTCGAGAGAGGGAGTCAGTAAGGAACGGGTGAGTGGGCGCTGCTCGAAGCCCGTCTGGAAACGAGCTGAGACGGAAGAGTCAAACCTGAACCCCTGGGAGAGTCCGTCTCAGCCACAGACGCGTCTCACTGGGACCACCGCCCACCGGACTGCGTCTGCTCCTCTCCTCCAATCGGTCCGCGCCAAAACCACGGCATCTTTCCAAAGTGCCAACCGGACCCCGTCCCCCGCCCCCACCTCAAGCACACGGCGCCGCTCCCCAGCGCCTGTCAGATGCAGGCGGACCTTTGCCCTGGCTCCGGGCCTTGAACATTTTCTTGGCATCCACTCTTGGCCTTTCCTGCCTTTCTTCCATGTTCTTCTCTGTCACCTCTCCCGGGTCCACCCACGGCGCTGCTGAGCCTCTGACACAGTCAGTCCGAGAACAAGCTTGGCTCGCCCTGGGGGAACAGTCAGGTGGGGAGAGCGTGTGGGCGGGTGGTGAGTCGGCACCCTTTGGCCTGGGATGACGGATGTGTTGGTTCATTTCCTCTCTCGCCCCTTCAGCTCATCTGGCACCCCTCTGACCCCAACACCCTCCACTTCGGTAGAAATGGGCCTCGTCCAGCCCCTCCTGCCACAGGCCCTTTGCACAGGCTGTCCTCGCCTCTTAAAATGCTCCTGCCCAGCTTTGTGTTCTAACCTTCACGTCTCTGCTTGTGCCTCCCAACCCGCTTTTACCAGCATCTCCAGCTCTTCTAGTGACGCTTTGATGGATGGCTCCCTCTCTGGAATGTAAACTCCGCGGAGACAAGACTGACTATCTTACCCACAATGCACATGGGCGTGATGGCCAGTCCGTCTCTCAGAGATTCCAGCAGGCTTTAGTGCACGTGAGCCTCTCCTTCCCCGTCTGCCTGTTTCGCCTGTGATCTCCTGGGGACGGGGAGCATGCACTGTCCCCCACCACCCAGCCCAGCAGGACGCTGGGCCCATGGGAGGAACAGCAGCTCCTGTCCAGAGACGTCCCACCGGCCATTCCATTCTGCACACTGGCCAGGAGCCCCAGCAGTGAGGCCGGCCTGCAGACCTGGCCCCTTCTGCCCCCTTTCACTTTCCCGTGGCCCTGCCCCGCCCTTCCTGTCCCACCTTTTCCGAAATGAAAATCCCCACTGAGTGGGAGGCGCTCTGGGGCATGCCCAGGCTGAGCGGACCCTATCAGGCCTGGCACCCACTCCCCCACTCCCTGTGAGTCCCTGCCCCTGGGGAGACAACCTCCCAAGGAGCTGCCTGGAGCCCAGGAAGTAGGCACAAAGGAATCGAAGTGGCCCCCTTCCCCACCTCCAGTCCCCCCTCCCCCGCACCCCTCTCCCAGGCCCTGGCTGCCTGAGGCCACAGGTCTGAGCTGGGCCCTGGCACAGGCCTGGGCTCACACTGTGGGGCTGAGCAGGCTGCTCACCTCCCTGTGCTCAGTGTCCACACCAGTGAGAGGCACAACCACACGGACCCTCCGTGGAGGTCAGGAGGGTGAAGGTCACAGCAGCAGGACCAGCTCAGCTGCATGGGAACTTCCTGGGCTGGGCCAGCTCGTCGGGGCCGGGGCCAGAGAGCTGTCTTCCTAACAGACGCTGCAGGCGTTCTGACAGGGACACACGGAGCTCACAGGAGAGAAGACCCCGAGCACCACCAACGCCCCAAGAATTTGGGGAGCGTGAGGCCGGGCCAGCCTCAGCCTCTCCTGATGGCGGCACCAGGCCGGGGCCAGGCCCCTGCTCCTCCCCCCCGCCCCCCACTCTCGCACCTTTAGCAAGCCTCGTCCTTTCTCTGACCAGAACCTCAGACCCTCGCCCTCCGTTCTCCTCTCCTTTGTCCCTGCAGCGGCCAGTGGGATCCGACCCTCATGAACTCCCCACCCAGACCCACCCTGTAACCCCTAACGGCTCCCCCACCTCCAGCCTCCTGCCCTATTCCTCTTCCCAAAGCATGGCCCTGCTCCATCGCCCCTTCAGTGGGCACCAACATCCTGCAGAATCAAAGACCTCCCAAGTCACCTGTCCCATCTGGGCCGCCACTGCCTGGGCTCCCAACACAGCAGTCACCTGCCTCCTCCCTCCCCCTCCTACTCCTTCCCTGCGTGCTCCCCCTGCGCAAGCCTTGGGCCTCCTCCAGGACCTCCACCCACACCTTCTCCCTCCCAGGGCCATCCCTATGGGGTGGCCCCGTGGTCACTGAACACTCAGGGTGTGCCAGAGCCACCCTGTCACCCACAGACCAGATCCCGTTCCTGCTGCTCACCTTCCATTCGTCTGTCCTCGCCCGCCCTCCCGGCTCCTCCTTGGGGGGCCAGGACGCTGATCAGAGGTGACCAGGCCCCCCGTCTCCCAGGTCCTCCCTGGACGCCAGCTGCTGCACCCCCTCCCCCAGGTCTCTGCTCGCCCCCCTCCCTCCTCAGGCCCGGGCTGGGCACCACAGCATCCCCTTTCCAAGTGACACATCTGATAAATCCCCCTCTGGTGACCCAACTTGAAGGTGCTGTTTCCTGCCAGGTCCTGACCAATACACACCCCGAATCAAAACAGCCACATGCAAATGGCCTTGTGCAAGGGCCTGCAGACGCCTGCTGTCTTCGGTGGTAAAGCCGCCCTCCCCCAGCCCCGGGGCATCTCTCTCTCCCTAGGGAGACACTTTTCTAGGCCCCCAGCAAGTTCTTGGGGGGCTCCATTTCCGGGGAGGCAGGACGTCCCATTTGTCTAGAAGCAGGAGGGCAAGGCTGGCCCAGGGCTAGGAGGGCATTAGAGCCCATACCCTAGACAGGACAGAGACGGGACACGTGAGTGTCCCCAACCCAGTGAATGCTCACCTCCACAAGAGGGAGAGAGGCGGGGGGGGGGGGGTGGGGGGGGGCAGGGGAGGGAGGCAAGTGGAAGGGAGACGGGAGGAGGTAAAACGTCCTGACCCTGATGCACCCGGACACCTGTGGGCACACAGACAGACACCTGAGGGGCTGGCCTGGGCCCACCCCGCCCACCTGCTCAGGTCTCGGGGAGCAGTGAGGAGTGGGAAGGCTTCCAAAGCCCGGGGCGACCGATAAGCCGCCAGGTGGGTGAGCAGATGACCTGCCGTTCCTACCAACTCGCGCCCACAGTCCTATGGCCTCATCAGGACCGATCCCTAGAGAACCCCACGCTCCGTCCGATGCGGGGAGCGCGCAGGAGGCGTTTGACACGGCCATCCTCACCGCCACCCCAGACCTCCTCCTCGGTTTCCCAGCCGCGCTGCGCCCCTGCGGAGCTCACCCCAAACCCCGACTTCACAAAGGTCAAAGGCTCCTGCACTCGGGTTCCAAAGGGCCAGAGACCTCCTCGCCACCCCAGACCATCTCGGGCAAAGGTCCCCCGCCAGGTTTCTGGAACAATGACAGCACGCCTGACGTAGCGCTGCCCTACGCCGGGGTTTCACGCAGTCACACGGGCGCAGGTCTCTGAGCTGTATGTCCATGTCCCTTCCAGAGCTATCAAAACTCCAAAATATAATTTTAATCATCCACGGGGTTTTAATTAACGCACAACCATGATTCCCATTCAGCCAGACACCTCTGCTTCGGAAAGCAATTACTCACTCACGACATCCAGTTTGAAGGGGCACACAGATGGGGATCTGCTGCAGCCGCAGAAGTGAGATCAGAACGATGCTTGTTAGAACTCATTCAGCAGGTTCACTTCAGAGAGAGAGCGAGGGCCCGATCCAGGGCGGCGAGAAGGGGAGCCCTGGGAGCCAGTGGGTGGCCTCAAGGAAGGAAGATGAGTGTGGTCTGCGGGGGGGGGGGCGCGGGGGGGTGAAGGGGTGGGCAGGGGGGGTGAACGCCACCCAGACAGCTTTTGGCAGCATGGCCCAGAGGCTCCCTCACACTCGGCCCAGCGTTGCACACCTCCGGGGACGGAGAGCTCACTACCACGCACAGCACGGTGCCCTGTGTAAGCTTCGAAGGCACCTCTCGTCCCCAAGCCTCTATTTTCCAATCTGCTGAATGGGAGGAAGAGGGTCCAGTGAGCCTGCCTCCTCCCGGGGAGCAGCTGGCAGACAGCTCGTCCCCACAAGCACGGGTCTCTCCAGACACACGAGGGGTGAGGATGTGCCTTGAAAATATTCTGATGCCACCTTCCGGAGGGTATCGGCAGGGACCCCAGGGCTTGGGGTTGACAGCAGCGGAGACTCCGGTTTCTGGGGCACCTTTGGAGGCCAGGCCGTGGGCAGGACAGACTTCAGAACCCCTGGGCTGCCTCCCGCCCTCCCCGCCACCCCCTGCTTCAGAGGCATCTGCCTGTGTCCCTCGGACACCCGTGGCTGCACACCACACCCTCCCAGCTGCCGCCCAGTCTCAGGAGTAGGGTTAGTGGGACCTGAGCCTCTGGCCGTTCCAAGGCGGGGTCACCTGGAAGCTAAAGGAGAGAGCTCACTTCCCGATACGCCCTGCAGAAATGGGGCAGGAGTCCCAAAGAGACGGGACGGGGTGCCCACCGCAGCAGGCCCCGCGATGGCAGGCAGATACTCCAGTCAACCCCCGCTCCCAGCACTGGGAGCGAGAAGAGCCTCCTCATTTAAATATGCTGTCACCACCTCCTCCCGGGAGATGCATCTTGTAAATGAGGGGGACATCGATCCACCACATCTTTCCCACACGCGCAGAATCATCCCCGTGCCGGCGGCTCGGGGCCGGGCCAGAGGGCACCTTGCTTGCCTCTGGGCAGGGGGGCCCAGCCAGGATGCTGCTGTCCCAGGGGTGCTGGTGGGGATGCTGGGTAAGCAAATCTCCGGCGCTGCGGGTCGCTGGCAAGCACAGCGCCCACCGTTAGGAACGGGGCACGGTGCTCGATGGGGATGATGATAAACGACCATGTGACGGGGTTATGTGTCTATTATGCTATAGTTTTATCGTTATTTTAGGTAAAATAATTACCTATTTTAAAATGTTTGCTGTAAACAGTATGCCGTGTTATGCCTCATACATCTTGTGTTTGCCACGTCCCTGAATTGCATCATTTTCTTTGGGGTTTAATTAACCTCGTGTTGTTTTATAAATCGAGTGGAGCCTAAGTGTGCGGTGTTTATAGAGTCTTCAGTACTGTACCCTAGTGTCTGAGCCTCCACATTCACTCACCACTCACCCCAGCAGCTCCCGGTCCCGCGAGCCCCATTCATGGTGTGTGCCCTGTGCATGTACCATTTTTTATTTCTACATCGTATGCTTGCTGCCCTTTTCTACGCGCACAATACTTTGGGTTACAGTTGCCCACAGCATTCAGTGCCGTGAGCTGCGGTGCAGGCTGGCGGCCTCGGTGCTGTGGGCTGTACCGCAGAGCCCCGTGGGTAGCCGGCCATACCGTCTAGGTTGGTGTAAGTGCGCTCTCTTGTTCGCAGATCGATGAAACCCTCTCAGGACACGTTTCTTAGAAGGCATCCCACTGCTAATAGCCACAAGACTGCAATGATCTAAACACCACAATTAAAAAGCAGTCTGTCCACAAAACAACGCCCAGATCTCTGCTGCCTGCAAGGAACTGCTTTACATATGAAGACACTAATAGGTTAAAAGTAAAATGATTGGAAAATATACAGCATACCGACACAAAAGGAAAGTGGGTGTGACCCTATGGATAACGGAAAATAGATTTCAGGGCAAAGGATAACAAAGCAACAATGAAGGTCATTTCAGAATGACCTCAGTTTACCCAGTTAATTTATCAGAAGGGTATACTAACCCTAAATGTTTATGCGCTCAGGAACAGCACTTCAAAACAGGTGGAGCATAACTCCTAGAATCGCATGGAGAGATAGACAAATTTATAATTGTAGTTGAGGATCTGAATATCCTCTCTTCGATAATTAACGAAACAAGCGGGGAGAAAAATCATTAATAATACCTGAGCACTATCAACCAACTTGCCCCAATTGGCATATTCACCTGACAACTGTGGAACACGCTGCAAGTGTGCACAAGTATTTACCAATATAGATCGAATTCTGGTCTATAAATAAGTCTCGCATATTCAAGTCACGGAAGTGTGTTCACTGACCACAGTGGAATTAAACTAAATGTCAGTAATGCAAAGATACCTAGAAAATCTCCAAGAACGTGGAAACTAAACTATACACTTCTAATAACTCGTAAATCAAAGGAAAACTTGAAAATATTGAGAACTGAACTAAAGCAAACCCGATGTATAGGCTGCTGCTAAAGCAGCACTCAGAGGGAAATTTGTAGATTTAAATGCCCACATTCGAAAAGAAGAAAGATCTCAATTATTTCACCTTCCACTTTAAAATACTAGCTGAAGAGTGACAAACAAACCAACAATTAAGCAGACAAAAAAGAAAATAAAAATGATCAGAGTAGCTATCAGAGAAATAGAAGTCAATAAAAAAAATCAATAAAACCAAAAACTGGCTCTTTGGCAAGATCAATAAAATTGATGAAACTGTTGCCAGACTGCTTAGGGGAGAGAGAGAGAGAGAAAGAAAGAGAGAGAGAGAGGGAGACATTGAAATTTTAGTTTAAATTTTTCGAATAAAAAGCACCAGGCTACTCAAACACTTCAAAAAGAGATAATACCAAACTCTTTGGGAAAATAGAGGAAGGATTATTTCTCAGTACAATCTATAAAGCCAGCACAGCCCTGATACCCAAACAAGATAAAGATATCACAGAGAAGGAAGCTATAGTACCGTATCCTACATAAAAATAAATGCAAAAATTATTTTCAAATTTTTAGCAAACCAAATCCAGTAACATATATAAAGAACAGCATGACCAAGTGGGTTTTCTCCTACGAATGCATGTTGGTTTAATTTTTTAATCAATCAATGTAATTCATCATGTTAACAAGCCAAAAAATGAAAAACGATATAATCATCTTAATGGATATATAAAGAAGCATTTGGCCAAATAAAGCATCCATTTCTAATTAAAAAAAAAAAATCCTCAGCAAACTAGGAATAAAAGGGAACTTCCTCAAACTGATAAAGGGCATCTTCCAAAAACATATGCTAATACCACATGTAATGTGAAACACCGAATTATTTCATCTTAACATTAGGAACACAAGTTTGTTCTCACCACTTCCGGTCACCATAGGACTGGAACTTCTAGTTCATGCAATGAGGCAAGAAAAAATAAAATGAAAGAAATCCAGATGAAAAGGTTGTAAATCTGTTTTTATTTGCCAACATAGTGTACATAGAAAATTTTTTGTGATATACAAAGAAGTGACTGGAACTAATAAGTGAGGATAGCAAGGTTGCTGGATACAAGATCAATATAAAAACCTCAATTGGATTTCTATGTACTAACAACAATCAAAGTGAAATTTTAAAAAGTATTTACAATAGCATTAAAACATAAGAAACATCTGGGCATAAATCTAACAAAAGGTGTACAGAGCCTGAGCACAGAAAACTACAAAATATTGCTGAGACAAATTTAAAGCCACAAATAACTGGAGAGAGTCATTGTCATCCTGAACCGGAAGACACACCACTACTAAGATATCAAGTCTCCCCAACTGACCTACAGATTCCATGCAATCTCACCCAAAATTCCCGAAAGGTTTTTATAGAAAAACAAAAAACTGACTCTAATTTTTAGGGACCTACAGAAGACCTAGAATGGACAAAAGAACTTTAAAAAGAACACAGTAGAAAGGCAAACACTCACTTCAAGACTTATTATGAAGCTACTGTAACCGAGACAGTGTGGTATTGGTGTCAAGATAGACAAACAGATCAGACTCTAGAAATAAACCCACATATGCATGGCTAATTAATTTTCAACAAATATGTAAGGATAATTCAGTGGAGGAAAGATAGTCTTTTCAACATGTGGTGCTAGAGCAATCCTACCTAATAAAATGATAATATGTAAATTACCATCACTCCACTACACCCATGATTGGGCCAGAGGGAGGCGCAGGGGGCGGGACTCGGGGTGGCCAGGGTAGCCGATTGGGCTGGCAGGACGCTGAGCTCGCATTGCCAGTGGCGGCGCGAGCTCAGCGTCTGCGCCATGGCTGTGCTGCAGAACAGAAGGGGCCTCTGGGGCAGCGAGCTCACGTCCCGCCACGGACCATCAAAAGCGGGGGAGCTGGGTGCCTGTCTGCTCTGGCACCAGGCCTTTCAGAAGCTTCCACCAAGCTGGAGGCTTCTGAAAGGCCTGGTGCACCAGCGGACAGGCACCCAGCTCCACCGTGATCGAAAGCGAAAGTGTGTAGGGGACCCTACACGTGCATGATTCAATCATGCACTGGGCCTCTAGTTAACAATAATACAGATTACTAGTAATCATTTAAAAATAATTACTATAAGCACATGCAAAAATAAAATATAATCCATACCTCACACCATATACAAGAATTAACTCAGAGCAAGTGATAAATGTGATAAATCAAAGTATAAAACTGCTAGAAGGAAGCATATGAGAAAATCTTTGTAACCTTCGTTTAGGCAAAGATTTCTTAGGAACAACATGGAGCGCAATCCTTAAAGAAACTATAATTGGCTTCATCAAAATTAAGATGTCTGCTCTTTAAAAGGTACTGTTAGGAAACTGGAGAAGCCACCCACAGAATGGAACCAACCCTGGGAGGTGACTTGCTACCTGGACTGCGGTGACAATTTCACGGGTGTATGCACCTGTCAAAACGTATCAAATAGGACACTCTCGCCTGGGTGGTCTATTGCTTGTCAATTATACCTCAGTAAAGCTGTCAAGAAGTTATGATGTGTGCAAGCTTTCTGGCCCACAGCCCACCCTTTCCCAGGATTCCTTCCGGGTCTCACACCTGCGGGAAGTTCCTGATGAAATAGCCCCTCGCCTTTCTGCCGGTCACTCCACCCCACAGGAGGAAAGGGGTGCTCGGCACAGCCAAGCCACCTTCCGCTGGCCCTGGTCCTGGAGGCCTCCTCCCAGCCTCTGTCCCAACAGAACCTGGGACTGAGGCCTGGCTGCAGCTCCAGGCTCACCCACAGCACTCTCCCTGGCCCTGTCACCTCACACCACCCCCAGCCAAGGTCCACAGGCAAGGCAGCTGTGTGCTAAGTTGGTGCAAAGACACGGACACACTTGTCCCGGGAGAGGCTGGCCCTGCCATTCTCCTCTTGAGTCTCACGTTGGCTCTGTCTTCATAATCTCACTGATTTACTTTTCTGATCAAGCATTAGATCTAAAGTAACATCTTATATATCTTTGGGGTTTTTTTTTCTAAATGCAGTGGATTTGGAGTGGGGGAGGGATCCTGAAGGAAATGTTGGCCGGTGAGAGTGACGGCATCACTGAGCTTCAAAGGACTGGGAGGGGAGGGGAGTGATGATCTGGCCCAGTCCACTCATGTCACAGCGAGGAGCCCAGAACCCGGGGAAGAGGCGAGGTGTCCCTAAGGCCACCCAGTAAGTTAGCGGCCATGATGGGACTTGCATCCCAGATCTTTGAAATCTCCTACCAGGCTCTTGCCTTGATGCTACAGGTTGGGAAAGACACAGCACAACGACAAGGACGGGGCAGAATTCTGGGCCATTTGGTGTCGGTGAAGAACCAGTGGCCCCGCAGCAAAGCCCCCGCAGGCTTGCAGGCAGTTCTGGCTGATGCTCCCGACTGGACCCAGAATTCCACTGACAAAGCTCCGTGACCTGCCATGGCCTCTGCCTGAGACCAAATTACTCTCCATGTGAAGTCGTTAAAATGAAACAAAAACGAATTAAATACAAATAGTGATCCTCGTACCTTCTCCTTGTCCTCCATGACGGCGCCCTCCACGCACACCTTCCCTTTGAAAACCCCCAGCGTAAGGACATCCGGTCCTGAGGAACAGGGTGCCGCCAGAAATGGGGAGCCCTGGTCCTACTGCAGCAGGTGACACCCAGTCTTTCTCATTCTTACTCCCCTCGGCAGCTGGGGAACCTGCAATGCAGGGAGATGGTCAGACTTGCCCGCGGCCACCCTGACAGTAACCATTTGGACATGGGCCCAGAGGCCACATCGGAGCCGTGTTGGTGTCGGGGACCAACATGTCCCAGGAGAGGCCCCACGACAGAGCCAGGCAGCGTTCAGGGAGAACAGAGGGAGGTCTTGGGGGCCCTGAGTCAGAGCAACCCCCCAAGTCCTAGACCATGGAGGCAGAAACACTGGCATCTACTGCTTCGTTGGGGCGGCAACATCATGCCAAATAATAAGCACTTCCCATTGGCAGCACATGCCCTGGCCAGTTTGGCTCAGTGGATAGAGTGTCAGCTTGTAGACTGAAGGGTCCTGGGTTCGATTCCGGTCAAGGGCACGTACCTCAGTTGCAGGCTCCTCCCCAGCCTGGGCCCTGGTTGGGGCCTGTGGAGAAGGCAACTAATGGATGTGTTTCTCTCACATCAATGTTTCTCTCTGTCTTTCCTTCTCCCTTCCTCTCTCTCTAAAAATCAATGGGAAATTATCCTCAGGTGAGGATTTAAATGTAAAAAATTCGCATAGGTGCTCTGGAGGGGAGGGGAGTGAATCGAGAGGGAGGGACATTTGAGTTGAGAAGCCGAGGAGGGAGGTGCTCCTGAGCCCGATGGGTGGCTTTCACAAAGCAAGACCTCACACCGGGGGAGGGAGGATGGTTTTTAGCACGCACACACACACACACACACACACACACACACACACACACACCCCGACATGCTCTCAGGGGGCTGGAACATTCGACTTAGTCCAAACCGGGATGCCCACTTCTCTCGGCAGCCCGCGGAGAGGCGGACAGCCATCTCTGTTCCTGGGGAGCCTGCCCTGAACTTCCCCAGTGGCTGCCACTGTCTGCGTGTTTGCCGGTTCCTGTTGGCATCCTCTGTGTTACTGCTGTGTCCCCGTCATTTACACTCTCCTCCCTCCCCCTCTTCTTTGGGGGACCATACACGCCAATTAGCCTTCTGACGGTCTTTATGATTGCTCCCAGCCCGCGTGACTAACCACCCCTGATTCTGTGGCTTCTGCATTTCTGAAGTTTTAACCCTCCACTGGAATGTCTCTCCAGGGGGCCCAGAGCTGGGCTGGAGCTGCTGCCTGTGAGCGAGTGAAGTCCAGTCCCCTGAGAGTGCTGCTGATGGCTCCTCCCACGAACACAGAGAGACAGACAGACAGAGACACGGACACAGAGAGAAGCTTCCATGCCACTTGAGGTTCTGAGCACCGTCCCGTAGCCAATGGTTTTCATTGCGCATGTGAGGAGGTGTGACATCGGAGCCCGAGCAGAGGGCCCAGCAGCTTCCAGATCCTGCTAACAAGGACATGGAGTTGCATTTGTGAGGCAGCAGAAAGGAGAGGGAGAGGCCCTGGCCGGTGTGGCTCAGTTGGTTGGGCTTCATCCTGTTCACGGAAGAGTTGCCAGTTCAATTCCTGGTCAGGGCACATGCTCGGGTTGCAGGCTCAATCCCTGATAGGGTGCAGCCAATCAATGTTTCACTTTCACATCCATGTTTCTCTCTCTCCCCTTCCTCTCTCTAAAAATATCAATAAAAATATTTTTTAAAAAGGGAGTCAGGATGAGATGGAAGGAAGGAAAAAGGATAGGAGGGGAGGAAGGAGGGAGGGAGGGAGAGAGGGAAGGAGGGAGGGAGGAGAACATAGTAAAAAGCCATCAGCATTTTTGCAAAACTAATAGGAAAGGAGTGACAGCCTGTGCCCTTGTCCACCTGGAGGGCTATGTGGAAAGGACTCTGTAGACGACAGATAAGACAGAGGTAGGCTCCAAGGGTGTGATGGCCTCCCGTGCAGGCCTTCAGAGTCGGCAGGTCCTGATCCCGTGACACCCGCCCGGTGCTTGCTGGGACCCCCGCCCCCAGCCCGGTGCTTGCTGGGCCTGGGTAAGTGCTCAGGCGTCTCCTCTCACACCCCTGCTGCGCTCCCACAGAGCTCACCCCATCGGTCTCCCTCCCGGCCCAGAGGCTCTAGGGCAGAAGGTCTGGTTACGGCCATATCCCCAGAGCATGGCCCATGACCACAGAGCTCCAGAAGGATCTGGAATGGATGTGTCTCTAAGCAGAGCCACAATCAGACCAGATGATAGATGATGATGATGATGATGATGATGATGATGATGATGATGAAAAGTGCAGCCCATCTATGCTATACCAAATACCCTTGTAGGTACCTCTGGTTCATCAGCTGCTGATTCCTGGCAACAGTGCTTTAAGTAAAGATCCATAACCTGCCCGACCAGTGGTTGAGTGTCGACCTATGAGCCAGGAGGTCACAGTTCAATTCCCAGTCAGGGCACCTGCCAGGTTGCAGGCTCAATCTCTGGTTTAGGGTGTGCAGGAGGCGGCCAATCAATGATTCTCTCTCATCATTGATGTTCCTATCTCTCTCTCCCTCTCCCCTCCTCTCTGAAACCAATAAAACTATATTTTAAAAAAAAAAGATTGATAACCCCATTTCATAAGAGGGAAAGGAAGCCCGGGGCAACTGACTTTCCCACGGCCTCATAGCTAAGGAATAGCAGAGCCAGGGCTATAGCCCAGATCACACCCTGCCCCTCATGGCCTCACAGGGGTCCTCCATGGACCAGGAGACCGGACCGGAGCCGCTCCCGCAGAGCAGGGAGCTCGAAATGCAGCCTCAGCACCTCACTGACCACGTCAGCAGGTTCTGCAGCCCTGGCCCAGCCCCACGAGGCAGACCCGCCTGCCCAGCCAATCGGCGGGCGGCAGGAAGCCCCTTCTGCAACTCCTCTTCCCTTATCTCCCAGCGGGGCTGCTCTGCAAGGTCAGGCTCACAGCACCTTATCAGAACATCTCGGCCTCCTGGAGACAGCCCAGCCAGCTCACAGCAGCGTTTCCTTTAGATCTTCCCCACTAGCCCCCCTCACAGGCATCGCAAATTAAAACCAGAAACTCCAAACTAAAACATGGGGGGGGGGGGGGTGGGCGTGCTCCCGTGTGGGTCCTGGCCTGGAGCAGAGGCCACAAGGAGATATATGTAGCAAAAACCTTTTCCTCCTTCCCCCTCTGGTGAGCTCCTGACTGCCCCATAGAACCCCAGCTCCAATGCCCTTTCCCCCCCAAAGATTAACCAGTGCCTCCCACGCCCCCAGCTAGATCGGTCAGTGCTCTCATGATACCTTGTCCTCCTGTCTTCCTGGATCGTAATCAGTGGATTTTGTGTCTGACTCCTCACCAGACTATAACCTGGAGGGAATAGACTTCCTCCTGGTGCAAATATAGGTTAACCACTTAGAATGAATATAAGATGTAATCGCGGTTGATCAAGTTACTGGCTCTGTGACCTTGGGCAAGATTGCCTTGCTGAACCAGAGGCTCATCTGTACACCGGAGATCAAATAGGCTTATCACTGTGGGAATACATCGTTTCACGGGCTAGAGATAGTGCTGCCCCCTCCCCGCTCCCACTTTCCGTGACAGCACTGTACCTAGCACATGGAGATTCAAACCAGTGTTTGTTTAAAGGAATCACTACATGGATGGAATCCAATGACATGCTGAGATTTTCCTCAATATGCACTCCTTAGAAGAACAAGAAGAGATCTGCCTCAAGGATCTGACCCTAGCTCCCTGCCAAAGAAATGGGTCCATGCAACCATCTCTCACCACTCCCGCTTCTTCTTCATGGACTCTCAGAAAGACTACATTTCCCAGCATCCCTTACAATTATATTAGGGCCATGTGACTAGGTTCTGGCCAATGAAATGTGGCTCGACATAATGGGCACCTTCTAAGCCCAGGTCTAAACCACTCCCCATGGTCCTCTGTGCTCTTTCTCTCTCTTTTCCCCTTACCCTCAAGGCCTCTGAGATAGTGGAGCCACTTGATGGACAGAAACCAGTTTCCTGAGTCAAGGCTTAGAGGAGAGTCATGAGTAAAAAATAAACTTGTATTATGTTAAGTCACTGAAATGCCAGATTTTTTTGTTGTAACAGCTAGTGTTACTTATCCTGGCTGATCTAGAAATAGGAGATAGAAGGGGGATGCAAACTTTTTTGAATGCTAAGATACATGGCATCAACTTATTATTCAAGAGGCGGGAAGTGAAGACACAGACATATTAGGATGGACAGATGGACATCCAGGCCATGCAGGGGCAAGCATTGGCTAAGAAAGATGCCCATGACCATTTTGGAGGGCAGACTCTGTGCCCACTGAACTTACAACCCTGGGGAAGAAGTTTGAAAACAGAGCGTTAATCTGCGTGTGTTGGATACAGCTGGATGCATCGGGCAAAATATCATAAAAAAAGAAATGCGCTCAGGAAAGACTTGACCAGTTGGCAAGCAGACTTGAAGGGGAATAGAAAGTCCAGAAATTGGGGGCCTTGCCAGGTAGGAAAAGCCAACAGCTTCTAGCCCCCAATAGAAGTGGAAGTTTAGCATGTTGGAGGAGCCAAGGCCCCCTAACCTTGAGTTGGATAAGGTGATTTAAAGCAAAGATCAGATTAAGGGTGTGGGCTTTCTGTTCCAGCCAGCGAGAGCTTTGGGTGTGGTTACCAGTACTCAGAATGGGGCAAAGCAGGCTGATCAGCAGCGTACTCAGCTCTTGAAGGATATGTAGCACCAAAGAAATCAAAAGTGAATGTTAAACGTTTTTCACTATTCGAAACTTAGAACACATTTTGTTCTAGAAGAAACGTAGGTGAAAATCTTTGTGACCTTGGGCTAGCTAGCCATTTCTCAGGTACAGAACCAAAAGCACACCCTTAAAAGAAAAACTTGATAAATTAGCATCAAAATTAAACTTTCTGCTCTTCGAAAGACACGGATAAGACACTTAAAAGACAAGCTAAGGACGGGGAGTAAATTTTTGTAAATCACATACCTAATAAAAAAGAACTTGTGTTCATAATATATAAAGAATTCTCACAACTTAAAATAAGGAAACAACTCAATAACAAAGTAGACAAAAGATCTGAAAAAAAAAACACACATATCATTGAAGAAGATACATGGATGGCAAATAAACACAAGAAAAGATGAGTAGTATCATTAGCTACGAGGGAAATTCGAACTACACACTGATTAGAACGGCTAAAATCAAAAAGACGAAAGAGCAAGTGTGGACAAGGACGGGGAGCAACTGGTGGGGATGCATGGCCGAGATGGAAGTGTCTCATAAAACTAAACGCACACTTACTGTAGGACCCAGCAATTTCACCCAAGAGAAATGAAACCTCCCTCAGGTTCACACAGAAATCTGTCTGTGAATGTTTATAGAAGCTCTACTCATGGTTCCAGCTCCAAACTGGGAAAAAGGGAAGTCCTTCGGGATGACAGCCATGCAATGGAACCCTACTCGGCAACAAAAATGAAGGAGCTTGAATCACACAACAACCTGGATGCATCTCAAACGCATTCGCTCAGTGAGTAAAGTTCCACTCAGGAGCTACCTACTGTGTGATTCCAAGCAGATCAAGGTGGTCAGGGACTAGGGATGGGGCAGGGGTCGGCCACAAAGAAGAATCAGGAAAATGGGGGGTGGGGGGGTGATGGAACTATTCTAAATCCCAATTGTGGTGGTAGTTATATGTTGATATGTGTTTACCAAAAAACATACATTATTTGTCCCCCAAAAGGTGAATTTTATCATACTTAAAGTATATGCCAGTTTCACAGATGCTTTTAAAAGCGTTCATGGTAGACAGTCAATCATTGCTTAGCATTAAAAACACACACGTGCACACACATTCAAGTCCCCAACCCTTCCTGGGCAGGAGGTGGGCTTCAAAGGCTACATAAGCCCCAAAGGAGGGGCGGGTTCCCCAAGGACCACTTCCAGGAAAAGGAATGTGGCTAAGGGGAGGAATGGACAAGGTGGGGGCGGCCCTAAGGAGTGGAGCCAGGAGCTACAGAGAACCCCTGAGCAGGTGCTGAGGTTCCCACTCCGCCGTAGAGGCTGCTCAGTTCCGATATCACCAGCCCTTCTTCCTACATCTGCCAACCCCATCGTCCCTGGGTCCAAGGTTTGGGAACTGGATTTCTCTGCTGGAGGAGCTTCCTGGTGACCCAGGTCACTCTAATCCAGGCGTCCTCAAACTACGGCCCGCGGGCCACATGCGGGTGTTTTTGCCGTTTTGATTTTTTACTTCAAAATAAGATATGTGCAGTGTGCATAGGAATTTGTTCATAGTTTTTTTTAAACTATAGTCCGGCCCTCCAATGGTCTGAGGGACAGTTAACTGGCCCCCTGTTTAAAAAATTTGAGGACCCCTAATCCCTTCAGGCTGGTCCCTGCCCTTCCCTGCTGAGACTCCCCCCCCCACCGCCACCCGGGATCTGTATCCTTCCTGGATGCCTGGGGGCCGAGGCCAGGCCTGGCTCCTCTCTGGGACTCCTCGCCGCCTAGCCCACCAAGTGCAATCCTGGGAGTGAGCTGATCAGTTTCCTTCCTTTTAAGGGGTTGAAAATGAAGGCCCAAATGCTACCGGCACAGCATGAGTATGCAGACAGTGCTGTCTGCCCTTGCCTTTTCTCGATTCCTTGGCGGTACTTTTTTTTTTTTTTACATGAACAGTGACATCGAGCTCCCAATCCTGCTCCATCCACAGCGAGCAAATGGTGTGATCTGCAACAGTAACAGGCAACTCCTGGCGCGCGCTTGTGCCATTGGCTTCTTCCTGGGGAAGCCTCTCCCGTTCTTGGTAACACTGGCCTTTCCTCCCCTTCTGTCGTGGGGCCGTCGCGATGAAGGATGCTCTGCAGCATCCCCGGCCCCTTCCTAGAAGACGCTAATAAGCAACATCCCACACGAGTGGCGATGATGAAAACTGTCTCCAGACACGGCAAGTGTCCCCTGCTGTCGGTGGGTTAGCTCATGTCCCCAAGGAAGGCACTGGTCTCAGAACCTCGGGGCCCAGTGTGGTTTAGAACCCAGAATACCCCAGGGTTTTAAAAGGTCCATACGCAGCATCCCGGTGGGGTCTGGGGGGTACCCTCTCCCCATCACCCCAGGCGCTACTATTTCAATGGTAATGACCATCTGCATTGAGCAAGATAAATAAGATTAAGTTTTGCTACCAAGTGAGTCTCCTATACACCTGTAAAAAAATGCCTTTGCAGTTTTTTTTGGTTTCAAACTTGCAAATGGTTTGAGAGCAAGACAACTCAGAGGGGTAAGGGGCCGGCTTGTGATCACACGACTGTCAGTGGGGACCGAGATTGTCGGCCACCACGGTAGGCTTCATCACTCCACGCCCCCCTGTCCTACCTGCAGGCCCCACGACGGTGAGCGGAGGACCAGGACTCAGGTCCTCGGCCCCTGGCCCTGCCCCATGGCCGGGTCCAGCCCACTCCCCCCGCACTGTCCCGCTCCCCGTGGGACCGCCTTTGACTTCCCTGGTCCTGCTCTTGCTCTTGTCCAGGCTGTCTCAGGGTGGAGCAGGCTTTTTCTACGTGATCAACCCACACAATGCGAATCAGGAACATGAGGGACCCCGGGATTTCTGAGACATAGGAAAAGAGGGAAGAGAAAAAGAGGCCAAGAGGTGGGGTCCAGGAGACCTCCACAGCCAGGGAACTACCTGGAGGACCGGCCTGCCGAGCTTCCCCTGCAGGTGCAGAGGCGCGTCTGACAAGCGGAGGGGACGCCCGCGTCACCCGTGCCGCCGTCGCTCTGTTCTGATGGTGAGAACAAGCCTCCCGGGGTCAGGTCTGTTGACTCAAATATTTGTCCCCCAAAATCGAGCTGTGAAAACCGTCCACCTCACCCACGGCTGGGGCCAGGAATGTGCCTCCAGCTGGAGAGGCATGTCCGCTGCCTCTGCCGTGGGGACCAATCAGAGGATGAGACGGTCCACGGGGTGCGGGCGTCCGCGGTATCCGGCCATCTGGGGGCCCCCCGCTTCCCCGGGCCCGCGATGGCGGCACGGGGGTTTTCTCCGGAGCGCGGTGGAGCTCCATATGGCCGAGATCAAAGGTGTTGCTGGGTGCACGGTTCTGCTTTATTTCCAAGCACTGCTGTTAATTAGAAAACAAGATCAGAGGCAGTATTAAAATCCAATTAAATTGATATGAACAGATTGCCAAGTGATGTTCACTAATGTATAATTGAGCACCATGCAAATTTCGGTGGCTGGCTTTTGTTTTTCCCCCCGCACTCCGGAATGAATGATGAGGCTATGAAGTTCCCCTTCATTGTGAAAAACAAACATGCTAATGCATTGATCTGGGGGGGGTATGGCTCGGTGATGGATGGGAACGAGAGAGGAAGGGTAGAGTGGGACTTGGTGAAGGGAGGGGCGAGCGTTCTGTGGTTCTCTCTTTCCTCTCTTTGCTTCCATATCCATTTCTCCCCTAGGGAGTCAGGGCCCCTTTCGGTGGACACCCCATCGTGAGCGACCCATAGAAAGTTCCTGTGGGCCCAGCCGGCGTGGCTCAGTGGTTGAGCGTTGACCTATGAAGCAGGAGGTCACGGTTCGATTCCCAGTCAGGGCACAGGCCCCGGTTGTGGGCTGGATCCCCAGTGTGGGGCATGCAGGAGGCAGCTGATCAACGATTCTCTCTCGTCATTGACGTTTCTATCTCTCTCTCCCTCCCCCTTCCTCTCTGGAATCAATAAAAATATATTAAAAAGAAAAAAAAAGAAGGTTCCTCCAGGATTCAGGGACTGGTTGGAAGTGAATTTTGGAATTGGGACGGCAAATGGCACAGATAAAAGAGAAGAATCTGCGTGCAGGCGGGGCTTGCTTTGGCATCAATTGCTTGTTTGTGCTTTTGTGTCTTAAAAAGAAAGGACGCTGTCCTGACTCGGGCTGGTGAGCGAAACGCCCAGGATAAGGAATCTGGGGAAGGCAAGAAGGGGAGGAAAGGCCAGTGTTACCAAGAACGGGAGAGGCTTCCCCAGGAAGAAGCCAATGGCACAAGCGCGCGCCAGGAGTTGCCTGTTACTGTTGCAGGTCACACCGTTTGCTCGCTGTGGATGGAGCAGGATTGGGAGCTCGATGTCACTGTTCATGTAAAAAAAAAAAAAAAAAAAAAAGTACCGCCAAGGAATCGAGAAAAGGCAAGGGCAGACAGCACTGTCTGCATACTCATGCTGTGCACGTAGCATGTGGGCCTTCATTTTCAACCCCTTAAAAGGAAGGAAACTGATCAGCTCACTCCCAGGACGGCACTTGGTGGGCTAGGCGGCGAGGAGGCCCAGAGAGGAGCCAGGCCTGGCCTCGGCCCCCAGGCATCCAGGAAGGAGCAAGTAGCACAGACCCCAGGAGGCACCTCTAGGCGCCGTGGCCCTGTCGCTGTCTGCAGCCTGGTTCCATTCAGGCCACCGGCCTGCTGTGCAGTTCAGGGCAGGTGGCCGGGCTCCGGGAAGCTCCTGGCTGCTCTGAGTGGGGGGGTACAGGTGTCTGTGCAGGGTACAGGTACGGATAGGTGACCCAATTCTGGCCAGTGACATATAAGACGGGAAGGTCCTCTCCCAGGGGCTGCTGGGAGTCGATCTGGAGATGGAACCACGAGTCGCTGCTGCCACCAGGACCCAGAGATCCCCAATGAATCGGAGCCATCAGGCACCTGACAACCCTCCTCTCATCCTCGCAGTGACCGACCAGGTCTGCTGCCGCAGCTCCACGGCCCACAGGAAGTTCTGAGGCTCGGAGGGGCAGGGCCACGGCAGGGGCTGCGGGCTGAGCTGGAGACAGCAGCTGGTGCAAAGGCCGGGGAGTCAAAGGATGCTGAGAGCACTAGGCACGTCTCGGTTATTCTCTGCCGCCACCACCAGAACGTGTTCAACTTAACATGTCACTGAGTCTGGCACAAAAACGTCCCCCACGCCCGCAAAGGCACACACCACACACCGAGAAGGCTGCCTTCGCCATGGGGACGGAGGCGTCCACCTCTGTTTATCCGGAACTTACGAGCGGAAGGACAGGGGCCAGGGAGCGCTGGGCGTGAGATACAGCAGGGAAGGTGCCCCCAAATGGGATCCAAAGAAAATGGGGGGCGGGGGGGGGGGCACTGCAATGCACCTGAAGTAGTTGAGGCTTCGGGCAGAAATAAAGTCCCAGTGGCCCAGTGGTCGGCAAACCGCGGCTCGCGAGCCACATGTGGCTCTTTGGCCCCTTGAGTTTTTAGCCAAGGCCAGCTTAGGAGGACCCTAATTAAGTTAATAACAATGTACCTACCTATATAGTTTTAAGTTTAAAAAAATTGGCTCTCCAAAGAAATTTCAGTCGTTGCACTGTTGATATTTGGCTCTGGTAAACTAATGAGTTTGCCGACCACTGCGGTGGCCAGCTCAGCCCCAACAACCCCGGAGCATTCCGCCGGCTTCCTCTTCCTCTGCGCCAGGCCCCTGCGCCCTGCCCCTCTCAGCCCGGGTCCGCAGGTCCCTGCTGAGCCCAGCGTTCCAAAGGCGACGGCATTTGGGCTCCATCCTCAGAAATGCAACACCGTTTGACTTTCAGAACGCTTCACCCCTTGCTGAAACGAGAGAGCGGAGGAGAAGGGGGGCCACACAGGCAGGGTGAGGGGTGGCGGGGTGTCTCAGGATGGGGGAGCAGCGCTGGGCCTGAGGCTTCCTGTCTGGAGGGGTGGGTCCCTCCCACAAGGTCCAGCAAGTCGGAAACTCAGACAAGGCACTGTCTACGGGCTCTGGCGGGAAGGAAGGGGACCAGGGAGGCCTGGCTCCTTTGCAAAGAGGGTAAGGCAGCCGGCGGCTCCTTGGAGAGGCTGTCTGCCCCAGGCAGCTTCAGGGAGCCAGGGAAGCCTGGAGGGGAGGCCCAGCCATCTGCACAGGCAACTGGAAACCAAGGCTACGACTGCACCAGCCATCACGTCCGCTCCAGGCCCTGCCCCACAGGCCTCGGCCGCACCAGGTGCGCGCCTCACGTGCTCCTGGCTGACAATCCCTGGTCGACAGAGAAGGGGGAGCGCTGGACCGAACCAAGTGAAGCATCTCTCCCTGCCGCAGGACTATCTCGGCCTTCACCCCATGAATTCCCACTGTGACTCTACAAGGTGGGGCAGAAAATACAGGAATCGGCAGGCTTACGTGGCCACCGCCTCCCCTCCCGGGCCTGGGACCTCCCTCTGGGAAACCCCTTGGAGGCGGGGGAGGGTGTGGAAGTCGGAGTCTCCCTCGCTGGATGGCGAGGGTGCTGGGAGCCCAGGAGACTTGCACTTGAGAAAGATGGCCGCTGCTCGGGCGTGGCTGTGGCCTCTCTTCCCTGGGGGTCTGGCCCATCTGGGTGGTCGCTGGAAGACAGAATGGACGCTCGAAATCTCAGACCCTCGCGTCCCCTCGCCCAGCGGGTGGTCACACAGATGGAGCAGACGAGGAGCCACCCACACCCCGGGGGCCACTGAGTGGGTGCAACTCTGGTGGCGACTGCCATGCACTTGGCCCACTTCCCACCCCATGTTCACACCACGGGCTCCTTGCCCCCCCCACCTCAGAGCCACAGAAGCCTGACTGGCCAGGTGTGGTGCAGCCCAGAGCCTGGATGTGATGCCACCTGAGGCCATAATCAGCCACAGGACAGCATCCAGCCGCCCTCCCTGGAGGGGTAACCTGGGGGATGCACCCCAGCCACCCGCAGTGGGGACCGGCTCAGTAATGGCCCTCTCTGCCTCACTCACCAGACCTCACTGCTTCCGGTTCCTGGGCTCACCTCCCAAAGCAATGACCTGCATCTGACTGTTCGTCTTGGCCTCTGCTTGCAGGGGGTCACACCCCGAGGCGAGGGTCCGCTCTGTCAGAGCCGGACGCTCCCCACGAGCAGAGTGGCCTGCGGCGTGAGCGCCAGCCCGGGGTGGTGAGCTCCGGTCACTGCAAACACGGCAAGGATGCTGGTGGAAACGGGAACCAGCCACGGACTCGGGGGCTGGGACAGGGACAGCAGAGCGCCTGACCGTGCCCAGGAGTCATGGCTGTGCCCGCCCTGAGGACCACAACACCACGGTTTTCTCCCAGTTTCCAGGGCCAGTGCCCAATGGCTGGGGCAAGGCCATCAGGGCGGGCAGAGACCACGAGGCACGGACCACGGTAGGTCGCGTGGCCAGACCAGCCCTGGAGATGTGTCCAGGCAGAGTGGGAGCCCAGGCCATGCAGAGGGGAGCCAGGCCCTAGAGGAGGCAGCGCAGCCTCAGGAGGGGCGTGGTGTGGGCTGGGTTGGGGGGCTGGGTTGGGGGGGCCGCCCGGGGCAGGCGTGGCCGGCAGGCCTACACGGCAGTGCGGGGCCAGGGTGCCTGTGGGAGCCACGCAGGCAACATCTGGGGGAGAAACTGGACACGGGACACGAATGAGCGACTCCCCAAAAAAGAAAAAAATACACGAATTCCAACATCACACAGAAACATTTCGGTTTCTTCATCAATCAAATAAACGCCAAGTGCAGCAGCAATGTCCTGTTTTCTTACCAATTTAGCAAAGTTGTTTGTTAAAGGGTTATTCATAACCTTGGCCAGGGAGCCGTGCCGTGGGGACCCCAGAAACGGTTATCGGAAGCCGCTCTGGTCCTCCCGTCCTGAAGGTCCGTTTACCCACTCAGATCAACCGGCTGCACAGGCACGGGCCCTCACAACAAGCGTGTCCGAGGAACTGGAGATGTTGGGGAAGGTTCGACGGGAATGTTCACTGTGGTATTCCTAATCGCGGAAAACATTGACGTCAGCCAACGGTCAAATAATGGGGAACCAGCTATAAATACTATCTATGTGAAATATTCTTACAAAAGGATATTTTGAAAAAGATGTACAAGACTGGTGGTTGGGAAATCTATTAGTGATGTGTAGTTAGTGGAGGGGGCAGGAAATAGTTATTACAGTATCATCCACATTAAAACACACGCGCGCACACACATGCACACACACATATGCACACACAGTACGATGTGTCTCTTCACTTAAAAGGCTCTGGTCCATCTCAGAGCTGTGACCTACTAGGAGGAGCCCAAACTGGAATCTCCCTTTATCACTCACATCTCAGCTCCCTTCAACACTGAAGAGGGTTCGAGTCCACAGCTCATGTTTAAAATCTGACGTCTGCCTCTATTCCCCTGCAACTCCAACCCTGGGATCCCAGCAAGATGCCCTTTTTCATGCCCCCGGGATCCACCCTCCATCCTGTCATCTGCCCCATCCCCAGCCCTGCACAAGGTGCTCCAAGCAGGTCCCATCCCCTGCACCCCGGATGCAGTTCTCCTGCTCAGAGCTCCCCCCTCCCTGAAGCCTTGCCAAGGGCACCAGCTCAGGGGCATCCCTTTAAGGTCTGAGGATGACCTTCGCCATCCGTGTCACCTATTAACCCTGAGCATCTGGTGTTCGGTTACACTTCCTATTCATATGCCAGCTTGAAGGGGAGCCTCAGTTTGCTCATCTGTAAAATGGGAATAACACCCATCTGCCTATGAGAGACTTCCTGAAAGCTGTGGCAGCACCTGGCACGTTGCCTGGATCCTGGTCATCGGTGAATGTGTGCTAATTCCTTACCTCCTGTCCCACCTTGGTCAGTGTCCATGCCTTGAGAGTCAAGAGGTCAAAGCAAACTATTCCAATGACAAAAGCAACAGATGGTGTGTCCTCTGAACCAGAGCGTCCTGGGGCTTGGAGAGGGTCTCACATCACAGTAGGGGCTCCAGGACAGCGAGTCCCACTCATAGATCATCTCAGGCTGGGAGCACCCAGAGAGGACGTGGGCCACCCTCCCACAGTCGACAGCCTGCCTCCCAATCATGGCCACGCCGCCAGGCAGTCCCCTCACCCACAAAGCAGAGAAAGGAGGAGCAAACGCCTCACAGAACTACCTGGAGGACCCGGTTAAACATGCCGATAAATCCTTAAAATCCCCATGAAAGACCACCCAGCACCCTCCAAAATGGCTAAACCGGAAAAGACTACCAGTGCCAAGTGGTGGCAACGCTGTAAAACCAATGAAACTTTCCCACACTGCTGGCGGGAATGCGAAATGGTCCGACTATTTTGGAAAATAGTTTGCCGGTTCCTTACGAAGAGAAATAGACACTGATCCCATGACCCAGCAATTCCGCTCCTTAACATCAACCCAAGTGCTTTGTGTATTCCATGTTTGATGTGTATGGAATATTTAAACATGGATCAATGTGAGACTAAACAAAGAAACTGGGGGATCGCCCAACGACTGAATCTGTGGGATAGGATGCTGTTGCACGATGCCACGGAGCGGGCACGGACATGGGCAGCAGGGTGGGTGAGACTCACAGGCCTCCGCTGTGTGCAAGGAGCTAGCTAAAAAGCGTGCACACAGTAGGATTCATCTATTTGAAGAAGAAAAACGCATTGTTGGAGGAAGACTACAGAATCGGAGTTGCCTCTGGGAGGCGGGGAGGGTAGACCCCTAAAGAACCAGGGAGCGCTTTCTGGGGTGCGGCAAGGCTCTCTACCTTAAGGAGAGGGTGTTGGCAGGAATGTACACATTGGTCAACACTCACAGCCTGTGCCTGGGAGACCTGAGGATCTTAGCTGCACAGTGGGACCTCGATAAAAAGTAGGAGTGGCTCTGGCACCGGCCAAGCACTCGGTACCATGGTGGCGTTGTCATGACGATGACTGTGCTAGCTCCATGACACACAGGACATCGGGGCTGGGGACCCTGGGAATCCCTGGTCCTTACCCATGTTCGTGCCACGGGCCCTCTGGCAGGTGGGTGACGCCGAGGGCCCTTTCTCAGAGCGTAATTTTGCCCGCACACAATAAACCACGCACGATGACAAAGGGAGCCAATTAGGTTGAAAGTTATCAAATATTAAAAACGGGCCTGGGATCCGGAAGCACGCACACGCTCCTTTATTAACGCATTAAATAACCAGCCCCGCGGAGGCTAACGACGGCCATCATTTCCGAGGCGCAGGGGAATGGCGTTGCTGCACCAGCTGGAACACGGAACTATCTGGGACCCCGTCGGCAACGAGGTCGCAGCCACCACAGACCCTGTGCCCAGATCACCCTGTCCCCCACGAACGGAGGGGCTCCAGGCAGTGAGAGCTTAGA